>NC_040077.1:49512500-49886250 GCF_003369695.1 Bos indicus x Bos taurus
TATGCTTCTAGGTTGGTCATAGCTTTTCTTCCAAGGAGTAAGCGTCTTTTAATTTCATGGCCACAGTCACCATATGCAGTGATTTTGGAGCCCAAGAATATAAAATCTGTCACTGTTTCCACTGTTTCCCCTTCTATTTGCCATGAAGTGATGGGACTGGATGCCATGCTTTTTGTTTTTTGAATGTTGAGTTTTAAGTCAGCTTTTTCACTTTCCTCTGTTTCATCAAGAGACTCTTTAGATCCTCTTTGCTTTCTGCCATTAAAGTGGTATCATTTGCATATCTGAGGGTTTTGTTAGTTTTCCCAGCAATCTTGATTCCAGCTTGTGAATCATCCAGCCCAGCATTTTGCATGATGTACTCTGCAGAGAAGTTAAATAAGCAGGGTGACAATATACAGCCTTGGCCTACTTCTTTACTGATTTTGAACCAGTCTGTTGTTCCATGTCCAGTTCTAACTGTTGCTTCTTGTCCTGCCTACAGGCTTCTCAGGAGACAGGTAAAGTGGTCTGGTATTCCAGTCTCTTTAAGATTTTTCCAGTTTGTTGTGATCCACACAGTTAAATGCTTTATTTATTTTGTGTGTGTGTTACATTTATGTTTAAAAACTGCTACAAACAAACAAACCCTGTACAAAAAACTTGAACATCCAGCCCTGTGAAACAGTAAGCTCCAGCAACATTATCGCTTAGGACTTCACATTCTTCTGCCTTGGCGTCATAGTCTTCCTCTGTCACGTAGGGGTTTTCCTGCCCCACTACTTTGAAATAGTAGTCTTGAGAGACATTATCGCCTAGGACCCCCTCTTCCTCTGCCTCGTCCTCGGCCACGTCCTCTTCCTTGGCCTCGGCCTCGTCCTCTTCCTTGGCCTCGGCCTCTTCCTGCAACAGCTTCCCTTTTCTTAGACTTCACCTTTGGTTCCACATCCACGAGTAGTGTATCCAGAGGTAAGCTGTCTGGCAGAATAAAATACTGAATGTTATTTCCTTGAATACTCAGTGTTTCCAGCTGTACAGGTTCTCTGTTCTTCAGGGTCATTTTCACTGCTTTAAGATGTGTGTTCATACTGACATCTACACCTGTGATTGTTCCATGGACCTGTGTTCCATTCTTTAATTCAATGGTTACAGTTTCATGACTCAATATCGTCAAAAATCACACGAGCTTCATCCTAGCGGCGCCGTCACCCTTTCGGCCGATAGTACATGAAATCCGACCACCAAAAGTTGAGGTTGGGCGTATGAATCAGTTAAATGCTTTAGTACAGTCAATGAAGCAGAAGTAGATATTTTTCTGGAATTTCCTTTCTTTTTCTATGATCCAGTGGATGTAGACAATTTGATTTCTGGTTCCTCTGCCTTTCCTAAGTCCAGCTTGTACATCTGCAAATTCTTGGTTCACGTACTGTTGAAGCCTATCTTGAAAGATTTTGACCATAATCTTGAAGCATGTGAAATGAGTGCAATTGTATGGTAATTTGAACATTCTTTAGCATTGCCTTTCTTTGGGATTGGAGTAAAAACTGACTTTTTCCTGTCCTGTGGCCATTGCTGAGTTTTCCAAATTTCCCTGCATACTGAGTGTAGCACTTTAACAGTATCATCTTTTAGGATTTGAAATAGCTCAGCTGGAATTCCGTCACCTCCGCTAGCTTTGTTCATAGTGATGCTTCCTAAGGCCCACTTGACTTCACACTGCAGGATATTTGGCTCTAGCTTTTGATTTCTATCAGAGAGTATTTAGAACCTAGTGATAATAAAAATACTCTATATAAAAAGTTTAAAATTGATAAAGCAGTCTCTCAGAAGGTAGAATATGACTCAAATACATTTAGCTGGGAAAAATAATTGAAAATGTATAAGTTTAGAATCCTTTCTAAAAGAAATAAAAAAATAAGACATTGCATTTGGCTTCTAATACCATTTCCATTGACTTCTTCCCTGGTGGCTTAGGGATGAAGAATATGCCTGCAATTAAGGAAACACAGGATCCATCCCCGGGTCGGTAGATTCCCTGGAGAAGAAAATAGTAACCGTCTCCAGTATTCTTGCCTGGGAAATCCCATGGACAATGAAGCCTGGTGTGCTATGGTCCATGGGGTTGCAAAAACAGAAGGACATGACTTAGTGACTAAACAACAAAACCATTCTCCAGTGGAAGGAACCAGAGCTCCTTGGAGAAGTGGCTGAATTTAGGGTCGAGCAGGGAGAACACACACACAGTGTGAGCCTATAGCATCTCGTAGTTCCAGAAAATAAGGTGTTTAAAAAGCAAAATGGTATCCGTCAAAAGGACACATAAGTCAACGGAAAGAGATTCCATTAGCCAAAGCTGGAACAGCTTTAAGCAAATAAAGTAAGTACTGTTAAATTATAAGCCAAATATGGAAAATATTCATGTGCCCAAACAGATGATATACATAGATGATTGAATAAAGAAATTAATGGAGGATAATAGACAAGTCTCCTGTGCAGAACAATTGCAAACAACTATGTAAGTATTTCTCCTTTAAGAAACTGGTGCATGACTTCCCAGCCCTTAACCGTGGAATGTACACAGTGACTTTCATCCAAAAAGTATAGAATGGAAAAGGGGGAAAAAAAGAAACTTGACAAACACTATCTCAGCAAGGTAATCAAGATAGCATCATCAATAATAATTCATGTTCATTCAGTATATCCTTGATGTGATATGATGAGAATGTTACCCTAATCTACCAATGAAAAAAGAAATCTGAAATTGAGGAAAATTCTATAAAATACATGTCTGCTGCTGCTGCTAAGTCGCTTCAGTCGTGTCCAACTCTGTGCGACCCCATAGATGGCAGCCCACCAGGCTCCACTGTCCCTGGGTATATCTTAAAACTGTCAACATCATCAAAACCAAGGAAAATCTGAGTAACTGGCAGAGTTCAGAGGAGACTAAGATATGATGACTAGTGTAATGTACTGTGATTGGGATTCTAAAACAGAAAATTAATTTTAGGGAAAAACTAATGATGTCTAAAGAAAGTATGGATTTAAGTTAATATTAAGTTATCAAAATTGTTTCTAAAATTAATTAATCAAAATGTGTCATAATAATGTAACATATTAACAATTGGGGAAAATGGGTTTTGTAGCCTCTGTATTAAACCTGAAAATTTTCCAAAATTCTAAAACAATAATGAAATTATTTTAAAAAGTAGACATTGGACATCTAAAGAAAAAGTCTTACCAGGATATTAAAAAGGAAAATAAGAATATACATATAAAATTTTATCATATTAAAAAAAGAAGAATTACATGTGTGGCATGCTGTAATTTGGGTGTTTGAAAAACCTAATAAAAAAGACTTCTGCCTAAATGGATCCTGTAAATTAGAGAAAGCATATATACATATGGAAGGAATTAGACAGGAGGTATAATTATGGCAGATGTTTTATAGTCAAAGTAAAATATCATACATAATTTCATAATTTAAGTAGTTGAAAATTTAGACCAAATATATCAAAAATATTTTAAATATTTTAAAATTCAGACCAAGTAAGCAATTTTCAGAAAACAGCAAAATTTAATAAAATATGATTCTGAAGAAACTGAAAATATGAATACATATTTCTCAATTAAAGAACATAATCGTTAGGTTGTAATCCACAATCCACCCTACTCAGACGTATACCCACAAAACACCAGACCCAGATAATTTTGAAATTAAGAATCATTAAACCTTTAGGAAATAAATAGTTATTTATATCAATTTTCATGAGAATAGAAAGAAAAGTACTCAAAAATAATTACAAAAGGCTGTTGTCTTAAAATAATTGTGACAAAGAAAGACATAGGCAACGTGATTTCTGAATAGAGACAACAATGTAAATAAAATCCAACAATGTATGTAAAAATACATTATAGCAAAGTGGGTTATATTCCCCAAGGAAATAAGAAATTTCAATATTTGAAATATTTCTAAGTGATTCACTTAAAAATTAAAAGAGAAAATATATATTATTCTATAAATGGCTGATGAAAAATATTTGATATATGTAAATATCCATAAATGATTTTTAATTAAATTCTGGTAATATATAGAAAAATTTTTTGAAATTTGTGATCCAAATTTGGCAATACATCTCCTTTTTGATAATCAAAAAGAAATAACAGTCATGATTTATTGAGGGATAAGAGAAGAATATTTAAAATCATGGTTGTTACAGCTTTTATATTGGAGGGCTTATAGACAGCTGATTAAGAGAAGAATAAAATAAAAGTATAAGACTACAAAAGAAGGGACTATATTGCCATTATATTCAGATATTATCAGTGTAACTAAGCAATTAAGAATTGTTATAGAGGAAAACTGGGGAAAAATTACTTGTAGAGTATCATTATACATCAAAAACATTGTTAGAAACCGAATCTTTCCACAAAAATGTCATGTTTATATTTAGCAAAAAATATAAAAAACTGAATAATAAACCTAACAAAAGTAGAAGGTATTTGTAATATAAATTATGTTTTATTTAAAAACATGAAAGATAGAATTCACCTGTGAAGCAATCTGGTCCTGAACTTTTATTTTTGGAAGTTTTTAATCACAATTTCAGTCTCAGTACTGGTGATTTGTCTGTTCGTATTTTCTGTTACTTCCTGGTTCAGTCTTGGAAGGTTGCATGTTTCTAAGAATTTGTCCATTTTTTTCAGGCTGTTCATTTGGTTGGTGGATAGGTGCTTGTAGAAATCTCTTATAATTCTTTGTATTTCTGTGGTGTCAGTTGTAGCCTCTCCCTTTTCATTTCTGATGTTATTGATTTAGGCCCTCCCCTTTTTTTCTTGATGAGTTTGGCTAAAGGTTTATCGATTTTGTTTATCTTCTCTAAGAATGAACTTTTAGTTTTATCGATCTTTTCTATTGTTTTCTATTTTGACTCTGTTTATTTCCACTCTTATCTTTATTATTTTTTCCCTCTACTAACTTTGGGTTTTATTCTTCTTTCTCTAGTTGCTTTAGGTGTAAGGTTAGGTAACTTATTTGAAAATTTTCTTGAATCTTTAGGTAAGATTGTATTGCTATCAACTTCCCTCTTAGAACTGCTTTTGCTGCACCCCATAGGTTTTGGGTCAACGTGTTTTTATTGTCATTGTCTCCAGGTATTTTTTTAATTCCTCTTTGATTTCTTCAATGATTCATTGGCTGTTTAGTAACATATTGATTAGTCTCCATGTGTTTATGCTTTTTACTTCTTTTTTTTCCCTGTAATTTCTCATGTTATAGCTTTGAGGTTGGAAAAGATGCTTGATATGATTTCAGTTTTCTAAAATTTACTGAGGCTTGATTTGTAACCCAAGATGTGATCTATCCTGGAGAATGTTCCAAGTGCATTCAATGAACACTTGAGAAGAAAGTATATTCTGCTGCTGTTGCATGGAATATCCTATAGATATCAACTGAGTTTATCTGGTCTAATGTGTCATTTTAGACTTTTGTTTCCTTATTAATTTTCTGTCTGGATGATTTATCCATTGGTTTAACTGGGCTGTTAAAGTCCCTCACTATTGTTGTGTTATTGTCAACTTCCCCTATTATGGCAGTTAATTATTTGATTTATATATTGAGGTGCTCCTGTGTTGGGTACATATATATTTACAATTGTTATATCTTCTTCTTAGATCGATCCCTTGATCTTTATGTAGTATCCTTCCTTGTCTCTTGTTGCAGTCTTTATTTTAGAGTCTATTTTTTATGTGAGTATTGCTATTCCAACTTTCTGTTGATTTTCAGTTTCATGGGATATTTTTTCCTATCTCTTCACTTTCAGTTTGTATGTGTCCTTAATCTAAAGTGGGTCTCTTGTATACAGCATATTTACAGGTTTTGTAAATTATGTTTTATTTAAAAATATGAAAAAATAAAAATAAATGGAGCAATTTCCACTTATTGTTGGAAAGACTCAATATTGTAAAAATAGCATTAACTGAGTTTGAACAAGCTCTGGGAGTTGGTGATCGACAGGGAAGCCTGGCGTGCTTCAGTGCATGGGGTCGCAAAAAGTCGAACACAACTGAGTGAACTAACTGAACTGATAAAGCAACAGAGTAATGATAAAATCCTAATAGATCGATTAATAGAATTTGGCAAATGATCTCAATATTGCTATGCAAGTGAACAGAGCATGAAAAGCCAAGAAACATTCTAATATACAATATGTCTTTGGATCTTGCTTGTTATTGATCCTGACATTTTTTTTTCTATTTTTTTTAATGTAGAGTGTTTTCTATATAACATTTAAGGCAATATTAGGTATTGTATTTGATTCTATCATTTTATCATGTATTTCCTGCTTATTCCCTTCATTTTATTTCCTTATTTTTCTATTCCTACTTTTCTGACTTCTTTTTAGAATATTTTATCTTTTGAAAAATTTAATTTTAGATCCTCTTTAGGATTTTTAGCTATACCAGTTTGCATAGGTTTTAATGGTTGCTCTCAGGATTACTTTCAAAGACTCTGAAAGTTCTAAATTTTTACCTGATTTGCAAGCTAACAAGTTAGCTTGCTTCAATATCATGGAGCTGGCAGAAGACATTTCTGGGTCAGATATAAAGGATTCTTTATTACTCATAGTAACAGTAGTTGACAGTGCATCAGGAATATATATCATGGATTCATGAGACCCCTTTCTCATAGGGCAACATGATGAGAATCAGATGACATTTGTATGCATACTGAATTGCATAACGAAGATGGGCCCTACCCTGGTGGTTCAGTCAGTAAAGAGTCTGCCAGCAACGCAGGACACTCAGTTCAATCCCTGGGTCAGAGAGATCCCCTGGAGGAGGAAATGGCAACCCACTCCAGTATTCTGGCCTGGAGAATCCCATGGACAGAGGAGCCTGGCAGGCTACAGTCTATGTGGTTGCAAGAGTTGGACACGACTGACCTACTAAACCCACCTACCTAGATGTACCCTGTTTATTTTATAATAGGGCTGTAAATCTGCCTGCCCTTTGCTTTGGAGGATACATTATCCTTACTAGACTACAGTTAGTATGCCTGCCCTAATGCTCCAGAAGGATTCACTACATATCCTAATACTGCTTGCTTTACAAATAGCCTTGAAAAGATAATCTGGAGCAAAGATAGAAGTCACCTCTATGCACAGAATGTGTGGAGTGTGAGAGATGCAGAAAGAGTTGTCTTCCAGAGTATACATGCTTCATGTCTATACAGCAGAACATTTTCCCTGAATACACCATGCCATTGACTACTCTGATTAATCTAACTAATACTGAGAAAAAATTTACTCAGTTCATCTCATGAAGCATTTTATATTTATTAGCAAGCAGTGGGATGTGGTCCACTGCAGTGTAAACCTTGACCATGCCCACAAACAGCTGGATGCACCTCTTACACCATCTCAACCTACACTTGAAAGCCAGATGGCTTTCTTAGTAAGTTTTTGGATTGATGTTTTACTTACTATGGCCTTCATGGACTAGTGATGGGGTACATGGTGAGTAATGTACTCAAATCAGTGGTCATTATTCTTATGATCTAAGACCATTTCAGTCCAATGGAAAATCCAAATGGCTAAACTAGAATTAAGTTAGGATTTCCTAGACTCTGTTTTGGCTGTGTTGCTACCTATAGACAGCATCAAGTAATCTGAACAGGCGTTTCAGACAGGAGAGAAAAGAAGCATCATGCTCTGGAATGTTCAGTTTGAAATCCCAAATTGTCAACATAGATCTAAATGACTCCCTATTCCTTTGTCCTGATTTTTGACCAGGAAGTGGCTGAGAGGCTATGATCTTTTTCTTGACCTAAGGGTCTTATGAATTTGTAGTGTAAGAGGAGGTTAGGGGGATAGAGTCAGAAATCTTTTGACTCTGTCTCAGTCTTGAGTTCATTTTTGAGGATGCCATACAGTTCTCAAGTATACCAGATTCACATGGATGGTAGGGAGAGTGTCATGTCCATTAAAAACTTTAAGTGTCAGCTCATTATTGTTTCATTACAAAAGTTGAGTGAATGCAAAAATAATCTGATGAAAATGCAAATGAGAGATGAAAATATAGCAAAAATTAATTTCATGGGTCGTAGTTGTATTGCCAGAGTTAACTAATTAGACTGTAATACCATCATGGTAACTTGAAAAATAGGAGTGACAGCCTCAGCTTCAGAAATCATAGAGTCCTTTACTTTATACCCTGTGTGTGATAGTGGCTATGTTGCCATTCTTATACAGTGGTTCTGGGAAGAAATGGCAACAGTCTAGGGAGTGCAGACTCAGCCAGCAGCTTGATTCTGCTGCTGCTGCTGCTGCTAAGTCGCTTCAGTCGTGTCCGACTCCGTGCGACCCCATCGACGGCAGCCCACCAGGCTTCCCCGTCCCTGGGATTCTCCAGGCAAGAACACTGGAGTGGGTTGCCATTTCCTTCTCCAATGCATGAAAGTGAAAAGTGAAAGCGAAGTCACTCAGTCGTGTCCGACTCTAGCGACCCCATGGACTGCAGCCTACCAGCCTCCTCTGTCCATGGGATATTCTAGGCAAAAGTACTGGAGTGGGGTGACATTAGAGAATGGATCTTTTCTACCATGTCCATGTAAGTGACCCAAATAGTCTGACAGCAGCTGAAATGTGTTTCTCTATAGTTTGTGGACTCAAAGAAGAATAGTTTTAATCTGACAGTCTAGTTTTCCAAGTGACTAATCAAAGAGCCAGACTATTTGCAATAATCCAAGAGTCAATATAGCTGTAAAATTTCTAAAGTGAAGAACAGAACTCTAACAGCCTTGAGTTCTGACTGCTGGGAGTGACCACACCTGCTTCTATTCTCCATGTCTGTCAATGAGATAGGAGGTTGCCCAGTCCACACATTGGCTTTCCATTTAGCTAAAGCATCAATGTAGGTTATGTCACAGGTATTTAGGAGAACATTTGTGAATCAGGAGCCTATTGCAGAGTGAAGGATGAAGTTTTTTCCCAAAGGACAGTTGCTAGTTTTCCATGTAGAGCCAAGATGGTGTTGGGGCAGGACTGGTTATGCACTTGAATAAGCAATTTCCCTTTGACAAATGTGGCTAATTAGGTCCTCCCTACCTTGTTAGTTGTTGAGTCCATTTGATACAGCCCAAAATAGGAAATCAGAATGGAGAATGACAGAGTTCCATGTGTCACACATTCAGTTTCCACAAATGCCCAGTGACAAACTATTAGCCGAGCCACATAAAGAGGATAGCAAGTCCGACATCCAAAGTGTTGCCTTCTCATGGAAGCTCCCTGCATTTGGTAGGTTTTCCAGTTGGTCAAATCATCAGTGACAGTGATGGAGATTTATGGCTCAAAGAGGTGTTGTTACTGTGGAATCCCAAAGGTTCTAGCACAAGTCTGCCAGTGGCAGTTTCAATCAGGATGGTCCCCTCTGCTGCTTACAAGCATGTAAATATTAACAGTGGTTTTATATTTAATTGTTGAAGCCACAGCAATAATACGTTGAATTAGCTCTTTGGGGTTGATTCTCATCTACAAGCTTACATTAGGTTCCCTTCCCTACAGTGAACTCTGCTCAAACTGCATTAGCTGATACTGGGCATACACTACCCTGAGAAACTGGATAAGATTTTAACCTGAGAAGCTGTTACAAATAAAGCTACATGTTTGAATGATTCCTCTCCTCCACATCTCTTCACTATACTATGATACATGTGGATGACTTTTGTTCTTTGGGGACAAGGCACTCTTAGTGCTACTATTAAATCTTTCCCCTTAAAGCAGCTGAGGTCAGACTAAAAGTGTTGGGAGCTATCCAGGTGGGGAGGGGAGAGCACACCACCACCCGGGTAGGTAGGAGACATTTATTTTCAGTTTTGAGTGGTTGGGCAGCTGCTCAGAGCCAAAGCTGGATCAATTTCTAATGTTTTCTACTCACCAGAATCTCTGTTCATCACTGCTGATAGCACTCTGATAGCACTTATTTCTCCTATGGGGGCTTCTTGACTCACAAGTTCTGGAACTACAGTGAAGAAACATGACATTCACTTTGGGCAAAAAAAGTTTATGGAGGTGCTGAAAACTCTTGAGCAATCAAGATAAAGTAATATTTTAAAACAGTATTTTAAAAGATAGAAAATGAATGCAGAAACCCCATGGTGAACAAAATACCAAATTTGAAGATACTATCTGACTCTGCAGTTAGATGATTTACTCTCTTGTTCTGCCCTAATCCTGTCAGATTCTGTTTTGCAGATGCTGGAAAAAGACATGAGACTCCTGAGTGAGAAGCCAAGGACTTCTTTACTCAAAGTGCAGCCAATAGCTTGAGCTTTATGTTTGCATCAGGGCACTTTTGCCCTGAGTCCCTTGAAGATGATATGGAGGGACCAGGTAGATGCTGCACATGTGGCATGGATCTTGTGCACAGCTAAGGAACTCCGAGCTTAGAGAACCTGAATCTTTATAGTGGACAGGAAGCCAGTCTGACACTCCAGAGGAAGACAGCATGTTAATTATAGTGGACAGAGAACAAACCTGCTACCTGTTCCAAAAGAGATAGTATATCTTCATAGGCTGTCTGCTATACAAACATCCTTGGTAAGTGAGGCTCTGCTTAAAGGATATGTAGAAATGTGGTAACTCATAGAGAATCCAGTAAATATCCAGGAAAATACTTAAAAATAGAATGGGTAACGTCTGAATCAGTAGATGAAAAGAGGAGGCATCATGAAATTGTTCCTATTAAATTCAAATATATAATAAAAATAATAACAAAAGGTATGATCAAATTAAATTTACTTGGGAAAGCAAAATATTCTCAGGTGGGTGAAATAAAATCTAGTTATATTGTCTTTGAAAGACGAAGACCTAACCCTCTTGTCCCTCCCTTATGATGTCTAATCCCTGTTTTTATTCAACAAACACATAATGCTTATTATTTTTCTGGCTCAGTTCTGCATGTTTTATAAATTAATTTAATTCTTATAATAACCAAAAGAGGTTGTACTGCTACTATTACTCACTCATTTACTGATCAAGAAAAATGAGATACAAGGAGGTTAAGTGAATTTCCCCAGGCCATTTGTTGGTACCTGATCAAGACAAGGTTTGAGAGCCTGTCTTTGTGGCTCCAGGGATCTCCTCTCTTACCATACTCTGCTTCCCCTTCAATTCTTGTAAACATTATGCCTGTCCTCAACCCCTGCCACAACCAGCCTCAGTTTCTCAGAAATCACTGTAGTATCTCAAAGACTTGAACTATTAATGTTGCCAGAAAAATGGAAAGTTGAAGAGTTGAGGGATTTATACCTGTGAACATTAATTACAAAGGACCTAGAGTAGCTCTGTGCATACCAGATAAAATAGACTTGAGTAAAATCAAAGCAAAATAAAACAATCTCTGAGGGATAGGGTAAATAAAGTTAATTCACAAATAGAATATATTTTTTTCTGAAGCTGTATGCAGAGTAATAATATATCCTCAAAATATATGAAATCAAACCTAACAAAATAATTTGGTTAAAGAGGCAAATTATTTGAATAAATAGGCAAATCTAAAACTATCATGGAAAATGTTAATAAATTTGAGTCTAGAAATTGATGACACAACATCAGGAGACTGTGTTCCTCCATGATGCAATAAATGGTTAAGGACTAACCTTCACAGCATAAGAAAAACTATAAAACTGGACAAAAATGTAAGGAAACAGTTTGAATGTATTCAGGCAGGAGTTAAAGGTCACGCAAGCCCTATGTCTAAATATCATGCCATTGAGGGTTAGGGCTTCAAAATTATGAGCTTTGAGGGAAAGCAAAGATCCAGTTCGTAACAGTCTCACAATAAAATTATGTTGTAATGAATGCACATTTGTATCATTCCCATCCAAAAAAACCAGAAACAAATCTTTCCCAGAATCTCATGCTACTTTCCATTTATTGCCTTATCTTTCTCTTCCATTTGGTTTTCAAATGTCTTATGATTTAGAAAGACTGACAATTTCCACTTACGTACCTCTAGTTACTCCTTGTCCAACCTAGTGTTGATCTCAACCACGTTATCAAAGGCACCAGTGACCTTTGTGTTGCTAAGCTGATGCGTACTCTTCAATCTTCTTTTGACAGGATCACTTTCTGTATCTTGAAACACTCTGTTCTTTTAGCTTATGTAATACCACACATAACCTTTTTGTCCTCTCCCCACCACACCCCACCATGTCTCAGAGGGTTCTTTGTTTAGAGATGCAATTTTATAATACTATTAAACTGTACCATATTTACATATGCACATACATATAAAACCACAGACGGCCAGATTCCCAAAGCCTTTGTTTACTTGCCTTTTTTAGACACATCATGGATGTTTTTCCTTGAGTCATTTTTATAAAAATATTTTATTGAGGCAAGATTGATGTGTAAAAAGGTGAAGCGTTTTAGTGTGTGCAACTCAGTTGAGTTTGGGGATAAGTATATAGCTATGAAGCATGACAGGAATGGGGTCCCTGTGATGGGATTAGTTAAAGTAAAAGTTGCTCAGTCGTGTCTGACTCTTCGACCCCATGGACAGTCCATAGATCTCCAGGCCAGAATACTGGAGTAGCTGTTCCCTTCTCCAGGGGATCTTCCCAACCCAGGGATCAAACCCAGGTCTCCTACATTGCAGGCGGACTTTTTAATCAGCTGAGCCACAAGGGAAGCCCATGTGTTTGGGTTAGTACACTTATAAAAAGACGAAGAGAGATCAGAACTCAGCAGCATGTAAAGATGAAACAGAAGACAGCTCTCTACAAGTCAGGAATATGGGCCTCACCAAGAACTAAATCTGCTGGCACCTTGATCTTGGTTTCTCAATTTCCAGTACTGTGAAAAAAAATATGATTAGCCAAAAAAGAGAGAGAGAGAGAAAATAAATTAGTTGAGAGTGGTGTGAGGAGTGATAGGAACTAAATATTCAGCAGTATTCTGACAAATATTTTTCAGTACTTCAAATAATCTAGACCAATGCAAGTAAAATAGACATATGATCCTTCGAAAAATTCTTAGTGTCATATTAGATAAGTTCAGAATCACTCTTAAATTGTGATGTTGATTTTTTCTTTAAGTCTCCTTTAAGAGGAGAATGTAGATGTATCAGTTCAGTCTCAGTCGTGTGCGACATTTCGCAACGCCATGAACCGCAGCACGCCAGGCCTCCCTGTCCATCACCAACTCCCGGAGTCCAACCAAACCCATGTCCATGGAGTCGGTGATGCCATCCAACCATCTCATTCTCTGTCATCCCCTCTCCTCCTGCCCTCAATTTTTCCCAGCCTCAGGGTCCTTTCAAATGAGTCAGCTCTTCACATCAGGTGGCCAAAGTATTGGAGTTTCAGCTTCAACATCAGTCCCTCCAATGAGCACCCAGGACTGATCTCCTTTAGGATGGACTGGTTGGATCTCCTTGCAGTCCAAGTGACTCTCAAGAGTCTTCTCCAACACCACAGTTCAAAAGCATCAATTCTTCGGCGCTCAGCTTTCTTCACAGTCCAACTCTCACATCCATACATGACTACGGGAAAAACCGTAGCCTTGGCAAGAAGGACCTTTGTTGGCAAAGTAATGTCTCTGTTTTTGAATATGCTGTCTAGGTTGGTCATAATTTTCCTTCCAAGAAGTAAGCGTCTTTTAATTCCATGGTTGAAATCACCACCTGCAGTGATTTTGGAGCCCAAAAAGATAAAGTCTGACACTGTTTCCACTCTTTCCCCATCTATTTCCCATGAAGTGATGGGACCAGATGCCATGATCTTCACTTTCTGAATGTTGAGCTTTAAGCCAACTTTTTCACTCTCCTCTTTCACTTTCATCAAGAGGCTCTTTAGTTCTTCACTTTCTGCCATAAGGGTGGTGTTATCTGCATATCTGAGGTTATTGATATTTTTCCCGGCAATCTTGATTCCAGCTTGTGCTTCCTCCAGCTTGTGCTTTCTCATGATGTACTCTGCATATAAGTTAAATAAGCAAGGTGACAATATACAGCCTTGACGTACTCCTTTTCCTATTTGGAACCAGTCTGTTGTTCCATGTCCAGTTCTAACTGTTGCTTCCTGACCCGCATACAGGTTTCTCAAGAGGCAGGTCAGGTGATCTGGTATTCCCATCTCTTGAAGAATTTTCCACAGTTTATTGTGATCCACGCAGTCAAAGGCTTTAGCATAATCAATAAAGCAGAAATAGGTGTTTTTCTGGAACTTTCTTGCTTTTTCGATGATCCAGCAGATGTTGGCAATTTGATCTCTGGTTCCTCTGCCTTTTCTAAAACCAGCTTGAACATCTGGAAGTTCACGGTTCATGTACTGCTGAAGCCTGGCTTGGAGAATTTTGAGCATTACTTTACTAGCGTGTGAGATGAATACAATTGTGTCGTAGTTTGTGCATTCTTTGGCATTTTCTTTCTTTGGAGTCTGCCCTGGTGGCTCAGAGGTTAAAGCCTCTGCCTGCAGTGTGGGAGACCTGAGTTCGACCCCTTGGTCCATGAGATACCCTAGAGAAGGAAATGGCAACTTAATTCAGTATTCTTTTTTTTTTTCTTTTGTCTTTTTTAAATTTTATTTTTAAACTTTACATAATTGTATTAGTTTTGCCAAATATCAAAATGAATCCGCCACAGGTATACATGTGTTCCCCATCCTGAACCCTCCTCCCTCCTCCCTCCCCATACCATCCCTCTGGGTCATCCCAGTGCACTAGCCCCAAGCATCCAGTATTGTGCATTGAACCTGGACTGGCAACTCGTTTCTTACATGATATTTTACATGTTTCAATGTCATTCTCCCAAATCTTCCCACCCTCTCCCCTCTCCCACAGAGTCCATAAGACTGTTCTATACATCAGTGTCTCTTTTGCTGTCTCGTACACTGGGTTATTGTTACCATCTTTCTAAATTCCATATATATGCATTAGTATACTGTATTGGTGTTTTTCCTTCTGGCTTACATTCTTCCCTGGAGAATCCCATGGATGGAGGAGCCTGGTGGGCTACAGGGTCACAAAGAGTTGGACATGTCTGAGCTCCTTCACTTTTACTTTCTTTGGGATTGGAATGAAAACTGAAATTTTCCAGTCTTGTGGCCACTGCTGAGTTTTCCAAATTTGCTGGCATATTGAGTGCAGCACTTTCACAGTGTCATCTTTCAGGATTTGAAATAGCTCACCTGGAATTCCATCTCCTCCACTAGCTTTGTTCGTAGTGATGCTTTCTAAGGCCCACTTGACTGCACATTCCAGGATGTCTGGCTCTAGGTGAGTGATCACACCATCGTGATTATCTTGGTCATGAAGATCTTTTTTGTACAGTTCTTCTGTGTATTCTTGCCATCTCTTAATATCTTCTGCTTCTGTTAAGTCCCTACCATTTCGGTCCTTTATTGAGCCCATATTTTCATGAAATGTTCCCTTGGTATCTCTAATTTTCTTGAAGAGATCTCTGGTCTTTCACATTCTATTGTTTCCCTCTATTTCTTTGCACTGATCACTGAGGAAGGCTTTCTTATCTCTCCTTGCTATTCTCTGGAACTCAGCATTCAAATGGGTATATCTTTTCTTTTCTTCTTTGCTTTTTGCTTCCCTTCTTTTCACAGGTATTTGTAAGGCTTCCTCAGACAGACATTTTGCTTTTTTGCATTTCTTTTTCTGGGGCATGGTCTTGATTCCTGTCTCCTGTACAATGTCACAAACCTCCATCCATAGTTCATCAGGCACTCTATCTATCAAATCTAGTCCCTTAAATCTATTTCTCACTTCCACTGTGTAGTCATAAGGGATTTGATTTGGGTCATATCTGAATGGTCTAGTGGTTTTCTCCACTTTCTTCAATTTCAGTCTGAATTTGCCAATAAGGATTTCATGATCCAAGCCAAAGTCAGCTCCTGGTCTTGTTTTTGCTGACTGTATAGAGCTTCTCCATCTTTGACTGCAAAGAATATAATCAATCTTATTTCAGTGTTGACCATCTGGTGAACTCCATGTGTAGAGTCTTCTCTTGTGTTGTTGAAAGAGGGTGTTTGCTATAACCAGTGTGTTCTCTTGGAAGAACTGTATTAGCCTTTGCCCTACTTCATTCTGTACTCCGAGGCCAAATTTGCATGTTACTCCAGGTGTTTCTTGACTTCCTACTTTTGCATTTCAGTCCCCTATAATGAAAAGGACATCTTTTTTGGGTGTTAGTTCTAGAAGGTCTTGTAGGTCTTCATAGAACCATTCAACTTCAGCTTCTTCAGTGTTCCTGGTTGAGGCATAGAACTTGGATTACCGTGATATTGAGTGGTTTGCCTTGGAAACAAACAGAGATCATTCTGTCGTTTTACATTTTGGACTCTTTTGTTGACCATGATGGCTAGTCCATTTCTTCTAAGGGATTCTTGCCCACAGTAGTAGATATAATGGTCATCTGAGTTAAAATCACACAGTCCAGTCCATCTTAGTTCACTGATTCTTAGAATCTCGATGCTCACTCTTGTCATCTCCTGTTTGACCACTTCCAATTTGCCTTGATTCATGGACCTAACATTCCAGATTCCTATGCAATATTGCTCTTTACAGCGTTGAACCTTGCTTCCATCACCATTCCCATTCACAACTGGATACTCTTTTTGCTTTGGCTCCATCCCTTCATTCTTTCTGGAGTTATTTCTCTAAACCTGTCACTTCTCTTCATTCCTATACTCTTATAATTTGTAAACACACTATGCCTAAAATATAGATGCAAGAGTTGGTAGAGTCAGTAGCAGGGAAATGTTACACAGCTCTAATAAGACCTGAAGTTGCTTATATACTAACCCTCTGAACTAAAATATTTGGAGTACTCACCCAAGTGAATAGCCACAGTGATCTGATGTAATGTGAGAAGAAAATATTAGAACTTCTATCTATTTAAATTATATATTACATACAGAAAATAAAGCTTTGCCAATACATAACATACTAAGTGGAAAACATTTATAATATATGAAAATATGCATATATTAGGATGATTTTAAGGAGGTCATCATTTAGACAATTTGGGGACCATTGCTGTAAATAGCTGTACTCATCAAGTAAAGGTGAAAAAATTATTTTGTTTTCATTTTTAAATTCATTTATCAATGTCATTGGAACCATATAGAACAGATTATATGTTTTAATTCAGATATAATGATAGAGCCTAATATACTATAGTAGGAAGAATCTAAATGTGGATAATAAGACAGTACAAATATTTCCACAGAGGTGACACATTCTTCAGTTCACTCATCTCTAGTATCTGCAAAGAACAATTTTTAATTGCCAATGACACTTTGAATGACTTTCACTTGTTAAGCTACTCTCTTTATTCCACTTAGAGATCAAATTTCTAATGGTTTAAACAGTGTGCTGATGTAGATGTGGGAGCTATGTTGAGCATGTGAGGATCATCATTATTATTTGAAGATTTTCTTAGCAACTTTTCTTTAAAATTCCCTTTCCTCTGCCTGGTGGGTAAAGAACTAATCTGAAAGTTAAAACTGAGCAGATGCTTTACATAGAGAGGATTTGAAGTGATTTCCTTTTTCTAAAGTATTGATATACCCACACAGCAACTCCAAAATATATTCTATGCTATATTTGTTGCCACTGTCTACATGCTCTACATTTCCTGAAAAAACATTAGTTTTTATTTGTTGCTATTTTTCTTAATCATATATTTATATACATTTATATAATATATAGAATGCATTCTTTAAGGAATGGAATTTGGAAGTAGACAGGTGCTCTTCCTTGCTAAATGCTTTAGATTTTGTGTGGGGGCTAAGTTGTTTCAGTCATGTTCAACTCTTTCCAACCCCATGGACTGTAGCCTGGCAGGCTTCTCTGTCCATGGGATTCTCCAGGCAAGAATACTGGAGTGGGTTGCCATTTCCTACTCTAGCGTAGAGTTTGCTTTTCTCTAAATATATTTAGACTGTGTGATAAACTTTAGACTGTAGATAAAAAAACAAAATAAACTTGTTTGTTCTTGTAATCTGAAGCTAATTGTCTTAACAATGTAGCCATGCCAATAAATTGCAATACAAGAAGATTATAAACTGATGGTTAGATGTTAATAACAGTAACACAGAACATTAAGGCAAGTGACATTTACATAAGTATCTTGATCTTAATACATGTAATTTACATATGAAAATTTAATCACCATAGAGATAAACAGCTGCAATGTTTAATTAAACTCTCCACACAAAATCAGCTTGCAAGAAGTAGTTTGTCACTGCTAATTCATCACAATTCTCTTAAGTATTCTTTAAAATAAAAATGCAAAATAAATGACTCTTATTGATAATTTAACTTCTGGTTACTTTGTATTTTAATTGTATCATCAAAGCCTGTTGAGAATACGATAAAGATTTTAGGTTCATATTCACTCTGTTTAGAAGGCAAAGCACAAACATATAGAGAACAAATGTATTTGTTTACAAACTTATGAGAGTCACCAGCACAACAGCACTAAAGGATAATTTAAGAAATTTTAATGCTCAAATAAGCTGTGGGTAATGAAGGGATATAAGAGTCTTTCTCAATGGTATTTTGAAGACAGAATGAATTATAGCAGAAATTAATGCCAACATTAGCCAGAAAAGGAGTAATAACTGCTAGCGTAGAAAACATAAAACTAAGACATTTTAATTGAATTTTAAGATTTCAGAGACTGAACAGAAAAGAGAATGGTTAATACATAAATGCTGTAGGAAGTCATCTTTGGGAAATAGGACATGAGCAAATGGCAGATTTTATTTTCATGCATCTTATTTGGATAAACAGATGCATTTATTCATTCATTTACTAAAAAAAGAAAATTCCTGCTATATACCAGCTATAATGGTATACACTAGCAGAAAATAGTTAGCTTTTAGCTACTTAAAAGCTTTTGGTTAGCTTTTACTGTGATGTTTAGGTTGATTGCAGCCTTTTCTGTATAGATACTCAAAATGTAGAAATAGGAGACAATTAGATATATTCATGGTAAAGCAAAGGCTTCTGGTAATCAGCACTATGCTCCAAGCCTCTATTTTTTTGCTCTTAAGTTGACCACATTAAAATTAAATGCATAGCACTCACTTAAGTAAAAATAAAATTAAGTTAAACCTTGGAAAGTGGATATTGTTCATAAGTTGGTCCCTAAAATAGTCTTTTAATGTTGAGGGCATCCAAGTTCTATCTCAAAATGTTTCTATAAATCGCTAAGCTTGTAACAGTTGTCTGGGAGAAGTAAAATCTATCTTTTCCAAGTATACCAAGAGTATATTGTAAATTATATTATTAATTTCAATAATTTTTTTTTCTGTTAAACTGACCTTTTTTTCAGTAAATTAATAGCATGGTGAATACTTTATAGTCTGATATATATGAAGAAATTAAGCCAAAACTTTCAGATTTATAAGAACAAAACCATGTCATGGAGTAAACTGGGGTACACAATATCTGAGTGATCGATGGCATCACCAACTCAATGGACATAAGTGTGAGTAAACTCCAGGAGTTGGTGATGAACAGGGAGGCCTGGTGTGTTGCAGTCCATGGGGTCATGAAAAATCAGACACAACTGAGCAACTGAACTGAACTGATAGCACAGGAAACTCTGCTCAGTTATGTGGTAGCCTGGATGGAAGGGGGTTTGGTCAGAATGGATACATGTATATGCATGGCTGAGTCCCTTTGCTGTTCATCTGAAATTATCACAACATTATTAATTGGCTATACTCCAATATAAAATGAAAAGTTTTAAAAAAACAAACAAAAAATACTTTATTCTGTATTTTTTCCCATTGAAATGAATACAATTCAGAGACAGAAATCCTTTGTAAGAAAAAAATATATATAGTTTAACTTACCTTTTCTTTTCTGGATTACTGAGCCAAACATTACAGCTGCCCATGTTGTCAAAATGCCATGAGAGAATTTAGTAGAAGAGAAGCCAATAAAATAGTCAGATTGTGACATTTAAATGAATGTTTTTACTGTTCCATCAAAATTAATGATTAACTTCAGCATTAGAAGCATGTATTTCAATAGTAGAGGGAAATTTTCCCACCATCACTTCAGAGCAAAAGTAACCCTATGGCGTTATAAATATATATTTTAAACTAAGAGAAAAGATTGATCCCACAGGATTTCTCTCTTCTCCAACCATTGATGATGTCAGTTGAGTCTCTGATTAGCTGCTGACATTTGAAATTATGGGGGGTCAGCAAGGTTAATGAAAGCTTTCTTTATATAGCTATGTCCCCATTGCCTCTGTGCCTTCCTGGGCTTTTGGCTTGTTTGCTGACCTCAAAAAGCAAGGCAAAAATAAGAATACACATCAAGAGAAGTGTAGTCTGAGCACTCATCTATTGATGATTTCTAATGCTGCTATTTAACAAGAAAAGGGAAGGTTAATGAATAGTGACTTCACTTATTTAGGAATGCTTGAGTACAAAGGGTCTAGTTAATAACCTCAGTGACCTTGTTGAGGATAAACTCCATGTGGATGAAAATATTTCAATAGAATTGTCTGGACTAAAATTTTTCTGCCTTTAAGTGACAGAGTTACATAAATTTTCCATGTTATAATGTTGAGTCATCATCTGTTGAGGCAAGGAGATGGTATAAAGCTGAATTAAGTTTCCTGACTCATCGATCATAGTGCCTTAGAGATACAGAGGGCCCTTGAGACCACATTTGGTGTTTTTCAAATTGTATTCTTTGACACTTTCAGGTTCCCCAGTGTGACCTTGTTGCAAGTTGCTGTATAGGAGAGGAAAGAGGTGCTTGAGGCTCTCATTCTTATCTGTGTTTATTATGCCACCTAGGATGTCATGTAATAAAAGGCTTTGCTGGCCAAATAAACTTTGAAAACCACTGAGCTACAACTAACACCTCCAATCTATAGTTTAGGAAATTGAGGTATAATAGATAAAATGAATTTGCCGAGATCCTATAGCTCTTCTATGTCACTATAAAAGTGGGGGGATACTTGCATCTTGAAATATAGATCTTTCCAGTATTCATTTTTATTCCCAGAGAAAAGAGTGCCATGCATTTTCAGTCTAATCTTCTTTCAAAATGCCCTAGATCCTAACACAAGATGTGATGAGGGGGCTTATCGTTCCCCAACCATTCCCCCTCTCATTTTATCTCTGCAAATAGAAGGCTGGTTTTCAGTGTAATTCTATGTGAGCTGTTTAATTTCCATTACATGGCAATTCTGAAGGGATGGAAATTGACTCTGGACTCAGCAAACCTCTAGTGACTCCAGAAAAGATTATGTGGTTCTAGAGTTCTTCGCAGCATCCACTATAGATGTTAGCAACACATTTCCGCCTCCAGTGGTAGGACAAGTGCAGGGCAAGTCCACCTTGGGGAGCTCAAAATGCTGGGGCGAGTGTATGATAAAATATAAAGATAAATCACTAAAGCATTTATTTTATTCATTTGAATCTAAAAATAAGAGAAAAAAAAAAAAAGCTCAGCATATCTATAAGGCCTGTCACTGGATTGGTGTGTTAGAAATATGTCTCTAGAGCCAGAAAGGGAGGAGCAGGAAGTAGTCTTGATGGTGGCTCCTTCTTTCTCTGGTTTGCTCTCACTGTATTGCAATCATTTGCAATTCTCGTGTGCCAATGTTATGTATTTGGTATGTTTTTGATAAAATCTTTCTTATCTATGTGAAGAGATTGAGAGTGACCATGAAAAACTGTATTATACATGGAAATTCATTGTTTTATGACCAAGTATGTAGCAGTGTTTTCAAAGCTAATATTCAATTTCATAGAGAAAAAAATATACCAAATTTGCTGTAATTTTCTGGGAAGATAGATACCTTTCTGTACTATAGTATCAGTTCAGTTCAGTTCAGTCACTCAGTCATGTCCGACTCTTTGCGACTCCATGAATCACAGCATGCCAGGCCTCCCTGTCAATCACCAACTCCCAGAGTTCACTCAGACTCACGTCCATCGAGTCAGTGATGCCATCCAGCCATCTCATCCTCTGTCGTCCCCTTCTCCTCCTGCCCCCTATCCCTCCCAGCATCAGAGTCTTTTCCAATGAGTCAATTCTTCGCATGAGGTGGCCAAAGTACTGGAGTTTCAGCTTTAGCATCATTCCTTCCAAAGAAATCTCAGGGCTGATCTCCTTCAGAATGGACTGGTTGGATCTCCTTGCAGTCCAAGGGACTCTCAGGAGTCTTCTCCAACACCACAGTTCAAAAGCATCAATTCTTTTGCGCTCAGCTTTCTTCACAGTCCAACTCTCACATCCATATATGACCACTGGAAAAACCATAGCCTTGACTAGATGGACCTTTGTTGGCAAAGTAATGTCTGTGCTTTTGAATATGCTACCTAGGTGGGTCATAACTTTCCTTTCAAGGAGTAAACGTCTTTTAATTTCATGGCTGCAGTCACCATCTGCAGTGATTTTGGAGCCCCCCAAAATAAAGTCTGACACTGTTTCCACTGTTTCCCCATCTATTTCCCATGAAGTGATAGGACCGGATGCCATGATCTTCGTTTTCTGAATGTTGAGCTTTAAGCCAACTTCTTCACTCTCCACTTTCACTTTCATCAAGAGGCTTTTGAGTTCCTCTTCACTTTCTGCCATAAGGGTGGTGCCATCTGCATATCTGAGGTTATTGATATTTCTCCCAGCAATCTTGATTCCAACTTGTGCTTCTTCCAGCCCAGCGTTTCTCATGATGTACTCTGCATAGAAGTTAAATAAGCAGTGTGACAATATACAGCCTTGACATACTCCTTTTCCTATTTGGAACCAGTCTGTTGTTCCATGTCCAGTTCTAACTGTTGCTTCCTGACCCACATACAGGTTTCTCAAGAGGCAGATCAGGTGGTCTGGTATTCCCATCTCTTTCAGAATTTTCCACAGTTTATTGTGATCCACACAGTCAAAGGCTTTGGCATAGTCAATAAAGCAGAAATAGATGTTTTTCTGGAACTTTCTTGCTTTTTCGATGATCCAGCAGATGTTGGCAATTTGATCTCTGGTTCCTCTGCCTTTTCTAAAACCAGCTTGAACATCTTGAAGTTCACGGTTCATGTATTGCTGAAGCCTGGCTTGGAGAATTTTGAGCATTACTTTACTAGTGTGTGATGAGTGCAATTGTGTCATAGTTTGAGCATTCTTTGGCATTGGCTTTCTTTGGGATTGGAATGAAAACTGACCTTTTCCAGTCCTGTGGCCACTGCTGAGTTTTCCAAATTTGCTGGCATATTGAGTGCAGCACTTTCACAGCATCGTCTTTCCAGATTTGAAATAGCTCAATTGGAATTCCATCACCTCCACTAGCTTTGTTCGTAGTGATGCTTTCTAAGGCCCACTTGACTTCATATTCCAGGATGTCTGGCTCTAGGTGAGTGTGAGTGATCACACCATCGTGATTGTCTGGGTCTTGAAGTTCTTTTTTGTACAGTTCTTCTGTGTATTCTGCCACCTCTTCTTAATATCCTCTGTTTCTGTTAGGTCCATACCTTTTCTGTCCTTTATCGAGCCCATCTCTGCATGAAATGTTCCCTTGGTATCTCTAATTTTCTTGATGAGATCGCTAGTCTTTCCCATTCTGTTGTTTTCCTCTATTTCCTTGCATTGATCACTGAGGAAGGCTTTCTTATCTCCTCTTGCTATTCTTTGGAACTCTGCATTCAGATGCTTATATCCTTCCTTTTCTCCTTTGCTTTTCACTTCTCTTCTTTTCACAGCTATTTGTAAGACCTCCCCAGATAACCATTTTGCTTTTTTGCATTTCTTTTTCTGGGGCATGGTCTTGATCCCTGTCTCCTGTACAATGTCACGAACCTCAGTCCATAGTTCATTAGGCACTCTATCTATCAGATCTAGGCCCTTAAATCTATTTCTCACTTCCACTGTATAATCATAAGGGATTTGATTTAGGTCATACCTGAATGGTCTAGTGGTTTTCCCCACTTTCTTCAATTTAAGTCTGAATTTGGTAATAAGGAGTTCATGATCTGAGCCACAGTCAGCTCCTGGTCTTGTTTTTGCTGACTGTATAGAGCTTCTCTATCTTTGGCTGCAAAGAATATAATCAGTTTGATTTTGGTGTTGACCATCTGGTGAACTCCATGTATAGAGTCTTCTCTTGTGTTGTTGGAAGAGTGTGTTTGCTATGACCAGTGCATTTTCTTGGCAAAACTCTATTAGCCTTTGCCCTGCTTCATTCTGTATTCCAAGGCCAAATTTGCCTGTTATTCCAGGTGTGTCTTGACTTCCTACATTTGCATTCCAGTCCCCTATAATGAAAAGGACGTCTTTTTTGGGTGTTAGTTCTAAAAGGTCTTGCAGGTCTACAGTATACAGTATACAGTCTATAGTATACAGTAGGTATTTTTAAAACACATACACACTTTCCCTTATGTTTTGCTGTTCTTTCAAGAGACAGTACATGACTGAGAAAGTACAATTTTCTGAAAAATTCCTGATAATGTTGAAAGTTGTTCGAACATGCTGTGGAAATTGCTTCACCTATCAAATCTCTTATATATATATCTTCATGTTTGAATAGAGATAAGAAATGGGACCTATTTCACAAAATTGCAGGATAGAAAAATTTAAGAGACTGCCTGATACTGGGAATTTTTCAATTACTATTAGTTATTATGATAGGCTTCCCTTATGGCTCAGCTGGCAAAGAATCTGCCTGCACTGTGGGAACCTGGGCTCAATCCATGGGTTGGGAAGGTCCCCTGGAGAAGGGGAAGGCTACCCACTTCAGTATTCTGGCCTGGAGAATTCCATGGACTATGTAGTCCATGGGGTCAAAAAGAGTCAGACACTACTGAGTGACTTTTTTCTAAAGGGCTTTGCTGATGGCTCAGTTG
Organism: Bos indicus x Bos taurus; assembly: GCF_003369695.1. Classification (NCBI taxonomy): domain Eukaryota; kingdom Metazoa; phylum Chordata; class Mammalia; order Artiodactyla; family Bovidae; genus Bos; species Bos indicus x Bos taurus. Next base: position 49,537,360 of record NC_040077.1, read on the forward strand.
GTAAAGAATCTACCTGCAATGCAGGAGAGCCCAGTTCCATCCATGGGTTGGGAAGATCCCCTGGAGAAGGGAAAGTCTACCCACTCCAGTTTTCTGGCCCAGAGATTTCCATGGACTGTATAGTCCATGGAGTTGCAAAGAGTTGGAAATAACTGAGCAACTTTCACTTTCACTTTCTGTTCAATACTTGGAAACTTACAATATTTTAAAACACACCAAGTGAAAAGCTCAATGAATATTGAATGGATTTTATCAATATGCTATAATTTACAAATAGTAAGGAAAAAATGGGCTGACATCAAGGACAGTGGAAATTTACTAGATAATTTTAAACATATAACCTTTGCATAATTGGTAGTTAAGATTGAAAAGATGGATATAAGTAGAAATTAAAATATGGACATTCCAATTCTGTCTATATATTCCTGCAAGATACACTTTTAACCTATGAGAACCATTAAAATCAGTGATTGGAATAAACTGAATCAAGAATTGTATCTCATTAAAGTGTTAAAAATATTTTCACAAATAATATAGTGAATTCAACCACATTATTTCACTAAAATAGGTTGACAATATTTTTGTGAGGACACAAAGCTTTTGGTACTTTTAACAAAAAATTAAAATACAAAGTATAAATATTGTTTATCTTATCTCACCCTTAAAAGGTGTCTGAATTTTGTATACATTCTAATTATGCACAAGTCATTATTAGAATAATAATTTATGAATAAGTTATCTGATAAATAAGTAAATATCCATAACTAGAAAAAGCCTGTTCCAAAAAGTTTGAAGGCCATCAGATGTGACTTATTTAAGATATAATAAAAAGAGAACTGAGGTTTGAGAGGAAAGATGAAGTTGGTTCTAAAAATGAGGCCATTAGGGAACATTAGTGCCTTTGGTTAGAACTTCTGAAGCTTGGTAAGCAGCTTGAGTAAACAGTTTTCTTCCTGCTCTAGGTGGGCTCTGAAGTAGAGATATCTAGGGAAAAGTCAAATTCACTGCACACTGAGGATGGAGTGGAGAATCCTTCTTATCCCCTTGGTACTTCTGTTACTTAAGAAGGTCTAAGCAGGTCCCCCATAGTTTTGTCAGAGCCAAAAGTACCTGGGTTGACTGTACTACAAGGTACCTACATTTCTTCTCAAGTCTTCCCTACTATGAAAACTGATTAATATGTTTAGGTCTAGATTAATGGTAATTTTCTCTTGACAACCAATGGCTCTGTTAATGTTGCATTAGTTTAAAATTATGTGATATCTCTAAAGAACATATTGTTCTCATGGCTATGTTTTATTTTTCAGTCCTCACAATCTGGAATGCCATATTCCATAAAGATTCCATTTAATGAGTGAATGACTATATATATGCCTGGAAGCTCTTTCATACAGGTACTAGGAAGGGCTGCTGCTGCTGCTAAGTTGCTTCAGTCGTGTCCGACTCTCTGCGACCCCATAGACAGCAGCCCACCAGGCTCCCCCGTCCCTGGGGTTCTTCAGGCAAGAACACTGGAGTGGGTTGCCATTTCCTTCTCTAATGCACGAAAGTGAAAAGTGAAAGTGAAGTTGCTCAGTCGTGTCTGACTACTAGCGATTCCATGGACTGCAGCCTACCGGGCTCCTCCATCCATGGGACTTTCCAGGCAAGAGTACTGGAGTAGGGTGCCATTGCCTTCTCCGACTGGGAAGGGAGAAGGAAAAAAAAAATTATTAGAAGATAAGTCAATAAACTCACGAGGAAAAGAAGACAAAATATTTCAGTGATAATAGGAATTGTTAAAAATTATGCTGGAATGGGAATCTGGTGTCAGACATCCATTTAATTGCATGGCATTGTTGAAAACCCTCATCTTCTTTATTTCTGTTTCTTAAGTTGTAAAATGAGAGGATTCATGAGATATCTTGTAAGTCTTTGTCTCTAAAATTCTTTAAATAAGAAAATTATCAACAGAATTAAGCTTCCTATCAAGGATTTAAAATTGATTGAAAATAAAGAAAAATACTATTCACCCTAAATTTTCTCCCAATGCAATGTGATTAAAGTTTAAAGGGAAAGGTGGGAGAAAGGAGATTGCTGATTTAATAGATGTTGAGACTCTATATCAGTGTCACAACCACTTCCTCAGTCATTTAACTATGCTATAAGCTCCTCTCCTGATTAACCAGTTTTCACCAAGTTTATTGTCAGTTAGGATACAAAAATGTGTTTAGCTTCATATAGAGAGGAAACAAAAAAATCAAAGTTTTTAATATAGAAAATTTTCATTCCAGTTTTCAAGGTTATTAAATGTAAATAAAAAGCCTCTGAGAACAATAATTGATTCTATGTAATTTCTTTGCTTAAAACTAACCCAGCACCAAATGAAAGTAATATAATTCTTGGCAAGATAATAGTGGGTCTGATGACATGAGGGCAGAATTTAGATTCAAGTCTGAGGTTTAAGATAAAGGCCATTCTCAACTTGTTTTCCATTCACAATATGTACAATTTTCAACAAATATGAGTTGAATTTTGAGATGTTTCTCTTTTGATCCCTATGGGAAATAGTTGTGTTTTCATGTTTGCATATTTCCTTCTTTCATTAAAGGCTGGTTTTGAAGATACTTAGGCATTTGTGATGCCCACAGAATCTTTGCAGTACAAGCATCCTCCTTGCTTCTCTGCAGTTATAAGTAGACTGTTTCTAGAGCTCAGTTTCCTAAGTTTTCTTCTGCTTCCTTTTAAGGTACATCTCCAGAAGGGAGCTTATTTCTTGAAAATTAAAGCTGGCCAAATTTATTCAATGAGAATTAACATTTTTTTCCTCCTACAAAGGGAAAAGTAGCAAAGAAGACACACAAAAAGTAAAATAAAGGCTGATTAGTAGCTGAACATGGTAGCAAAGTCTAAATAAACCCTTTTAAAACCATGTGAATTAAAAATAGAGTTCTATGAGGGTTACTGTTGAGCCCTCTGCCCAGAACAGTATGCCACATAGTTAATTGTGACAGATGATTTGAAAAGAGGCACAGCAGAATAAAATACATATGTCATTTTTCTTCTGTATTTGGGGATTATATACTAATTCCTTTGGCACTAATAGTTAAATTGATACAGTATTTTCACAAGAAATATAAGAAATGAAATTAATTTTACAGTTCAGTTCCAGATGTTGTGGCATGGAGAGTTTGTTAAGAATGACTCTAACACCCTATAACAGTTTGAAAGGAAAGACCAGTTCAGTCGATTAGCAATATTTGCCATGGTAATTTTTGGTTAAGTGATGACATTTATTTCACCTCCCTCTATGAGAAAATTTATTGATTAGAGCCACTTATAACATTTAATGTTAAAAATTTTGTCTGAACTATCACTTCCTGATTTTAGGTGTATGTGTGTTTTGATAGCAACATTGGTGAAGTTTGTTTTGTTTTTGGTTGAAGAGGCTAAAGGTAGTTAATAAAAGACTAGTTAATAAAGAAGTGGCAGCTGCCAGACTGCGCAGGAGTGGCCAAGAGGAGCTACCCCACATCCAAGGTAAGAGAACCCAAGTAGGATGGCAGGCACTGAGAGAAGGCATCAGAGGGCACACAAACTGAAACCATAATCACAGACAACTACCCAATCTGATCACACAGACCACAGCCTTGTCTAACTCAATGAAACTAAGCCATGCCCTGTGGGGCTACCGAAAATGGATGAGTCATGTGGAGAGGTCTGACAGAATGTGGTCCACTGGAGAAGGGAATGGCAAACCACGTCAGTATTCTTGCCTTGAGAACCCCATGAACAGTATGAAAAGGCAAAATGATAGGATACTGAAAGAGGAACTCTTCAGGTGGGTAGGTGCCCAATATGCTACTGGAGATCACTGGAGAAATAAGTCCAGAAAGAATGAAGGGATGGAGCCAAAGCAAAAATAACACCCAGTTGTGGATGTGACTGGTGATAGAAGCAAGTCCGATGCTGTAAATGGCAATATTGCATAGGAACCTGGAATGTTAGATCCATGAATCAAGGCAAATTGGAAGTGGTCAAGCAGGAGATGGCAAGAGTAAACGTTGACATTCTAGGAATCAGCAAACTAAGGTGGACTGGAATGGGTGAATTTAACTCAGATGAGCATTATATCTACTACTGTGGGCAGGAATCCCTTAGAAGAAATGGACTAGCCATCATGGTCAACAAAAGAGTCCAAAATTCAGTACTTGGATGCAATCTCAAAAATGACAGAATGATCTCTGTTCATTTCCAAGGCAAACCACTCAATATCATGGTAATCCACATCTATGGCCCGACCAGTAACACTGAAGAAGCTGAAGTTGAATGGTTCTATGAAGACCTACAAGACCTTTTAGGACTAACACCCAAAAAAGATGTCCTTTTCATTATAGGGGACTGGAATGCAAAAGTAGGAAGTCAAGAAATAGCTGGAGTAACAGGCACATTTGGCCTTGGAATACAGAATGAAGCAGGGCAAAGGCTAATAGAGTTTTGTCAAGAAAACACACTGGTCATAGCAAACACTCTCTTCCAACAACACAAGAGGAGACTCTACACATGGAGTTCACCAGATGGTCAACACTGAAATCAGATTGATTATATTCTTTACAGCCAAAGATGGAGAAGCTCTATATAGTCAGCAAAAACAAGACCAGGAGCTGACTGTGGCTCAGATCATGAACTCCTTATTACCAAATTTAGACTTAAATTGATGAAAGTGGGGAAAACCACTAGACCATTCAGATATGACCTAAAACAAATCACTTATGATTATACAGTGGAAATGAGAAATAGATTTAAGGGACTAGATCTGATAGACAGAATGCCTGATGAACTATGGATGGAAGTTTGTGACCTTGTACAGGAGACAGTGATCAAAAGCTTCCCAAAGAAACAGAAATGCAAAAAAGCAAAATGGCTGCCTGAGGAGGCTTTCCGAATAGCTGTGAAAAGAAGAAAAGTGAAAAGCAAAGGAGAAAAGGAAAGATATACCCATTCAAATTGCCAAGTTCCAGAGAATATCAAGGAGAGATAATAAAGCCTTCCACAGTGATCAGTGCAAAGAAATAGAGGAAAACAATAGAATGGGAAAGACTAGAGCTCTCTTCAAGAAAATTAGAAATACTAAGGGAATGATTCATGCAATGATGGGCTCAATAAAGGAAAGAAATGGAATTGACCTAACATAAGCAGAAGATATTAAAAAGAGGTGGCTACAATACACAGAAGAACTGGGCAAAAATGATCTTAACGACCCAGATAATCACGATGGTGTGATCACTCACACTCACCTAGAGCCAGACATCATGCGATGTGAACTCAAGTGGGCCTTAGGAAGCATCACTATGAACAAAGCTAGTGGAGGTGATGGAATTCCAGTTGAGCTATTTCAAATCCTGAAAGATGATGCTGTGAAAGTGCTGCACTTCAATATGCTAGCAAATTTGGAAAACTCAGCAGTGGCCACAGGACTGGAAAAGGTCAGTATTCATTCCAATCCCAAATAAAGGCAATGCCAAAGAATGCTCAAACTACCACACAATTGGCACCCATCTCACACACTAGTAAAGTAATTCTCAAAATCCTCCAAGCCAGGCTTCAGAAATATGTGAACTGTGAACTTCCAGATGTTCAAGCTGGTTTTAGAAAAGGCAGAGGAACCAGAGGTCAAATTGCCAACATCCACTGGATCATCGAAAAAGCAAGAGAGTTCTAGAAAAACATCTATTTCTGCTTTATTGACTATGCCAAAGCCTTTGACTGTGTGGATCACAGCAAGCTATGGAAAATTCTGAAAGAGATGGGAATACTAGACCTCCTAACGTGCCTCTTGAGAAACCTGTATGCAGGTCAGGAAGCAACAGTTAGAACTGGACATGGAACAACAGGTTGGTTCCAAATAGGAAAAGGAGTACATCAAGGCTGTATATTGTCACCCTGTTTATTTAACTTATATGCAGAGCACATTATGAGAAACGCTGGGCTGGAGGAAGCACAAGCTGGAATCAAGATTGCCGGAAGAAATATCAATAACCTCAGATAACACCACCCTTATGGCAGAAAGTGAGGAGGAACTAAAGAGCCTCTTGACGAAAGTGAAAGTGGAGAGTTGGCTTAAAGCTCAACATTCAGAAAATGAAGATCATGGCATCCGTTCCCATCACTTCATGGCAATTAGATGGGAAAACAGTGGAAAGAGTGGCTGACTTTATCTTTTTGGGCTCCAAAATCACTGTAGATGGTGATTGCAGCCATAAAATTAAGAGACGCTTACTCCTTGGAAGGAAAATTATGACCAACCTAGACAGCGTGTTAAAAAGCAGAGACATTACTTTGTCAATGAAGGTCCATTTAGTCAAGGCTATGGTTTTTCCAGTGGTCATGTATGGATGTGAGAGTTGGTCTGTGAAGAAAGCTGAGTGCCAAAGAATTGATGCTTTTGAACTGTGGTGTTGAAGACTCTTGAGAGTCCCTTGGACTGCTAGGAAATCCAACCAGTCCACCCTAAAGGAAATCAGTCCTGGGTGTTCGTTGGAAGGACTGATGTTGAAGCTGAAACTCCAATAATTTGGCCACCTCATGCAAAGAGCTGACTCATTTGAAAAGACCCTGATGCTGGGAAAGATTGAGGGCAGAAGGAGAAGGGGATGATAGAGAATGAGATGGTTAGATGGCATCACCAACTCAATGGACATGAGTTTGGGTAAACTCCAGGGGTTGGTGATGGACAGGGAGGCCTGGTGTGCTGCGGTTCATGGGGTCACAAAGAGTCGGATATGACTGAGCGACTGAACTGAACTGAACTGAGGGCAGAGAGAACAAGGTATTATTGATACATGGAACTTAGCATGTTTTTGTGTGTGTGTATGTGGAAGATTCTTTCTGACTTATCCCACCCTAATTTTATTGTTGTATGTCAATAGTATTTCTAGATATGAAATATTTTTTAATAATGATTTTTAAGGCATTCTCCCTAGATTTTACTTATTTATCAAATACATGTCTGCAGTGGATTTAGAGAAGCCAGATAGTACAAGGTGAGATTCTGCCTATGGACATAGTTACCCTCATGGGTAAAAAATCCGTTTCCCTTGAACCTGATTTTGATTCAAATGGAATTTGATGACAATTCATATAATATTGGCCATCTTGTGGACTTGGTGGTATACTGCTTAAAATGTTGAGGAGTAGGAAGAAGAATATGACTACTATCTCTGTATTTTGATCTCCTCAATCTGTCTGCAGTGACCTCATTTGTCTCATCAGTAAAATGGGATTTTGAGAACTGAATGAACTAATCCAAATAAAGAACGTGGAATATGAGCTATCTATCTCAAAGGGCTCAGAAACAGAATTTGTTTTTTATATATAGGTGGTATTTGTCCCAATAAAAGAGACTCTCCTTTCTGAGATTGCTGATTCAGACAAAAAATAAAAGGCTTTAAAATAATTATGGAGTAGCATGAGAACTCAAAGGAAGTCTGCAATGAACATGACAGTGTAGGATGATGTTAGTTGATACCTTAGAGAAAGTGTAATGAAAATTTGATTATCAGTACTTGAACTTGCTTATGACTTTTGAGATGTAGAGAAGAAGGTGAGTAGACTGGTATGTAGAGAGTAGAGAAAGGCTCATTGATTACAATGATCTTTCCCACCAAGCCCCTATAGAATAATAGATTCTCAAAGTCTCTCACACAGTAACATGTGGTGATGGAATGCAGGCTGAAATAAACCTCCCATCTTTAATCACATTCTATCATATGCAAATTTCCCAAGACAGGGAGTATGATTTACCAGTTTCTTGACACCTGCAGTGGTCTGAACGTTTGCGGGTCTTCTTAGAACAGCACATAGGGATCTTTATGACTCCAATTTGCCAGCACTATTATTTTAGTTATGATGATGTGGGCATCTGCTCCCTAATGGTTAAGACTCTCTTCTCACCGGATGTGGTCTTTTGGAAAAGAGTTCAAACTGCTTGGCAGGTCAGTGGAGGGGAAGCAAGTATTGTCCCTTCAAGTGCTCTGCCTATTTTGTGGATAAATGGATGACTTTACTTTCCAAGGTTGTCAGTCTTTCACAAGAACTTACATTTAAATCATAATAATGATGCTATTTAAACTCTAGTTCATTCTGCCAGTATTTGATTAGCAAGCTGGCTGGATGTAGTGATAGAGAGGATGGCAGATTTTTATTTCATCTAGGGTATCATTACAGCTCAAACTGGCTCTCACATTACCATTATTATTATTGTTAATTGTTATTTGAGGGAGGTACTGATAAAATTCCTACAATTATTCTCAATAGGGGAGATGACATGATCCCTTTCCTAGGGCTTCATGATCAAAGTTAAGTAGACATTGATATTATCCCACCTCAGAAAAAGCTGAGAAAGCTTCAGTTCTACCATTTTCATGTATATAGTTGGAATTCAGATAAAATCACCTGTGGAAAATTGAGTTCAAAGACATTGACAGTGTGAATTTTTGTATTTGTAAGCTTGTATATGTGTTTGTATGTATATATGTTTTTGCATATGGATATAGCTAGTCCTTATTCCTGAATTGTTGTATTTTTAATAGACGGGAATTTCAAATCGAAATTCTGTGTATGCAACACTGATGTCTGCAAATGCATACAGACATCACTTATACACATTTTCTTGTCATACATGTGATGACTGGCTGTATTTACAGCTCATTGTGCATAAGATTTCAGTTTTTGTTTTAATCATTTCAGATGGAATGGCTTAAGAGTAAAGGATATAGGGATTCTTTGAGTGAAGAAAGATCATGAATCTATCTCTTCGTCTTTCACTCTGAGTAGTTATGTGAACATTTTATGGACTTGTTGAATCAGAGGCTCCCTTTTACTAATTCTGTAAAAAACAAGTTTCATGGAAAATTGAAAGGACATGTACAATATATTTTATGATACAGTTGTATTTTTTAATTAATATTTTTGAGCAGCTTTAGGTTTAAAAAAATGAATAAAAAATAGAATTGGTATACAATATTGTGTAAGTTTAAAGTTTACAATGGGATGATTTGTATATATTATGAAATATTTAACAAAAAAATGTTAGTTTACACATCCTTTATTACATATAATTAAGATTTTTGTTGTTTATGGTGAATGCATTTAATATCTGCTCTCATAGCAGCTTTCACGTATACAATACAGTATTGTTATTTGGACGGAGGAGCCTGGTGGGCTGTAGTCCAAGGGGTCGCCAAGAGTCAGACACGACTGAGCAACTTCACTTTCACTTTTCACTTTCATGCATTGGAGAAGGAAATGGCAACCCACTCCAGTGTTCTTGCCTGGAGAATCCAAGGGACGGGGGAGCCTGGTGGGCTGCCGTCTATGAGGTCGCACAGAGTCAGACATGACTGAAGCGATTTAGCAGCAGCAGCAGAAGCATGCTGTACATTAGATCTCCAGAACTTATTCCCCATATAGCTAGAAATTTGTACTCCTTGAGTAACATCTCATTTCCCCCAACACCCAGCTCCTGAAAACCACTGTTCTACTTCATACATCTGTGAGTTCAACTTTTATGGATTCCACATATAAAATCATACAGTTCTTGTCTTTAATTATTTGATTTATTTCATTTACCAAAAAACTCCCACAGTCTATCCATGAAGTCACAAATCTTAGTATTTTTTTCTTTATTATGGCTGAATAATACTTCATTATATTTTCTTTATCCATTTATCTATCAGCATTTAAGTTATTCCATGTCTTTCATTGTAAATAAAGTTTCAGTGAATGGGACTGTAGATACCTCTTCAAGATACTGATTTCATATCCTTCAGATACGTTATTTAGAAGTAGGCTTATTGGTTTATATGGTAGTTCTATTTTTAACTTTTTGAGGAATTTACATGTTGTTTTCCATAGTGGTTGTACCAACTTACATTCACACAGTTAGTGCACAAGAGTTCACTTTTCTCTGCATCATCACCAGCACTTATTATCTGCTGTCTGTTTGATAAAAAGTATTCTAATGGATGTGACAGAGAAGGCGATGGCACCCCACTCCAGTACTCTTGCCTGGAAAGTCCCATGGATGAAGAAGCCCTGTAGGCTGCAGTCCATGGGGTCGCTCAGAGTCGGACAGGACTGAGCTACTTCACTTTCACTTTTCACCTTCATGCATTGGAGAAGGAAATGGCAACCCATTTCAGTATTCTTGCCTGGAGAATCCCAGGGACAGGGGAGCCTGGTGGGCTGCCGTCTGTGGGGTTGCACAGAGTCGGACATGACTGAAGTGACTTAGCAGCAGCAACAGATGTGAGGTGATATATCACTGTGGACTTAATTTCTGTTTTCCAGATGATTAGTGACATTGAGCATGTTTTTGTGTCCTTGTTGATCATTTGTATGTCTTCTTAGGGAAATGTCTGTTCAGGTCCTTTCTCTCATTTTTAATTGGATCATTTGCTTTTCTGTTATTGAGTTCCTTATATATTTTAAATGTTAACTCCTTATTATACACACACACACACTTATACACAAATATATATGTGTAAATATTTTTTCTAATTCTGTAGATTGCCTTTTCATTTTAATTGTTTCTTTTCCCAAGATAGGTTTCTGAAGAAGAGATGTTTTCATTCAGTAAAGGTCCTGTGGACAATCATATTTTAATAAGATTCCCAATTTGCATTAGGAAAAGCTGGCAGACTTTCCTTCATAAGGCTACTTACTGCACTTGCCCTTTTGGTAACATTACTATGTGTTTGTACTGAAGCCTATTATTAAATGAATAAAGAGCAGGAAAATGCAGTTTTAGACTAAAGAAAATGTTGGGCTTTCAAATGGCAAACAGATGTGTTAAAAAGTCTTGTCTTTAAATGTGGCTCTTTGGGCCTCTGAAAGACTATACAAATGACATAGAAAACCTGTGATGCGCAGATAGAAAATGTGATTGTGGCTACATGAACCTTACAAACAAATAATCTATGGAGATATGACACAAGTTTTCTTTGTCAGGTACAAATTACTTCCAGCATTTTAATGGATATCTGTCTACAAAAAAAGTTGCTGTTGAGATTCAGCTTTGTACTGAAGAACTTATAGAAAAGAATTTCCAGTGCCTTGGTTGCCCTTATATCTCTCAGAGTTAGGCTTTCAATCCTCATGCCCCTCTTAATTAATCACACTCCTTTTGATAATCCACAGTAGACCATAAACTGTAAACTTTCCTATAAAAATAAAATTGGACCACTGTATGGTTTAACAAATAAGAAAAGGAAGGATTCTAAGGGCTTCCTTTTGAGTCTTCTGGCTATTTGCCATTCCCTGAATGGTGGCTAATACAAAATCAGGGTCCAATTTTATGCCAATTTTGTGCCCCAGTTAGCAGTGCTAATTGGGGCACACAAGTAAATTGTGCTCTGCCCTGTGGAAATTTTCAGTTAGTCAACTAAATCAGAAAATCATTGAGAACACTAATCCATTGCTCAGTCACTACTTAATTAAGTGCAAAATCTATGGTCCCTCCAGGAAGGACAAAGTTCAGGCATGCACTCTCAGTGGTCAGTTGTTTGGAATTTTGTCTGTCTTTTATCTTTTGTTGTAATCTAAGTTACAGTATAAGTATGTTTGTTTTTGAAGAGTGGGACATGGAACATTTTATTGATAATTAACAATACAAGCATTATTAAAGTAGACAGGAGTAAAGGTCATTTCATTTCCCTCACACTTGAAAGACATAGATTTCCTGAGGGCGGGGGAGGATGATTTTTACACATATGGAGCATAAATGCATTGATAAATTTAACAGCAAATGCTCCACATGTCATAGGGTCAAGTTATAGTTGGGTTCAACATCGTAATCTGAACTGCAACCATATTTAATGAGAGGGCAAAGATGTTTCTCTGTTTATTCACTGATACATCCTAAGTGCTCAAAAAATATTTTTTAGTGAGTGAATGAACAAGAACATGATACCTAGGCAAAAATTTATTAAAAAATATTATATTTACATGATATCCTAAAATATAAAATAATATTTGTAATGTGCCTGGTACATTGGCCACAGCACTTAAAGAATATTATGACACTGGTGGAATGTTTCAGTAAATCTGAGAGAAAACATGACCTTTAAAATATGATTACTTTTCTAGAATGCAAGAAGTTGATTTTGCTCCTGAAAACTTTTGTTTTGGGTACAATATAATTAAAAAGTCTTTAAAAGCCAAATATATTTCTTTTTTTTTTTTAAGTTAGGAACTTTTTTTCTTTTTTTTTTTTTCATTTTATTTTTAAACTTTACACTATTGTATTGGTTTTGCCAAATATCGAAATGAATCCACCACAGGTATACATGTGTTCCCCATCCTGATCCCTCCTCCCTCCCCATACCATCCCTCTGGGTCATCCCAGTGCACCAGCCCCAAGCATCCAGTGTCTTTAAATATATTTCCTTTATTGATAGAGTATATAGTTTTCTGTTTTTTTTTTTTTTTTGTACTATGTAAGTTACTTACAGCTCAAGAATAGCTAGAATCCTAAGGGAACTAATCTTGGTAAGAATCATTGCTAAAATAAAGCTACATTTTCTTTCAGTGTTTTTGTTTTTTTAATTAAACTGTCCCAGTTACTTACAGGTTTTAATGAAAGATAATTGACAGTTTTAGAATTTAAATTTTGATCATGAAGATCTAATTATATTGCTGAAATAGTCACTGATTCATGTTTTGAAAAAGGGGACTTCCCTACTGGTACTACTTTGAATGTTTTCTAATTTCACTGAACTTTCTAAGCAGTTTCTTTGCTGGGTCATTTTCTTTTTGTTTTTTATTTAAATCCTTCTACTCTTTTCCCTTAAAGAAGTCATTCACTATAATCCGTGATCTCTTTCCTGTAATATAATTCTAAAATTCCAAATCCTATAGAACATTTCCAAATGGGTGTCCAAAGGGTATCTCAGGGTTAAGAAATATTATTCTATCTTTATCTTTTTTTTTTCTTCCAATACTTTCTTTGACTTCTGACATTCCAAGTTTTGCTAACTGTAATTTTCTTTCTGCCATTCATCCTTGGCTTGAACACTTTTGCTCCTCCCTCCCCTTCACCTGTCATTTTCAGGAAGAGTTGTCAATCTCTTTTGATTTCTCATTTTTTACCGTAGATCTCATATGCATCATTTCATTCCCAAAGATTTCCCCTATTCTCACTTATGACCTGCTTATACTAGACTTATTGTACTTAGACAACTGATTCTAACAGTGTTCTGTTCCTTTGATGTCTTTCCTTCTGCAATAGCTCCATGCAAATCAATTTTCTCTAAATTTTCCTGAAATATATCTTCTAAGATCATGTCACACTCTTACTGAGGGACAATTACCTATAGATATCTTTTCAAAATCCTTCTGCTTTCTTATATTCCACCTCCTATCCTGGCTATAACCTATATTTCTACCATATGATTCATATCTTTTCTATAAACAAAACCTCAATGTTGTCTGATGTACTTTGCATCAAAACAGTGAGCTTTGCAAATTTCACATATTTTTCAGGTCTCCAATTTCTATTTGGGCTGCTGTAACAAAATTTCATAGACTGGGTGACATACAAACAACCGAAATTTATTTCTCACAGTCCTGGAGGCTGGAAGTCCAAGATCCTGGTGTCAGCAGATTTAGTATATTTCTGGTTCACAGATGACTGTCTTTTTGCTATGTTTTCACATGGTGGAAGAGCTCAGGGATCTCTCTGGCATCTCATTTGTAAAGGCACTAATCTCATTCATGAGGACCCCAACCCCAGGACCTAACAACCTCTCAAAGGCCCCACCTACAAATACTGTCATATTGGGGGTTAGATTTCAACACTGGGAGTATATAAACATTCAGTCTATAGTACCTCCATACCTCCTCTGACCTATTAAACTCATTCTTTGTTTGGATTCATTTTAAAAAATCACCTTTTCTGAATCCTTTCCTGATTGAATGTTTTAAAGGACTAGAAAATGGGTTGATATGAGACAAATTTTTCTCCTTTTTAGGCACCACATTTTTAAGTAACTCTTTATAGAGAACAATAAGAAAATTAAGTTTAAGGAATAAACATTATTCAGGAGGACTTAAAAGTAGCTAAATATTAACTTAAGATAACCTTAGTTTATACCAGGCTTTATACTGTCACTTCATACCTCTAATAGTTATTTCCCTTTGAACAATTTCAGAGTGAGCAGAACTAATTGACCACTATGCTCAGTATGCCTTCCATTTGAGGTGACTTGTTTTTGATAACTGATGTTTGATAACTGATATTTTTCCTTCCTCTTTAGGGCCCTGAGTAGATTTCTTCTTGTTAGTATTAGAGAATTAACCAAATAGCATGCTCAAAACATAATACAAGGCATAAAGACTGTGAATCATCTTGTGCTTCTGTCTTATTACCATATTAGACCAGTAGAATATTAGACTTTCATAGGCTTCAAACAGTCTAGATATTGTTGGTGACAGAATGCAAACCCGTATGTTTTCAGGGGAAGGCACACACAGAAAATAGTAAAGAAAGCCCTTGGGTGGGCTGAAGTAGAACTATTCAAGAGTTTTCTGGTGTGTTACCTGTAAAAAAGATACTCTACTCCTTCATATCAGGGGTTAGATTTCAACACTGGGAGTGTACAAACATTCAGTCTATAGCATCTCCATACCTCCTCTGACCTATTAAACTCTTATTCTTTGTTTGGATTCATTTTAAAGAGATCCTCCTATGAAATTAAAAACCCTTGAGTCTTCTCTTTTCCCACTAAAATGTTGGTTGTGCTATCATCAGATGAAACTTGTATTTAGAGTTAGTAAATTTGGATTTGACCCTCATCCCTGTCCCTTTCTACCTTTGAGAACTTGGGTGAGATTAAGAATCTCTTAATGAATAATCTCTTAAATGACTAAACTTCATTTATTCATTCATTTGATATACATTAAAAAGATTCAGAAAAGCATATTTTTTGTGGAAACAGGAAATATTTTTAAAAAAATTTTGCCACTTACAAAGTATCAAATATATTTTAAAGTTAGTAAGAATGATACTTTTAAAACATTATTGGATTCAATATCCAGAAGTTCATCTGTAGTATGAGGGAAAATTATTTCATTAGAATGGGAAATATGTACGCTGCTGCTGCTGCTGCTAAGTCACTTCAGTCATTTCCAACTCTGTGCAACCCCATAGACGGCAGCCCACCAGGCTACCCCGTCCCTGGGGTTCTCCAGGCAAGAACACTGGAGTGGGTTGCCATTTCCTTCTCCAATGCATGAAAGTGAAGAGTCAAAGTGAAGTTGCTCAGTCGTGTCCGACTCTTAGCGACCCCATGGACTGCAGCCCACCAGGCTCCTCCATCCATGGGATTTTCCAGGCAAGAGTACTGGAGTGAGGTGCCATTGCCTTCTCCAGGGAAATATGTATATGTGTGTATATATGTGTGTGTGTGTGTGTGTGTGTGTGTGTATGTATAAGTGAGTGATAGTTGCTCAGTCGTGCCTGACTCTTTGCAACCCCATGTATTGTAACCTGCCAGGCTCCTCTGTCCATGGAATTCTCCAGGCAAGATTACTGGAGTGGGTTGCTATTTCCTTCTCCAGGGGATCTTCCTGACCAAGGGATCCTGCATTGCAGGAGAGTCTTTACCATCTGAGCCACCAGGGAAGCTTACTATTAAGAGGCATTTCTAAGTGTAAAGACAGGTCAACTTAAAAAGTATCAGCAGATACATGCTTGACTTTATCTTATAATCTATAGACAATACATTAGAATATGTAATGAATCCATACACCTTTTTCAAACGAATACCCAAGACAGAAGTAGCATAAAGTTATAAATGACACTTATCAATCAGATGAAATAATTTAGAAATATATATATATATTTATATATGTATATGACCTTGATGTTTCTGCATTTTCAAAATAACTGTAAATGAGAGAGAAAAGTATTTGTGTGATCATGTCTCAGTTTCTTCATTTTTAAGAAGAGAAGAGGGATTAATATTTTTTTTTCTTTTAACTGGAACACAAACTCAGTGTCTTCTTTAGTTTGACCCCCTCAGTAGATTAAATTACTTTCAAAAGAAAATCCTGGGAAGTTTCAATTACGACAGTTCTATGGTCTGTGTCCTGCCTTTTTGTCTCTAGTTTTCACTTGCTGTCACAAAGGAAGCCCGCTAGATGGTGTTAAAACCACAAGCTACCTACTTTGATTTTATTAAAAAAAAAAAAAAAGTCTTCCAAGGAGAGTGCTCACAAGATTGTATTTTGCCCGTTTTTTATTCAATGAAGAAGAGGCAAGAAAAATTAGAATGGTATTTTCCATGCAACTTAATTGTATATAGTTATGAAGTAAAATACCTTTTGGCCTTGAATTATTTTCCAATGAGCTGCCTTCAAAATTAAGCTATTTTGTCAGGATAAATATCTAGTAAAATGATTATGAATCATTGTGGCAAGTTTTAATACAAATCAGAAAGTAAATTAATCCAACTCTGTCTGACTCTTCATGGTTTTCTTTCTTCAGATACAAATGAAGAGTAAACAATGTTTTGGTAATTTTTAGGTTAATCATGTAGAACTGATTACTCAAAAAGAATGCTATTAACATTTAGTCAATTTATATCCTACAATATGACAAATTAAAATTAATGTTGCTGTTTTTAAGATATCAAATGGGTCATGGTTTTAAGAAAAATGAAAATTGCTAAAGAAAACTGGTTATGTTGTCTGTGGGCCCAGTGAATGAAGTTACTTTTGAAAAGCCTACTGAAATTCCCCCAAGAAAAAGTGCATATAATTGAGTAAAAATAACTCTGATTTAGGTAGTCTGTATCTTTAAACAGGTCCTCTTTTAAAATGTAACAAGGAATAATAATCAAATTTCTCTTGTGAAATAGCTATGCTAAAATCTTGCCAACAGCTTAATAACAAAAGTAAGATTTTCTTTTTAGATTGAGTATATATTCTCCTGATGAAGCTCTATTTGATAATTTCTTCAGTGTTTATAATCAGTTCCCATTAGTATTCACTTAATTAGCTCATTTCAATACACTTCCTGATGGCATATGTATGTAAATATATATTTTAAATCATTCCCTTTATTTCCAAGTAATTGATGTAATGAAAATATGTAACTATTAACTTTTGAATCAGGTCTTAAAAAGTACAATACTACACAATATAATATAAATTACTTTACAGGACAGATAATTTTTTTTTTTAATTTTGCACATCAAACATCTCCATAACTGTCAACTTGGTATCTTTCTACATGTATCTATATCAAATGCTTGCACACTCCCTCTGAGCCCCTTACTGTTAAAATGAATTTAATAATAGTCATGACCATCATCTAAGAGTCACAGAGTGACAGCCAGTGACCTTCTCTACACTGTTAGCAATGTCTAGAGATCATAAAAAAATGATCTCCTGATTGGAGATCATTTAAAAAAATCTGCTTCCCTTTTATATTGGCATATGCATTGGCATAAGTCTATTGAGCTTTATCTACATGTTGTCACTTTCAGTGGTGAATTTATCCATCTCTGGTGGCATGACTGCTCTGCTCTTCTATTATTTAACTGAATTAAGTAATTTTAAAGCCCTTTGGTTTTCTGCATTTTATTCTAGAACATAACAGGAAGATATCTGGGAATTATTTTTGGTCTAGGGTAGTTAAAGTTCTTCAAACAAAGATTATGTTAATCTGCTGATCATATTGACCTGCTGTCCAATTCTGGACATATCATCTCTGAAACCTGCCTCATCTGCTCAAGCTCTGTTACTTCTGAATAGTTTAGCAATACTGAGGTCAAATTCGAGAGATTAGACCACTTTGGTTTCTTCTTAGAAAATGGACTCTGCTTTCTGTTCTGACTTCACATTTAATAGTAAGATTGTTGTTGGTCACTTATGCAAACGACATCTCCTGGACTATTTTTAAACATTTATTATGATGTAATTTTAAAACTATAATTTGCATTTTTAAAGTGATCAATTTCATGTTTTTTAAAATTATATTCACAAAGTTGTACAACCGTTACCACAACCAATTTCAGAACACTTTCACCATCCCCTAAATAAATCCTACATCTATTAGCAGTCACTTCCTATTTCTGTACCACCCTTTAGACTCGATCAATCTCTAATATATTTTCTGTTTTTCTACATTTGCCTCTGGAATGGAATCATGTAATTCATTGTTCCTTGTGACTGATGGGCTTCTTTCATTTAGCATAATGTTTAAAAGGTTTATTCATATCGTAAATATGAATGTAGTATGTTATCAGCACTTCATTATTTTTATAGCTGAATATTACAATATATGTATATGCCAGATTTTATTTGTGTATTTATCAGTTCATAGATATCTGAGATGCTTATACTTTTTAATCTATTATAAATAATGCTTCTATAAACATTTGTGCCCAAATTTTAGAGTGATTGTACACTCGTCTTTTCATTTCTTGGTTATATATTGAGTGTAGAATTGCTGGTCTGTTTTATAACTTTGCATTTAACATTTTTAATGAACTGCCAAATAGTTTTTCTAAGCAGCTGAAACATTTTACCATCAACAATAGGAGTCCAATTTCTCTATAACTTTGCCAACACCTGTTGTTACCACCTTTTTGATTATAACTATCCTAGTAAATACATGTGAAGTGTTACCTCATTGTGGTTTTGATTTATATTTTCCTAATGGCTAATGATAGCACTTCTTCATGTATTTACTGTCCATTTGTATATTTTCTTTGGAGAAATATTTATCCAGATTGTTCATTTTCAATTGAGTAGTTATTTGTATTGTTGTTTTGTCAGAGCTCTTTATATATACTTGATTGTCATTGTTTAGTCACTCAGTCATGTCTGACTCTTTGTGACCCCATGGACTACAGCACACCAGGCACCCCTGTCTTCCACTGTCTCCCAGTATGCTCAACTCACGATCACTGAGTCAATGATGATATCTAATCTCTGCTGCCCCTTCTCTTTTCACCTTCAATTTTTCCCAGCATCAGGGTCTTTTCCAATGAATTGGCTATTTGCATCAGGTTGCCAAACTTGTGAAGCTTCAGCTTCAATATCAGTCTCTTTAATGAGTATTCAGGGTTGATTTTCTTTAGGATTGACTGGTTTGAGATTTGATCTCCTTGCAGTCCAAGGGACTCTCAAGAGTCTTCTCTAGCACCACAGTTTGAAAATATGAATTATTTGGCTCTCAGCATTCCTTATTGTCCAGTTCTCACATCCATACATGACAGCTTTGACGAGATGGGCCTTTGTCAGCAAAGTGATGTCTCTGCTTTTTAATACGCTGTCTAGGCTTGTCATAGCTTCCCTTCCAAGTAGCAAGCATCTTTTAATTTCATGACTGCAGTCACTGCCCACAGTGATTTGGGAGCCCAAGAAAATAAAATCTATCACTGTTTCTATTTTTTCCCCTTCTATTTACCATGAAGTCGTGGGACTAAAGAGGCTTCTTTGGTAACTCAACTGGTAAAGAATATGCCTGCAGTGCAGGAGACCCTGTTTTGATTCCTGGGCTGGGAAGTGACCCTGGAGAAGGGAGAGCTACCCACTCCAGTATTCTTGGGCTTCCCTGGTGGCTCAGATGGTAAAGAATCTGCCTGCAATGTGGGAGACCTGGGTTCAGTCCCTGGGTTGGGAAGATCCCCTGGAGGAGGGCATGTCAGCCAAATCTAATATTCTTGCCTGAAGAATCCCCATGGACAGAGGAGCCAGGTGGGCTACAGTTAATGGAGTTGCAAAGAGTGGGACATGACTGGTGACTAAGCACAGGCACTTAGGACTACATGTCATGATCTTAGTTTCTTGAGTGTTGAGTTTCAAGTCAGCTCTTTCACTATACTCTTTCACCTTTATCCATAGTCTCTTTAGGTCCTCTTTACTCTCTGCCATTAGAGTGGTATTATCTGCATATCTCAGGGTGTTGATATTTCTCCTAGCAGTCTTACTCCAGTTTGTGATTCATCCAGCCCGGCAGTTCACATGTGTACTTGGCATATAAGTTAAATGAACGGGATGACAATATACAGCTTTGTCTTACTCCTTTCTCAATTTTGAACCAGTCAGTTGTTCCGTGTAGGTTTCTAACTGTTGTTTCTTGACCCACATACAGATTTCTTAGGAGACAGGTAACGTAGTCTGGTATTCCCATCTCTTTAAGAATTTTCCAGTTTGTTGTGATCCACACAGTCAAAGACTTAGCATAGTCAATGAAACAGAAGTATATGTTTTTCCTGGAATTCCCTTCCTTTCTCTATGATCCAAAGAATGTTGGCATTTAGATCTCTGGTTCCTCTGCCTTTCTAAACTCAGCATGTACATCTGGAAGTTCTCTGTTCACATACTGCTGAAGCCTACCTTGAAGAATTTTGAGAATAATCTTACTAGCACATGAGATAAGTGCAACTGACTGGTAGTTTGAACATTTTTTGTCATTGCCCTTCATTGAGATTGGAATGAAAACTTACCTTTACCAGTTCTTGATACAATTCCATTTTCAGATATATCATTTGCAAGTATTTTCTCCCATTCTCTGGGTTGTTTTTTTCACTTTCTGATGGTGTCCTTTTAAGCACAAAAAATTTTAATTTTGATAGAGTTTAATTAATTTATTTTGTTTTTGTTGTTGAATAAATACTGCCTAATCCTAGGTCATGAAGAATTAACTCCTATGTTTTTGTATAGGATTTACATATATTTAGCTTTTCATTTAGATACATGATTCCTTTTCAGTGGAGTTTTCTGTCCAATCCTCTTATTCTCATTTTTTTCTTTATAAGATAAAGGGATGCCCTCCCCTAAAAAAAAATGTTCTGGTTAATTGTTCAGTGGAGATATAGATTTTAGCCAGGTAATATCTGCATTCCTTTCTTCTCATTTTAGGCAGTGACTTTATAAGTCATCTAACATTGTGAATTATTTTTAATCTATGGATTGAAGCAACCAAGAGAAACCTTTCTAATATTGGTTAGAGAGATCTGGGATATGGAATTCAATATACTTCTATCGTTTTCCTTTTTTAGGATACTGAATGTTTGGGTGGACATGGTTGAATTCAGTTCAAGACTTTCCAGGACTGAGGAGGAAGTGCTATAGATCACAAAACATCAAGTTTCCACAAAAAGATAATGAAACCACCTGATAGAAATTCATAAGGGCAAATAACTCCAAATTATAGGAAAGGTTTTGCTCAAAGACCTGTTCTTCTCATGTATTCTCATAAATTCTTGCTTCTTATAAGATATGGATTATTTCAGCAATTGCTATGTCTATGGGGAGATGGAGAAGGGTGGAATGTAAAAGAATTGTGAAGTGTAGTAAAAGATATACCTTTGCCCAAGCTACTGCTTTGAGCAGGACTTGAAATGTAGCAATGCCACTCTTCCAATACCAGCAGGCATTATTAGGTCACAAGGATTTCCATGATACTGAGTACTAGGATGAGCCCTATCATTTCTAAATTGTATCTAAATTATCTAGGCAGAGATGCTGGCCATGTCCACATATAGTTTATTCATCCCTGGCTCCCACAGCAAGTTGTTTGCTACTTATTTTATTACCAAGGGACCCTGAGATTCTGTATAAAAATCAAGCATTGCTTTTTCTGAGAAATTAAAATGTTGAGTATTTTTTTTCTGTGTAGAATGTGTTAATGTCTTTAATACATATTATAGATTATGTCATCTAAATATTTTAATTAGTAAAGAAGCCATACCGTATTATCCATGCATATGGCAAAGTCAGCAGAAGCAAATTATAATGTCATGTAATGTGGGTAAGTAGCTTTATTGGGAAAATACAATTCAAGGGCCAGTTAAAGAGAGGCAAATGGTCTCTTGTTGCCTCTTAATCCAAAAGAAAGACAAATTGGAGCTCTGGCACTGCTGGATACTCAGTGGAATAATCCTCCAGGAGGGAACCCAGCCCCCCTGCTCTTCAACATTCTTTTGGTACATGAGTGAGAACAGCCTTGGATATAGGATATAAAAAGATAGCACTTAGCTTGCAGATCATTTTAATGAGAGTTCCAGCTGTAGAGGAAATTAGCTGAGAATGCTGGTGGTTAGCACCTGGTGATCCCCCTGATAAATCTGACTCAGATTTTTGGGGAAAGGAAGCCTTTGCTCCAGACAGGCAACCTTAGCTATTTTGGGGATCTTTTACATGAAGACACTTTGTACTGTGCCCTAAATTATAACTCAGTGCAATAAGAAAAATGGTTTATGAGCAAGTGCTTGCTGAATAAAACTTGCAGTATCTACATATGTAAAATAAGATGGATAACTATTCAGTTCAGTTCAGTTCAGTCGCTCAGTCGTGTCCGACTCTTTGCGACCCCATGAATCGCAGCACGCCAGGCCTCCCTGTCCATCACCAACTCCGGGAGTTCACCCAGACTCACGTCCATCGAGTCAGTGATGCCATCCAGCCATCTCATTCTCTGTCGCCCCTTCTCCTGCCCCCAATCCCTCCCAGCATCGGAGTCTTTTCCAATGAGTCAACTCTTTGCATGAGTCCTTTCCAAATATGAAACTAGAATCTATTTTTTAAAATATATTTCCTATATAATAATTGATTTGCTATATTAAACATCATAATGATATATTATTTAGGTATTATTATCCACATTTCCTGAGGTTCATTGAAAGCGAAAGTGTTAGTAGCTCAGGTCATGTCCGACTTTTTGTGACCCCTTGGACTGTAGCCTGCCAGGCTCCTCCCTCTGTGGGATTTTCCAGGCAAGAATACTGGAGGGGGCTGCCATTTCTTTCTCCAAGAATACTGGAGTGCGTTGCCATGCCCTCCTCCAGGGGATCTTCCCAATCCAGGGATCGAACCCAGGTCTCCTACATTGCAGTTGAATTCTTTACTGTCTAAGCCACCAGGGAATTCCCGAGGTTCAATTAGAGGTTGAATAAATTGCCTGGTTCTAGATTATTTAGACAATCTATAACTTAAATTTAGATGTACCTGATTCCAAAGCCCACATACTCTCATTTTGATTTGTCAAGTGATAATCTTCTAAAACTCTACATATCTGTACCCACTTTTGTCTCTTGCCATGCAT
This sequence comes from Bos indicus x Bos taurus, assembly GCF_003369695.1. NCBI lineage: Eukaryota > Metazoa > Chordata > Mammalia > Artiodactyla > Bovidae > Bos > Bos indicus x Bos taurus. The sequence continues at coordinate 49,560,458 of NC_040077.1, forward strand.
TAAAAGATTTCTGTTTTCCACAGTGGAATTCTTCATTTTTGCTCTACCAGTTTTCCACTGTTGCTTGAACAGAGCTTTCCTCTGAGTTTGTTACAAAACTGAGGATTATAGGATTGGTATTGTGGCAAGAAGAGATGAAAAATGAAGAATAAGGAGATTTTTGCTTCTATTCTTTTTTGTTCCATTCTATTTAGAACAAATTTGGAATCTGAGTAAAGGTCAAAGTGAAGGTAGAGTACAGAATACCATAGGTTGTTGTTGTTTTTGAGTGTCTACATCGTGTCTGACTCTTTGCCATCCCATGGACTATTGTTTACCAGGCTCCTCTGTCCATGGGATTTCCCAGGCAAGAATACTGGAGTGGGTTGCCATTTCCTTCTCTAGTACCATGGCTAACATCTCTTAATTTTTGAAAAACTGTTTCAGGAAACCCTGTAAAACAGAATACTGGGAGAAGTTAATGTCAAAGAAATTCACAGGCATAGAAAGAGGGAAGAACTTGTCTCAGTTACAGTATATTGATCTGTAAACTGTGAATAGTGAGAGGGATTTACAGTCTGATGGGTTTTGGACTCTGTTTAGGCAAGAAATTCTTGGTTCAAGCCAAATATTACTTAGATTCACAATGAAATAACAAATAAAACATAACTGTTCTGTTTGTTACTATGTGATTGGGAACTATACTCTATGTTCCATTTTCATGATTTTTTCTCCCTCTGACATCTTCAAGTCAATGATTTTATACATCCCTACTTAATATAGTTTAAGATTGGTAATTATGTTTCACATTAAATTTTATGTCCCTTGAAGTCTAAGGCCATATTTTGACCTTCTCTGTGGCTTTACTCAGTGCCCAATAAACAGTGTTATGTATTTAATAACTACTCACAGTGTTGGTTGAAAATTACTGAGTGATCATCTACTGAGGAGAGAAGAGTGTACAATACCTGCATGACTTAATTTTGCATCTGTTGTCAACCTCTGCCTTCGTTAGGTGGTTGGCTTATCTATCTGTAGTATCTACTTTGATACCTGAAATTCAGCATACTCACAAAAAATGTGTTGGATAAAAGGACTTTTCAAATTCCAACTATAAATTGGTTACTGTTAAGGTTTGAAATGGATTTTATATGGAATTTGGTAGAGTTCAGCAGCATCCATGAAAATTGCTTGACATGGAGTCTGGTAACACATATGTCGAAATGCCTCCAGTTTTAACTTATTTAATCATCATACCAACCTTATGAAGTATGTGTGGTTAATACTCTATTTTACAAATAAGGAAACAGACAAAATCGATTTTATTCCCGAGGTCACACAGTCAGTAAATGGCAGAGGATCGGAGGCCACGACTGACTCCGGTATGATTTCCCCAAACAAAACATATCCTGCAGAATAAACCTTAATTTTTATGTTTTTGACTCTGCAGACTAGTTAATTTTTAACTCTTGGAGAAGGAACAGTTTCTACCCTGTTTGGAAATCCATTAAGTTTATAACTTGGTCAAATATCCTCTCAGTTTCAGACTGTCTTTGAGGTTTCTTGATGCTTCCCAGTGGTTTGCGTGCATCTCTGGGTTACTGACAGGCTGCCTTCTCTTGACCTCTAAAGCAGGTGTATTTCTTATTCCCACTTGTGTTTTTGAACCTCTGATGACTGATAGCTGGCCTTTAATTCTCAAATTATCCACCACTATTTTACTTTGTGTCGTATCTGACTATGACTCCAAGGACTGTAACCTACCTACCTAAGTTTTGAGTGACTGTTAATATTCTGTCTATGTTTCCATCCATCCTTTGTGGAATAACTTCTGCTCTACCCTTTTTTCTGAACCTGTGTCAGACTACACATCATTTATAGGCTCAGTAGTACAGAATAAGATAGTATGACTCCTGTTTATTATTGATGTGAGTTATCCATGTGTATTTCAGGCTAATATCTTTTAGCCTCTAGCTCTAAATGATGTGGGAAGACTAAAGAAAAAAGACATTTACGTTTCTTATAAGAAGGGTCATATAATGCAGAGGCCAAGATACCTGTTAAAACATAATTTTGATTATTCTATCAATAACAAAATTTCACATTTGAATAAAGCTTTCAGTTTATAATTTCACAAAGTTTTCAAAGTTATTTCTGACAACGGATGCTACTAGTAGTATGATTATTGCCATCAGTAATTAGGAATAATGGCCGGGTGTCTCTGAAGAACCTAAAAATATTCTTTTCCTCTCTCCAAGTAGTAGTTTTAAAATCAACAATAGATGAAGAAAGAGCTGAGCAGAGTCACCTGTAAGATTCAGCTCAAAACTTTATAGAATATATTGCTATATTAAAAAAAATTCTGTCAAAATGGGCATAGATGAGTCATGAATATAGGATAATTATTCACAAAGAGATATCTTAGAAGTAAGTATTATTCCAAGCACCATCCAGAAGAGAGAGCCTAAGAAATGGACTTGAAGTACATTCAAGTACTACAATCCCATTGGCAAGTCCTCGCTATTATGACATTAAAGCATAAGGCTATGTGATTCTGATACTATTAATGGTTCAGTTTAGATAACTTATATTGTGCTGCTTACACATTTCAGCAAACAAAAATCTTATGCTTTACCTTCCCCCATAGGTCTACCTATAGAAGAAAAAAAAGACTGTGCAGCTTCAAGTATACTGGGTTATAGGATAGTTATTATATTAATTGTGTAATTGGGGCTGCAAGTAACAGAAACCTATTCATGCCAGCTTAAACAGACAACTAAATGTGAGTATGTGACTTAGTAATGAAGATGCGCTGCAGGAAAAGAGTGTGTCTTGGAATTTGTGGGGATGCTTGCAGACAGGTCTCAGAAGCAGGCTAAAATGAAAAACTGGAAAGCACAGAATACACATAAAAATCCTCTCTCTCCAGTTCTCATTTTTCTTTTCCACGTGGATGCTTCCTTTTTCATTTTCTAGAAACAATTATTTCTGTTTCTCTAGACTACATGGGAATTAAAAGATTATTGCTTTATATTTCCTTGGCATGCATGTTTTTACATTTAGCCATGCAAATAGAAATTATTCTAATTTTTCTTTTTATTACTGAAGTATAATTGACTTACTGCTCACAGGTCTATGGACTGAAGACCTTCCTCTTCCTGAGAAGTTTACAAAAGCCCTTCTATTTTTGGTTTGAATGACCAATCTGGCCTTAGCCTAGGAATATCAGAGAACTCCACTCATGGACCCTGATAAAGACATTTGCCTTAGGTTCTGCCTTTGTCTTTCCCTAGAAAATGCCTTGATGTCTCCAACGTGGCCCCTCAAGGTGTGCCATTTACCTGTGAGTCCAAGACCTGTGAATAATAAGCTCTTCTATTTCATTTTCTTGTGCTCTTTGGTTAAATAATTTACTTAATGAGTATTAATTTAATGAAGTTACAACAGGTATGAATTTTAAGGTCAACTTGTCACTTTCTGCAAAGAAATCCTTCTGGAATATTTCTTGAAATTATGTTGAAACCATACATCAATTTGGACAGAACTGACAGATGGTGATTGCAGCCATGAAATTAAAAGATGCTTACTCCTTGGAAGGAAAGTTATGACCAGCCTAGATAGCATATTCAAACACAGAGACATTACTTTGCCAACAAAGGTCCGTCTAGTCAAGGCTATGGTTTTTCCAGTAAAGTCATGTACAGATGTGAGAGTTGGACTGTGAAGAAAGCTGAGCACAGAAGAATTGATGCTTTTGAACTGTGGTGGTGGAGAAGACTCTTGAGAGTCCCTTGGACTGCAAGGAGATCCAACCAGTCCATTCATTCTAAAGGAGATCAGTCCTGGGTGTTCTTTGGAAGGAATGATGCTAAAGCTGAAACTCCAGTGCTTTGGCCACCTCATGTGAAGAGTTGACTCATTGGAAAAGACCCTGATGCTGGGAGGGATTGGGGGCAGGAGGAGAAGGGGACAACAGAGAATGAGATGGCTGGATGACATCACCGACTTAATGGACATGAGTTTGAGTGAACTCTGGGAGTTGGTGATGGACAGGGAGGCCTGGCGTGCTGCAGTTCATGGGGTCACAAAGAGTCGGACAGAACTGAGCGACTGAACTGAACTGAAATGACTCGTTAAAAAAGTTTGTCTTTTGACTAATGAATAAGTTTGTTTTGGGTCTCGGGTCTTCTAAAATTTTTCTTTCAGTAAAATTTTACAGTTTTCAGTACATATAGACTTTGTACATTTCCAGCCAGATTTATCTCTGCATATGTTATAATTTTTAATCTATTGTAATGGTAATTTCTATTTAAATTTTAAGTTGTTTGTTGTTAGCACACAGATACTAAATTATTTTTTAATTAATTATTTCTCTTTGTTATTGCATTGGTTAGAAATTCCACTAGAATGTTGAAAAGTAGTGATGGTAGACATCATTTTCTTCTTCCTGATAGTAGAATTAAACATTCAGTCTTTAAAATATTAAACATGCTGTTAGTTGTAGGTTTTTTCTAGATGCCATATATCAGTATTAGGATACTCTCCCTTCTTTGCTCAAAGGTTTTTTCAGGAATGGATGCTGCATTTTGTTGAATGCTTATACTAAGATGATCATGTTTATGTTAGTGTTTGTTTTGGGTAGGTCATGTTTTAGGTTGGTAATATGTTGACTAGTTTTCTCTAGTGGCTGAGATGGTAAAGAGTCTGCTTGCAATGTAGGAGACCTGGATTCAATCCCTGGGTTGGGAAGACCCCTAGAGAAGGGAATGGCAATCCAATGAATGAGTATGTTGAATGAGCATGATTTCTAATGTTAAATTAACCTTGTATTCCAGAGATAAACCACATTTGACCTTGATGTATTTTTTTTTTGATATGTTGTTGGATGTTTGTTTATTTGTTTGTTTGTTTTTAGTTGTTGAATCCTGAATATTTATGCAGTTTTGTCCATGAGGTATATTTATCAGTGATTTTCTTTCTTGTAATGCCTTTGGCTTCTGAATCAGGGTAATACTGGCCTCTGGAATTATTTGGAAATAATTTCATTTTTATGCTCTTATAATGGATTTATTTTCTTAATTTCCTTTTCAGGTTGTTTAATGCACATCGATCCTGTACCTTGAGACATTGCTGGAACCATTTGTTAGTTCTGATAGCAGTTTTATGGACTCTTTGGGATTTTCTATATATATTATGCCATCTGTGAAGGATAGTTTTACTTTTTTTCCACCAGCTTGAATGTCTTCTGTTACTTTCTATTGCCTATTTGCTCTTGTTAGATCGTCCAGTGCAAAGTTTAGTAACTGTGACATGGGGAGCATCCTTCTGTTATTCTTCATCTTAGGGTGGAAAACTGTCATTCTTTAATTCACTACTAAGTGTACTATTAGCTCTCAGTTTTTATAAATGCCCTCTATCAATTTGAAGAAGTTTCCTTTTATTCCTAATATTCTGAGTATTGTATTATGAAAGGTGTTGTCTTTTTTCTGCATTAATCAAGATGATCCTGTTTTTTCTTCATTGTATTTATGTGGTGTATTACATTGATTGGTTTTCATATGTTCAACCACTCTTACTTTCCTAAGATAAATTCTACTTTGCTCTGGTCTATACTCCTTTAGCATGCTGTTGTATTTAGTTTGCTAACATTTTGTTGAGAAATTTTCCATCTGTGTCCATACAGTATGTTGGCCAGTACATTTCTTTTCTTATGATATCTGTATCTGACTTTAGCATTAGGTAATGATGGCATCATAGAATGAGTAAGAAAGTCTTCCCTCCCCTTCTCTTTTGGAAGAGTTTAGAAGAATTGGTCTTAATTAATTCTTTAAATGTTTAGTAGAATTTGCCATTGAAGCCATCAGGTCATGGGCTTTTCTTTGTTAGAAAGTTTTGTTTTGTTTTTTGATTATTGAATCAATCTATTTTTAAAAATTTTTATTGGAATATAGTTGATTTACAATATTGTGTTAGTTTCAAGTGTACAGCATAGTGAACCAGTCATATATATGAATATATCTACTCTCTTTTAGATTATTTTCCCATACGGGCTATTACAGAGGATTGTGTAAAGTTCCCTATGCTATGCATTAGGTTTTTATTAGTCATTTCTTTTACACATAAGAATGCCAGTCTCCCAGTTTATCCCCTCTCCCATTCCCTGGTAACCATGGTTGTTTTCTACATCTCTGACTCTACTTCTGGTTTTTAAAATAAGTTCATTTGTACTATGTGAGATTCCACATATAAGCAATACCATATGCTATTTGTCTTTTTGTGTCTGCCTTACTTTACTTAGTATTGTATCTCCAAGTCCATCCACATTGCTGAAAATGGCATTATTTTGTTCTTTTTATGACTGGGTAATATTCCATTGTATATTGATATATACCACATCCTTTTTCTCCATTCCAGTGTTGATGTACATATCGGTTGCTTCCATGTCCTGGCTATTGTAAACAGTGGTGCAGTGAACACTGGAGTGCATGGATCTTTTCCAATTTTTGTTTTCTCTGGATACATACCTAGGAGTGGGGTTGCTGGGTCATATGGTAGTTCTATTTTTAGTTTTCTAAGGAATCTCCATACCATTCTCCATAGTGACTCTACCATTTTAAATTCCCACCAACAGCATAGAAGGGTTCCATTTTCTCAACACCCTCTCCAGCATTTGTTGTTTGTAGACTTTTCGGTGATAGCCATTCTGAATGATGTGACATGATACCTCATTGTAGATTTGAGTTGCATTTCCCTAGTAATTAGTTATGTTGAACATCTTTTCATGTGCATCTTGTCCATTTGTATTTCTTCTTTGGAGAAATATCTGTCTAGATCTTCTCCCCTTAATTGATTGGATTGTTGGTTTTCTTGATATTGAGCTATATGTGCTATTTGTGTATTTTAGAGATTAATCCCTTGTCCGTTGCTTAGTTTGCAAGTATTTTCTTCCATTCTGAGGGTTGTATTTTTTTTTTTTTTTTGTGGTTTCCTTTGCTGTGCAAAAGCTTTTAAGTTTAATTGGATCCCATTTGTTTATTTTTGTTTTTATTTTCACTACTCTAGCAGACAGATTGAAAAAGGTCTTGCTGTGATGTATGTCATAGAGTGTTCATCCTATGTTTTCCCCTATAAGTTTTATAGTGGCCAGCCTTACATATAAGTCTTTAATACATTTTGGGTTTATTTTTGTGTATTTTTTAATTTCATTCTTTTCTGTGTAGCTGTCCAGTTTTCCCAGCATCACTTATTAAAGTGATTGTCACTTTTCCATTGTATATTCTTGTCTCCTTTGTATATTCTTGTCTCTGGTCATAGGTTGGGTGATCACAGGTGTGTGGGTTTATTTCTGGACTTTCTATTCTGTTCCATTGATCTATATTTTGTTTTTGTGCTAGTACCATATTGTTTTGATTACTGTAGCTTTGTAGTATAGTCTGAAGTCAAGGAGCCTGATTCCTCCAGCTCCTTTTTTCTTTCTCAAGAATACTTTGGCCTTCAGGGTCTTTTGTGTTTTCACATATATTGTAAATTTTTTTGTTGTTCTAATTATGTGAAAAATGCCTTTGGTAATTTGATAGAAATTACATTGAGTCTGTAGATTCCTTTGGGTATTATAATAATTTTCACAATTTTGATTCTTCTAATCCAAGAACATGTTATGTCTCTCCATGCCTCTGTGTCATCTTTGATTTCTTTCACCAAAGGTCTTTTGCCAATTTAGGTAGATTTATTCCTAGGTATTTTGTTATTTTTGTTGTGATGGTAAGTGGGATTGTTTCCCTGATTTCTCTTTCTGATCTTTCAGTTTTAGTGTATAGGATTGCAAGAAATTTATGTGTACTTATTTTGTGTCCTGCAACTTTACCAAATTCATTGATTAGCACCAATATTTTTCTGGTGACATTTTTGAAAATTTTCTATGTATAGTATCATCATCATCTGCAGACAGTGACGGTTTTACTTCTCTTATCCAGTTTGGCTTCCTTCTATTTCTTTTTCCTCTCTGATTGCCATAGCTACGACTTACAAAACTGTGTTGTACAATAGTGGTGAGAATGGACATCCTTGTCTTGTCCCTAATCTTAGAGGAAATGCTTTCAGTTTTTGACCATCGAGAATGATGTTTGCTAAGGGTTTGTTGTATATAGCCTTTATTATGTTGAGGTAAGTTCACAGTATACCCACTTTCTGGAGTATTTTTATCATAAAAGGGTATTGAATTTTGTCAAAAGCTCTTCTGCATCTATTGAGATAAACACATAGTTTTTATTCTTCAATTTGTTAATATGGTTTATCACACTGAGTGATTTGCATATATTAAAGAATCCTTGCATCCCTGGGATAAATCCCACTTGATCATGGTGCATGATCCTTTTCATGTGTTGTTGGATTCCATTTGAAATAGTATTTTGTTGGGGATTTTTGTGTATACATTCATCAGTGATATTGGTCTGTAATTTTCTTTTCTTGTAATATCTTTGTCTGGTTTTGGTATCAGGCTGATGGTGGCCTTGTAGAATGACCTTGGGAGTGTTCCTTTCTCTGTAATTTTTTGGAAGAGTTTGAGAAGGATAGGTGTTAGCTCTTCTCTATGTTTGATAGAATTTGCCCGTGACACCATCTCATCCGGGACTTTTGTTTCTTGGAAGATCGTGGAAGATTTTTAATCACAGTTTCAGTTTCATTACTTGGCATTGGTCTGTTCATATTTTCTAGTTCTTCCTGGTTCTGTATTGGAAAGTTGCACCTTTCTACGAATTTGTCCATTTCTTCTAGGTTGTCCATTTTATTGGCATAGAGTAGCCAGTAACAATCTCTTAACATCCTTTCTATATCTGTGGTGTCAGTTGTAACATCTCCTTTTTCATTTCTAATTTTATTTATTTGAATTCTCTCCTTTTTTCCTTGGAATGTCTGGTTAAAGTTTTGTTATTTTTGTTTATCTTCTCAAAGAACCACCTTTTAGTTTTATTGATCTTTGCTATTATTTTCTTCATCCCTATTTCATTTATTTCTGTTTTGATCTTTATGATTTATTTCCTTCTACTAGCTTTGAGTTTTGTTTCTTCTTTCTCTAGTTTCTTCAGGTGTAAGGTTGAGTTATTTATTTGAGATTTTTCTTGTTTCTTGTCATAAAGTTTATTGCTATAAACTTCCCTCAGAATTACTTTTGCTGAATCCTGTAAGTTTTGGATCATCACGTTTTCATTGTAATTTTTCTCTAAATAATTTTTAATTTCTTTGTTGATTTCTTCAGTGATCCATTGGTTATTTAGTAACATATTGTTTAGCATCCATGTGTTTGTGTTTTTTTCCCCCTGTAATTGATTTCTAATCTCAAAACATTGTGGCCAGAAAAAGTGCTTAAACAATATCCTGGAGAATATTCCCTGTGCACTTGAGAAGAAAGTGTATTCTGCTGCTTTCAGATGGAATGTCCTGTAAGTTCCAATTCATTTTATTTATTCTAATGTGTCATTTAAGCCTTGTATTTCCTTATTAATTTTCTGTCTAGACAGTCTACCCATTGGTGTAAGTGAAATGTTAAAGTCTGCCACTATTGAGCTGCTCCTATATTGGGAGTATATGTATTTGCAGTTATTATATATTCTTCTTGGATTGATTCCTTGGTAAGTATGTAGTGTCCTTCCTTGTGTCCTGTAACAGTCTTTATTTTGAAGTCTGTTTTGTCTGACATGTGTATTACCTCTCCAGCTTTCTTCTGATTTCCATTTAAATGTAATATTTTTTTCCATCTCAGTCTCTTCATTGTAAATTTACTATGACTTTTTTTTTCCTTTTAGTCACACTGCAAAGCTTGTAGGATTTTAGTTCTGTGTCAGGAGTTGAACCTGGGCCCTCAGCAGTGAGAGTGCAAAGTCCTAGCCCCTGCACCACCAGGCCATTCCCTATTCTGATTTTTATTTCTTCTTGAAATTCATTTCAGTGGTTTGAGTGTTTCTAAGAATTTGTCTATTTAATACAGGTTATAGCATTTATTTGCATATAATTGTTCATAGTATTCTCATAATCTTTTCTCTTTCTGAAAGTCAGTAGGAAAGAGCCTACTTTCATTTCTAATTTAACTTATTTGTATCTCTTTTTATTAATCAGTCTAGGTAAATGTTTAGCAACTGAATCTAGCTAAAATTTTATTAATCAGTCTAGCTAAAACTTGGTTGATCTTGTGAAAGAACAAGCTTTCCGTTTTATTGATTATATTGTTTTCCTTCGTTTGTTTATATATGCTCTAATCTTTATTATATCATTATGGTGGAAAAAGCCATGAATTAGTCATTTTACAGTATGACAATGCTTCTTATACCCAGAATCTGGACATTTAGATTAGGACTTAAGTTTAGGATTTCCAGCCCAAGTTCTTACCTTGGTTTTCTTGAGGAAACTTTTAAAATAACCACTTAGATTTGACCCCATGAAAAGTTTGTAACCACTTCCCCAACTACTTTATAGTAATAGTTGCTTGCTCTCTTTTCTGTTATGTCCTGCTAGCCAGCTAACTGGGTCAAAGGGTCTAAACTGGGTTGCTCACTCACTGGGACCCTGTTGTTGTATTTGTAAGTAACTATGACTTTATTTTCCTTTTGTGAGTGTGTTGAAACTGTACCTTCATTCAAAACGAGTCCTGGGTTTTCACTTTTCCAAAGTTGAAACTTGGATGCCAAGGAAGCTACATGCCACCCTTATTCAGGTGGCTTGAGCCTCATCATTCAGCATGTTATAATTGGTATATTCTTAACAACATACCAGCTGCAGGTTTTCCAATGTAATCCTTCCTTTTGCTGGCTCTGGGTTTAGTTTGATCTTCTTTTTCTAGATCACTTAGATGTGAAGTTTGAGCTGCTGATTTTAGATTTTCGTTTTTATATGTTGGCCTTTACAACTATAAGTTTACGTCTAAGCACTGTTTTTCTATGCCACTAAACATTTCTCTGCAGTAATACCTTTTGGTATGTTGGGCCTTCGTTTTCATTTGTCACAAAGTATTTGCTAATCTTCCTTTCAATTTCTTCTTTGACTCATTGTTATTTTAGGAATGTGTTGTTTAATTTCCACATATTTTTTAGTATTCCAATTTTTTGTCTGCTGTTGATTTCTAGCTTTATTTCATTATGATTAGATGAGATATTTTTATGATTTCAGTTTTTTTATGTTGAGACGTATTTTGTGGCCTAACACATGGTATGTCCAGAAGAATGTCTCTCATGTGTTTGAGAAAAATGTGTACTCTCCTTTCCTGTTATTGGGTAGAGTATAGCAATTGTGACTGTTAGATCTAGTTGGTTTGTAATGTTGTTCAAATTGTCTTGTTGATCTCTCTGTATACATTCTGTCCATTACTGAAAGTACAGTACTGACATCTCCAACTATTACTGTAGAATTGTTATTCCTTTGAATTCTGTCAATTTTTGTTCTTATTTTGCTGTATTATTTACTGAGAGGGAATGTTGAAATCTCCAACTGAATTTGTGTATTTATCTAATTCTCATTTCAGTCTTATCAGTTTTTGTCTAATGTATTTTGAAGCTCTAAAGAAAGGTATTATGCATTAAGGATTAATTTTCCTCTTAGCTAACTGACCTCTTTGAGCATTACTTTACTATCATGTGAGATGAGTATAATTGTGTGGTAGTTTGAGCATACTTTGGCATTGCCTTTCTTTGGGATTGGAATGAAAACTGACCTTTTCCAGTCCTGTGGCCACTGCTGAGTTTTCCAAATTTGCTGGCATATTGAGTGCAGCACTTTCACAGCATCGTCTTTCCGGATTTGAAATAGCTCAATTGGAATTCCATCACCTCCACTAGCTTTGTTCGTAGTGATGCTTCCTAAGGCCCACTTGACTTCACATTCCAGGATGTCTGGCTCTAGGTGAGTGATCACACCACCGTGATTATCTGGGTCATGAAAATCTTTTTTGTACAATTCTTCTGTGTATTCTTGCCACCTCTTCTTAATATCTTCTGCTTCTATTAGGTCCATACCATTTCTGTCCTTTATCGAGCCCATCTTTGCATGAAATGTCCCCTTGGTATCTCTAATTATGTTGAAGAGATCTTTAGTCTTTCCCATTCTATTGTTTTCCTCTATTTCTTTGCATTGATCGCTGAGGAAGGCTTTCTTATCTCTTCTTGCTATTCTTTGGAACTCTGCATTCAGATGCTTATATCTTTCCTTTTCTCCTTTGCTGTTCTCTTCTCTTCTTTTCACAGCTATTTGTAAGGCCTCCCCAGACAGCCATTTTGCTTTTTTGCATTTCTTTTCCATGGGGATGGTCTTGATCCCTGTCTCCTGTACAATGTCATGAACCTCAGTCCATAGTTGATCAGGCACTCTATGTATCAGATCTAGGCCCTTAAGTCTATTTCTCACTTTTACTGTATAATCAAACTACTGCACAATTGCACTCATCTCACAGGCTAGTAAAGTAATGCTCAAAATTCTCCAAGCCAGGCTTCAGCAATACGTAAACTGTGAACTTCCAGATGTACAAGCTGGTTTTAGAAAAGGCAGAAGAACCAGAGATCAAATTGCCAACATCTGCTGGATTATGGAAAAAGGAAGAAAGTTCCAGAAAAACATCTATTTCTGCTTTATTGACTATGCCAAAACCTTTGACTGTGTGGATCACAATAAACTGTGGAAAATTCTCAAAGAGATGGGAATACCGGACCACCTGACCTGCCTCTTGAGAAATTTGTGTGCTGGTCAGGAAGCAATAGTTAGAACTGGACATGGAACAACAGACTGTTTCCAAATAGGAAAAGGAGTACGTCAAGGCTGTATATTGTCACCCTGCTTATTTAACTTCTATGCAGAGTACATCATGAGAAATGCTGGGCTGGAAGAAGCACAAGCTAGAATCAAGATTGCCGGGAGAAATATCAATAACCTCAGATATACATATGACACCACCCGTATGGCAGAAAGTGAAGAGGAACTAAAAAGCCTCTTGATGTAAGTGAAAGAGGAGAGTGAAAAAGTTGGCTTAAAGCTCAACATTCAGAAAACGAAGATCATGGTATCTGGTCCCATCACTTCATGGCAAATAGATGGGGAAACAGTGGAAACAGTGTCAGACTTTATTTTTTTGGGCTCCAAAATCACTTCAGATGATGACTGCAGCCATGAAATTAAAAGACACTTACTCCTTGGAAGGAAAGTTATGACCAACCTAGATAGCATATTCAAAAGCAGAGACATTACTTTGTCAATGAAGGTCCATCTAGTCAAGGCTATGGTTTTTCCAGTGGTCATGTATGGATGTGAGAGTTCGACTGTGAAGAAGGCTGAGTGCCGAAGAACTGACGCTTTTGAACTGTGGTGTTGGAGAAGACTCTTGAGAGTCCCTTGGACTGCAAGGAGATCCAACCAGTCCATTCTGAAGGAGATCAGCTCTGGGATTTCTTTGGAAGGATTGATGCTAAAGCTGAAACTCCAGTACTTTGGCCAACTAATGCAAAGAGTTGACTCATTGGAAAAGACTCTGATGCTGGGAGGGATTGGCGGCAGGAGGAGAAGGGGACAACAGAGGATGAGATGGCTGGATGGCATCACTGACTCGAAGGACATGAGTCTGAGTGAACTCCGGGAGTTGGTGATGGACAGGGAGGCCTGGCGTGCAGCATTCATGGGGTTGCAAAAAGTTGGACATGACTTAGTGACTGAACTGACTGAACTGACCTCTTTATTATCATTTAGTGTTTCTGTGGTAACATTTCTTGTTCTGAATATTTTTATCCAATATTAATACAGCTCTCCCAGCTTCCTTTTGACTAGTTTTTGCACAGTATGTATATTTTCCACTCTTTTTCTTTCAATTTATATACATCCTTATTTTTAAAGTTTGTTTCGTGTAGAAGACATGCAGTGTGTCTTAGTTTAGTATACAATCTAGCAATCTCTATATTTTACTGATATATTTAGACTGTTTACATATAGTGTGCTTATTAATATGCCGGATTAAAACCTACCATCCTGTTATTTTTCATTTGTTATTATGTTTTGTTTCTTTTTGTCCTTTATTTTCTTGCCTTACTTTAAAACTTAATGTTGTATTTTTGATTCCATTGTATTTCCACTATAGCCTTAGTAAATTTGTTTCAATTTTTAAAAAAATTAAGTGGTTACCTTATAATTTAAAATATTTATTTTTAGTTGATCAGATTATATATTTATATACCATCATATTGCCTCATGTGTTGTGAAAATACCTTAAAGCAATATTCTCCTTTTTTCTCCTTTTCCTCCTTTATAGGTATGTCATGAACTAGACTTTGTAATATATGTAACATATATGCAATACCATTGGTTCTATTTTTGCTTTTTTAAAACAATTAAAATAAGAAAAATAGCTTTATATAAATGCCATTTATTCCTTTTCTCATACTTCCCATTTTTTTTGTGTCCAGTTACACATTTCTACCTAGTATTATACTTTTATCTTAACAACTACTTTAAAAAATCTCTTGTTACGCAAGTTCTGGAAATGCACTCTCTCTCTCTCTCTTACTTTTCTTCTCAGAAGTTTTTGGATTCTTTTTTTTTTTAAGATAATTTTGCCCGGTAGAGATTTTTGCGTTGATTGTTCTAATTTGTTTAGCACTGAAGATGTCACTCCATTGTCCTTTGGTTTCTTTGGATTATGCCATGAGCAATAAATTACTTTATTTCTCATTTTAATATCAAGTAATGATAACATTGTACATAAATAATTCATGTACAATTCTAATAGTCTTCAAGTATTATTTTATATTTAAATGTTAATTTTAACCTCCTGGTTTAAGAAAGTGAATTTAACTATCTTTTACACTTCTTGAAGGAGTAAACATGTGTACACATATAAATACATACATATGTATACATTAAAAAGAAAGGTAAATGACTAGTGTCAAAAGTAGCTAACAGAGCTACTGTAAAATCTAAACACTGGTTTTTAATTTAGAAAATGAGTGGTTGCTAATGTTCTTAGTAAAATTATCCTTTGTAAAATATTTATAGTGCTAAAATCAGATTATACAATGTTGCAGATTTAAAAGCAGTTGAAAGGAAGATAGAGTGATAAAAGCTTTTTTTAAAGTTTGCATGGGGAAATGGAAAGGTGTGAAAAAAAAAAAAACAGTGAGAATAATTATAAAATTGATGTCTCTGCTGAGTTGCTCAGTTGTCTGACTCTTTGTGACCTCATAAACTATAGCCCGCCAGGCAAATCCATTGGGATTTTCCAGACAAGAATACTGGAGTGGTTTGCCATGCCCTCCTCTAGGGGATCTTCCCAACCCAGGGATTGAACCAAATTCTCCAGCATTGCAGGCGGATTCTTTACCATATGAGCCACCAGAGAAACCCATAAGATTGATTATTGTTATAAAATGAATATATAGTGTTAATTTTAAGCATTACTTACTTATAATGGGGACTGTAGATATAACATTTTAGTTTGTTTTCATTTTTATAACAATATTTTGAGGAGGATTGTTTTAATTATCTCAATTTTACAAGTAAACTGAAGCATAAAAATGTTAAGTAACCTATCTATATTTTGAGAGCCTTGTTTTGAGAGCTTTGTTACAAACAGCACTAGGAATATTCTAATTAATTGAAGACAAATTCTGTTTCTTTGTCTTGGTTGAGATAAATGGCTCAGGATAACTGTCATTTAAAATATATATATATTTTAACATTAAAAAGTCAAATGTTTACCTACTTATAACTGCCATTTAAAGCATAAATTGTAAAGCCATTTGTTGAACAATTTGGCAATATCTGCTGAAATGTTAATGCTCATTTTCTTTTCCTGCAAATGGGATTTTCCAGACATGACTGCCCCAATGTGATGATGACATTATTTCATCAAAAGTAACATCTCTGATTCATTTCCTAGTTATTAGACAGCTGAGGCCTTAGACATCATAATGCAGACATAAGCCATCTCTGTTATACCTGTTTGAATATCTGTCTCAGAGAAACTATAAGAGTTAAAAAAATAATTATTGTGTATAGCCATGAGGTTTTGAAATAATTTGTTATTGGTAAGAGAACAGTAAGGTACAGAAGCGAACATAACATGTATCTAAAACATGTACATACATACCTCTAAAATAATATTCCACATTTTCAACTGTAATATAAAAGTAAATAAAGAGTGGTATATGGTATGGTGGTGATTTAGTTGCTAAGTCACATCCGGCCATTGCAACCCGATGGACTATAGTTGGCCATGCTCCTCTGTCCATGGACTTTACCAGACAAGAACTGTACTTGGTTACCATTTCCTTCTCCAGGGGATCATCCTGACCCAGGGATCAAACCCAGGTCTCAAACCCAGATCCATTGGAGGAGGATTTTTTTTTTTACCAACTGAGCTACCAGAGAAACCCAGTATATGGTGTACACTTATCTAATGCATTAAAGAGATGAATAGTATCATGCTGCTGCTGCTGCTGAAGGTGCTTCAGTTGTGTCCGAATCTGTGTGACCCCATAGACAGCAGCCCACCAGGCTCCCTCATCCCTGGGACTCTCCGTGTAAGAACACTGGAGTGGGTTGCCATTTCCTTCTCCAATGCATGAAAGTGAAAAGTGAAAGTGAAGTCGTTCAGTCGTTTCTGACTTGTAGCGACCCCATGGACTGCAGCCTACCAGGTTCCTCCATCCATGGGAGTTTCCAGGCAAGAGTACTGGAGTGGCTTGCCATTGCCTTCTCCAGAATCGTATCATAAATTCAACTAAATATGAGTTAAGTAAAAAGAGAAAAGTTATTTGGTGGCCTGTTCTATGCTAGTTACTGATCTATGAGTCTCTGATATTTTATGTATCTCTCAAATAATCCTATGAAGTACAATTATTATGTATTTTATTTTATTTTATTTTTTTTCTTCCAATTTTATTTTATTTTTAAACTTTACATAATTGTATTAGTTTTGCCAAATATCAAAGTGAATCCGCCACAGGTATACATGTGTTCCCCATCCCGAACCCTCCTCCCTCCTCCCTCCCCATACCATCCCCCTGGGCCGTCCCAGTGCACCAGCCCCAAGCATCCAGCGTCATGCATCGAACCTGGACTGGCAACTCGTTTCCTACATGATATTTTACATGTTTCATTGCCATTCTCCCACATCTTCCCACCCTCTCCCTCTCCCACAGAGTCTATAAGACTGTTCTATACATCAGTGTCTCTTTTGCTGTCTCGTACACTGGGTTATTGTTACCATCTTTCTAAATTCCATATATATGCGTTAGTATACTGTATTTATGTTTTTCCTTCTGGCTTACTTCACTCTGTATAATAGGCTCCAGTTTCATCCACCTCATTAGAACTGATTCAAATGTATTCTTTTTAATGGCTGAGTAATACTCCATTGTGTATATGTACCACAGCTTTCTTATCCATTCATCTGCTGATGGACATCTAGGTTGCTTCCACGTCTTGGCTATTATAAACAGTGCTGCGATGAACATTGGGGTACACGTGTCTCTTTCCCTTCTGGTTTCCTCAGTGTGTATGCCCAGCAGTGGGGTTGCTGGATCATAAGGCAGTTCTATTTCCAGTTTTTTAAGGAATCTCCACACTGTTCTCCATAGTGGCTGTACTAGTTTGCATTCCCACCAACAGTGTAAGAGGGTTCCCTTTTCTCCACACCCTCTCCAGCATTTATTATTTGTAGACTTTTGGATCGCAGCCATTCTGACTGGTGTGAAATGGTACCTCATAGTGGTTTTGATTTGCATTTCTCTGATAATGAGCGATGTTGAGCATCTTTTCATGTGTTTGTTAGCCATCTGTATGTCTTTTTTGGAGAAATGTCTATTTAGTTCTTTGGCCCATTTTTTGATTGGGTCGTTTATTTTTCTGGTGTTGAGCTGTAGGAGTTGCTTGTATATTTTTGAGATTAGTTGTTTGTCGGTTGCTTCATTTGCTATTATTTTCTCCCATTCTGAAGGCTGTCTTTTCACCTTGCTAATAGTTTCCTTTGATGTGCAGAAGCTTTTAAGGTTAATTAGGTCCCATTTGTTTATTTTTGCTTTTATTTCCAATATTCTGGGAGGTGGGTCATAGAGGATCCTGCTGTGATGTATGTCGGAGAGTGTTTTGCCTATGTTCTCCTCTAGGAGTTTTATAGTTTCTGGTCTTACGTTTAGATCTTTAATCCATTTTGAGTTTATTTTTGTGTATGGTGTTAGAAAGTGGTCCAGTTTCATTCTTTTACAAGTGGTTGACCAGATTTCCCAGCACCACTTGTTAAAGAGATTGTCTTTAATCCATTGTATATTCTTGCCTCCTTTGTCGAAGATAAGGTGTCCATATGTGCGTGGATTTATCTCTGGGCTTTCTATTTTATTCCATTGATCAATATTTCTGTCTTTGTGCCAGTACCATACTGTCTTGATAACTGTGGCTTTGTAGTAGAGCCTGAAGTCAGGTAAGTTGATTCCTCCAGTTCCATTCTTCTTTCTCAAGATCGCTTTGGCTATTCGAGGTTTTTTGTATTTCCATACAAATTGTGAAATTATTTGTTCTAGCTCTGTGAAGAATACTGTTGGTAGCTTGATAGGGATTGCGTTGAATCTATAAATTGCTTTGGGTAGTATACTCATTTTCACTATATTGATTCTTCCAATCCATGAACATGGTATATTTCTCCATCTATTAGTGTCCTCTTTGATTTCTTTCACCAGTGTTTTATAGTTTTCTATATATAGGTCTTTAGTTTCTTTAGGTAGATATATTCCTAAGTATTTTATTCTTTCCGTTGCAATGGTGAATGGAATTGTTTCCTTAATTTCTCTTTCTGTTTTCTCATTATTAGTGTATAGGAATGCAAGGGATTTCTGTGTGTTGATTTTATATCCTGCAACTTTACTGTAGTCATTGATTATTTCTAGTAATTTTCTGGTGGACTCTTTAGGGTTTTCTATGTAGAGGATCATGTCATCTGCAAATAGTGAGAGTTTTACTTCTTCTTTTCCAATTTGGATTCCTTTTATTTCTTTTTCTGCTCTGATTGCTGTGGCCAAAACTTCCAAAACTATGTTGAATAGTAATGGTGAAAGTGGGCACCCTTGTCTTGTTCCTGACTTTAGAGGAAATGCTTTCAGTTTTTCACCATTGAGGATAATGTTTGCAGTGGGTTTGTCATATATAGCTTTTATTATGTTGAGGTATGTTCCTTCTATTCCTGCTTTCTGGAGAGTTTTTATCATAAATGGATGTTGAATTTTGTCAAAGGCTTTCTCTGCATCTATTGAGATAATCATATGGTTTTTATTTTTCAATTTGTTAATGTGGTGTATTACATTGATTGATTTGCGGATATTGAAGAATCCTTGCATCCCTGGGATAAAGCCCACTTGATCATGGTGTATGATCTTTTTAATGTGTTGTTGGATTCTGATTGCTAGAATTTTGTTAAGGATTTTTGCATCTATGTTCATCAGTGATATTGGCCTGTAGTTTTCTTTTTTTGTGGGATCTTTGTCAGGTTTTGGTATTAGGGTGATGGTGGCCTCATAGAATGAGTTTGGAAGTTTACCTTCCTCTGCAATTTTCTGGAAGAGTTTGAGCAGGATAGGTGTTAGCTCTTCTCTAAATTTTTGGTAGAATTCAGCTGTGAAGCCGTCTGGACCGGGGCTTTTGTTTGCTGGAAGATTTTTGATTACAGTTTCAATTTCCATGCTTGTGATGGGTCTGTTAAGATTTTCTATTTCTTCCTGGTCCAGTTTGGGAAAGTTGTACTTTTCTAAGAATTTGTCCATTTCTTCCACGTTGTCCATTTTATTGGCATATAATTGTTGATAGTAGTCTCTTATGATCCTTTGTATTTCTGTGTTGTCTGTTGTGATCTCTCCATTTTCGTTTCTAATTTTGTTGATTTGATTTTTCTCCCTTTGTTTCTTGATGAGTCTGGCTAATGGTTTGTCAATTTTATTTATCCTTTCAAAGAACCAGCTTTTGGTTTTGTTGATTTTTGCTATGGTCTCTTTTGTTTCTTTTGCATTTATTTCTGCTCTAATTTTTAAGATTTCTTTCCTTCTACTAACCCTGGGGTTCTTCATTTCTTCCTTTTCTAGTTGCTTTAGGTGTAGAGTTAGGTTATTTATTTGACTTTTTTCTTGTTTCTTGAGGTGTGCCTGTATTGCTATGAACTTTCCCCTTAGGACTGCTTTTACCGTGTCCCACAGGTTTTGGGTTGTTGTGTTTTCATTTTCATTCGTTTCTATGCAAATTTTGATTTCTTTTTTGATTTCTTCTGTGATTTGTTGGTTATTCAGCAGCGTGTTGTTCAGCCTCCATATGTTGGAATTTTTAATAGTTTTTCTCCTGTAATTGAGATCTAATCTTACTGCATTGTGGTCAGAAAAAATGCTTGGAATGATTTCTATTTTTTTGAATTTACCAAGGCTAGCTTTATGGCCCAGGATGTGATCTATCCTGGAGAAGGTTCCATGTGCGCTTGAGAAAAAGGTGAAATTCATTGTTTTGGGATGAAATGACCTATAGATATCAATTAGGTCTAACTGGTCTATTGTATCGTTTAAAGTTTGTGTTTCCTTGTTAATTTTCTGTTTAGTTGATCTATCCATAGGTGTAAGTGGGGTATTAAAGTCTCCCACTATTATTGTGTTATTGTTAATTTCTCCTTTCATACTTGTTAGCATTTGTCTTACGTACTGTGGTGCTCCCGTGTTGGGTGCATATATGTTTATAATTGTTATATCTTCTTCTTGGATTGATCCTTTGATCATTATGTAGTGACCTTCTTTGTCTCTTTTCACCGCCTTTGTTTTAAAGTCTATTTTATCTGATATGAGTATTGCTACTCCTGCTTTCTTTTGGTCCCTATTTGCATGGAAAATCTTTTTCCAGCCCTTCACTTTCAGTCTGTATGTGTCCCCTGTTTTGAGGTGGGTCTCTTGTAGACAACATATGTAGGGGTCTTGTTTTTGTATCCATTCAGCCAGTCTTTGTCTTTTGGTTGGGGCATTCAACCCATTTACATTTAAGGTAATTACTGATAAGTATGTTCCCGTTGCCATTTACTTTATTGTTTTGGGTTCGAGTTTATACACCGTTTTTGTGTTTCCTGTCTAGAGAATATCCTTTAGTATTTGTTGGAGAGCTGGTTTGGTGGTGCAGAATTCTCTCAGCTTTTGCTTGTCTGAAAAGCTTTTGATTTCTCCTTCATACTTGAATGAGATCCTTGCTGGGTACAATAATCTGGGCTGTAGGTTATTTTCTTTCATCATTTTAAGTATGTCTTGCCATTCCCTCCTGGCTTGAAGAGTTTCTATTGAAAGATCAGCTGTTATCCTTATGGGAATTCCCTTGTGTGTTATTTGTTGTTTTTCCCTTGCTGCTTTTAGTATTTGTTCTTTGTGTTTGATCTTTGTTAATTTGATTAATATGTGTCTTGGGGTGTTTCTCCTTGGGTTTATCCTGTTTGGTACTCTCTGGGTTTCTTGGACTTGGGTGATTATTTCCTTCCCCATTTTAGGGAAGTTTTCCACTATTATCTCCTCAAGTATTTTCTCATGGTCTTTCTTTTTGTCTTCTTCTTCTGGAACCCCTATGATTCGAATGTTGTAGCGTTTAATATTGTCCTGGAGGTCTCTGAGATTGTCCTCATTTCTTTTAATTCGTTTTTCTTTTATCCTCTCTGATTCATTTATTTCTACCATTCTATCTTCTAATTCACTAATCCTGTCTTCTGCCTCTGTTATTCTACTATTTGTTGCCTCCAGAGTGTTTTTAATTTCACTTATTGCATTATTCATTATATATTGACTCTTTTTTATTTCTTCTAGGTCCTTGTTAAACCTTTCTTGCATCTTCTCAATCCTTGTCTCCAGGCTATTTATCTGTGATTCCATTTTAGTTTCAAGATTTTGGATCAATTTCACTATCATTATTCGGAATTCTTTATCAGGTAGATTCCCTATCTCTTCCTCTTTTGTTTGGTTTGGTGGGCATTTATCCTGTTCCTTTATCTGCTGAGTATTCCTCTGTCTCTTCATCTTGTTTAAATTGCTGAGTTTGGGGTGTCCTTTCTGTATTCTGGCAGTTTGTGGAGTTCTCTTTATTATGGCGTTTCCTCACTGTGTGTGGGTTTGTACAGGTGGCTTGTCAAGGTTTCCTGGTTAGGGAAGCTTGTGTCGGTGTTCTGGTGGGTGGAGCTGTATTTCTTCTCTCTGGAGTGCAATGAAATGTCCAGTAATGAGTTATGAGATGTCTATAGTTTTGGGGTGACTTTGGGCAGCCTGTATCTTGAAGCTCAGGACTGTGTTCCTTTGTTGCTGGAGGATTTGCTTGGTATGTCTTGCCCTGGAACTTATTGGCCCTTGTGTGGTGCTTGGTTTCAGTGTCGGTATGGAGGCATTTGATGAGCTCCTGTCAATGAATGTTCCTTGGAGTCAGGAGTTCCCTGGAGTCAGGGTTTGGACTTAAGTCTCCTGCTTCCGATTATCGGTCTTATTTTTACAGTAGTTTCAAAACTTCTCCTTCTATACAGCACCATTGATAAAACATCTACATTAAAGATGATAAGTTTCTCTACAGTAAGGGTCACTCAGAGAGGTTCACAGGGTTACATGGAGAAGAGAAGAGGGAGGAGGGAGTTAGAGGTGACCCAAATGAGATGAGGTGAATCAATAGTGGAGAGAGTGGGCTAGCCAGTAGTCACTTCCTTATGTGCACTCCACAACTGGACCACTCAGAGATGTTCACGGGGTTATACAGAGAAGAGAAGAAGGAGGAAGGTAACAGAGGTGGCCAGAAGGATAAAAGGGGGGAATGAAAAGGAGGGAGACAGATCCAGCCAGTAATCAGTTCCCTAAGTGTTCTCCACCGTCTGGAACACACAGAAATTCACAGAGTTGGGTAGAGTAGAGAGGGGTTAGGGAGGAGACACAGGCGACCTGGTGGAGAAAAAGGAGGGTCCAAAGGGAGAGAGAGCAGTCAAGCCAGTAATCTCACTCCCTAGTGAAAAATGGGTCCTGAAGATTGGGTCCTTAAAGGTACAAAATTGGTAACAAATACATAAAAGCAAAAATTAAAAATCTAGAGTAGAGTTTGGAATTTCAAAAATACGATGTTAAAGAAAAGAAGAAGGAAAAGAAAGAAAGAACGAACAAACAAAAACAAACAAGGTCGTGAAAATTATAAAGAAAGTACAGGTACAAAATTGATAACTAATACCAGAAAGCGAAAATTAAAAATCTAGAGTAGAGTTTGGAATTTCAAAAATACGATGTTACAGAAAAGAAGAAGGAAAAGAAAGAGAGGAAGAACGAACAACCAAAAACAAACAAGGTCGCGAAAATTATAAAGAAAGTACAGGTACAAAATTGATAACTAATACCAGAGAGCGAAAATTAAAAATCTAGAGTAGAGTTTGGAATTTCAAAAATACGATGTTAAAGAAAAGAAGAAGGAAAAGAGAGAGAGAAAAAAATGAACAAACAAAAACAAGGTCGCGAAAATTATAAAGAAAATACAGGTACAAAATTGATAACTAATACCAGAAAGCAAAAATTAAAAATCTAGAGTAGAGTTTGGATTTTCAAAAATACAATGTTAAAAAAAAAAAAAAAAGAAGAAGAAAAATAAAGAGAGAAAACAAACAAACAAATACGAACAATGTCACAAAAATTATAAAGAAAATACAGGTACAAAATTGATATCAAATACCAAAAAGCATAAATTGAAAATCTAGAGTAAAGTTTGGAATTTCAGATATACAATGTTATATAAAAGAAGAAGAGAAAGAAACAGAGAAGAAGAAAAAAAAAAAAAAAATCACAGAAATTATATAAAAAAAAACTATAGGTACAAAATTGATAACATATACCAAAAAGCGAAAATTAAAAATCTAGAGTAGAGTTTGGGATTTCAAAAATACAATGTTAAAGAAAAGAAGAAAAAAACAAAAACCAACAACAACAACAAAAAAAAAACAAGGTCAAAAAATTATAAAATATATATATATGAAGTTTGCTGAAGAAGAAAAAAAATAGGGTCTTTTTTTTTTTTTTTTTTTTTTTGCAAAGTAATAGGTTATAAAAGTGAAAATTAAGGAACAATAGAGGACTTAAATTTTTTTTTTTTTTAATTAAAAAAAAAAAAAAGAAAGAATGATCGTAAAAATAATAAAAATATATCTAGGACTTTTTTGTTTCTTTTTTTGTGGGTGTTGTGGGTTCAGTTCATTTTTGGCTAGTTCCTTGGTCAGATTTATATTTCTCAAGATCTATAGGCCCCTTCCTATGTAGTCCGTAGTAACCACAGGGTTTTGATCTATTGCCTGTAGCTTCCAAGGCGTTTCCCTCTGTTATATCTTCTTCTGTTTGCTAGTCTCTTCAGTATCTGGTTTCCGCCCTGACTCAAAGGGCACGGTGGAGGACACTTTTTTTTTTTTTTTTTTTTAGGCTTACTTGTTCAGTCGCGCTGTGGGGAGGGAGGGAGGGAGGGTGCAAACAAATAATACTGGCGTGGGCTCGCAGTGCCTCAGCCACCCTGGGTCTGCCCCCGCTCACGGCGCGTGTAGCCTCCCTGTCCACACTGCTCAGACTCTAGGTTGTTCCGCCGGGAACAATCCGAGGCTGGCCCTGGGCTGCATGCACCTCCCAGGTCCAAGCCGCTCAGGTTCAGGCACTCGGGTAGTCCTCAGAGGCGCAGACTCAGTTGGGCCTGCGTTTTGTACTCTTCCCAGGTCCGAGCGCCAATTTGCTCTTCCCAGGCGAGCGCCAATGCTGCGACTTATCGCCTCCCCGCCACTCGGTTATCTGGATGTAAAACCGGCGCACCTTCTCAGGCAGATGTTGACCGTCCAGACCCCCAAGAAGTTTTAGTTAGCAAAGAAGCCTGCTTACAATTTTATAGATAATGTCTCTCTGGGGCTGCGATTGCCCCCTTCCGGCTCTGGCTGCCTGTCACCGGAGGGGGAAGATCTGCAGCCGGCTATCTCTGTTCAGTCCTTTGTTCCGTGCGCGGGCCTGGCGGTCTTAGGTTAGGGCTGGCTTTTCGCGTGGTAGGTATCCCACAGTCTGGTTTGCTAGCCCAAATTATTTCGCTCAGATAGCGCTCAGGATATTCAGGCCAGATTCTTACTCTCAGCGATGCAGCCCACGCCGCGCCTCCCTGCCCAGCCCCGATTCGCTAATGGCGGATGCAGGCGTCTGCGCTGCTTCTCTGCTGGGGGAGTTACCGTAGGGCTCGCAATCTGCGAGTTTTAAATTGTTTATTTATTTTTTCTCCCTGTTATGTTGCCCTCTGTGCTTCCAAAGCTCGGCACAGATTCGGCAGTGAGAAGGTTTCCTGATGTTTGGAAACTTCTCTCTTTTTAAGATTCCCTTCCCGGGACGGAACTCCGTCCCTCCCTCTTTTGTCTCTTTTTTTTGTTTTTAATATTTTTTCCTACCTCCTTTCGAAGAGTTGGGTTGCTTTTCTGAGTGCCTGATGTCCTCTGCCGGCATTCAGAAGTTGTTTTGTGGAATTTACTCGACGTTTAAATGCTCTTTTGATGAGTTTGTGGGGGAGAAAGTGTTCTCCCCGTCCTACTCCTCCGCCATCTTGGCTCCTCCCCCTATTATGTATTTTAAAAGAAGATAAACTAGGGTAAGAATATTTAATATGGTGGTACAGAGACTAACCATGGTTAATCAACTATATAATTGCCTCTGGAGTCTAATTTCTGTCTGCTTAGTATATATGGACCCCTTTAAAGGTCATATTGCTTTGAAATGTATCCTTAATTAAATAATTTAGTAAACCTACCTAGGCTTATTTTCTTCATGTATATTACCAAGAGGCTATCTAGATATATTACATGATATGTTTAACTCTGAAATTCTGAAAGCACAGTGTACTTTAAATCAAACAAAATGGACACAAGTTAGTGTTTTCAGGTTGTTGTTGTTTGAAGATTTCAGTAAATATTTCATAAATATCAGTAGTTTTGTGTGGTGTGTGTGGTAAGTCGCTTTAGTCATGTCTGACTCTTTGCGTCCCTATGCACTATAGCCCGTGAGCGTCCTCTGTCCATGAGATTTTCTAGGCAAGAATACTGGAGTGGGTTGCCATGCCCTTCTCCAGGGGAGGACATGTTCAAATTAAGGACATTTAGAATTCTTCAACATTCTCTTTGAGGATTATGGAGAATGATGAAGAAAGTTTCCATGCCTGTTCTGAAAATAATTTCTAAATGTTACTTGTATGAAGCTTGTTTATTTATTGATACCAACCCCACAGGTAGATGCAACAGATCACCCAGCTGAGTGTTAGCAGAGTTTGGGTAAGGCCATATTCAAATCTCATCACCATGTGCGAGGGAACTGGAACTTCATCTGTGAAAGCCTCATCAAGACTATTTCCTAATCACTGGGCTGTACCGTAGTTCTGTGAGAAGTGGCTTGTCTCACGTGGCATCCACAATATGACTTGTTAGTTCCAGTTCAGTTTCTTTTTCACTGCAAATCAAATGTTTCTGGAAGAACCAGATCTACTCTGGTCTTAAATTAGTAGAGCAAAGAGTAAGGAAAGGAAAGTTTTAAGTGGAGGGTATTAGCAGAACAAAACCCTGGTTGTGTACAAAAGTAGCCAGACTGAGGGAGGTCAGGGTGGCTGGTTACAAGTGTGTCTTTTCATGAGTCTCTTATGAGTACTGCATGTGTATGGACAGATATGAAGCAAGAGAATAGGCAGGGGGAATGGGCAAAAGAACGAGCATCACATGATGAGATTCTCAGGAAAGGATCCAGGTAATGTTGGCCTAAGGCATAAAGAATTTGTTATATTCAGATTTTCTATAATGTTGGTTCTTCTTAATTCTCCATTGCGCTTTTCTTAACTGAATACAGTTTAATCCCCATGAATGTTCAGGTACTCCAGTTTATCATCTTATGTCAATGCTATCCATCTTGTATGTATAGTGCCGTGCTTTGTCATGCGGCCATTATACTACCCATTAGTTTCCTCGAACATACTCTTTTCTGTAATAACGAGACAGTGTCAAGAAATCTGGTGGTAAGATCTTGATATATTTTTAACTGGAGGACTCCTTTAAAAAATGAGTCAATGATGAAGGATTATCTTGTACAGAAGGGAAAAAAAAGAGGAAAGGTAATGAATCTAGGCTTTGACATGCCATATATCTTATGCGGGGACACCCAAGAATTGTTGAAAAATGTTGGAAATGTGCCAGAAATCATCGTGCCGGGATGGTCGCCAGGTTGGTGATGATGCATTGTCATTTTACTTTTGGAAAATCCTGTGAGGCTCACTATGGAGTCTGGCAATAGCAATTACAATTACTGTACTTCATTTTATTCACTTGGGCAAAATAATGTCATTCCACTTAAAACATACAAAATTACAAACTAATAATAAAGCGCTCTTAATGGCCCTTAGAGTGAGGAGTTAACCTTGATGATAAAGTGATCTAAGGCTTAATAAACCTTGTTTCTGGCTAAGTCCCAGAGAGAGTGAAGTCTGTGTGATTCAGCTGTGTGGAATCAATAATAACTGGCTGCTGCCTGGTGCTAGTTGAGTATGAGGTACTTACGCACAGTACTTACACAGGTACAGAGATTCCCAGGCTTTCTCTTGTCACCCTAACTTTTTTGCTTTGCTAGTTGTCAGATTACTCTCCTCTGTGAGGTGCTCTTGGTCTGTGTTTGACTATGCTTCCCCAGCAAATAGAGTCTCACTTACAGAAACAAGTTAAGCACAGTTAAATGTTTTAGACATTTATGTGCTAAACAATAGTGTTAAAGAGTTAATCACGCAGTTGTTTCCAACTCTTTGTGACGCTATGGACTGTAGCCTGCCAGGCTCCTTTGTCCATGGAATTGTCCAGGCAAGAATACTGGAGTGGGTAGCCATTCCCTTCTCCAGGATATCTTCTTGACCCAGAGATTGAACCCTGAGTCTCCTGCATTATAGGCATATTCTTTACCATCTGATCTCCCAGGGAAGCCCAAGTAACAATAAACCTTGGGTAAATATTTATAAACAGCCAATAACAGCCAAGTTTTGCAGTAAATTGGGTAAATACACCAGAATTATAGTCAAAGATCCGTTATCATTGAGCAACTCTACTTCAAGTGGTCACTTAAAAAATTTACACAGTGTTTATACTAGTAGATACTATAGATCAGGAATGTGCATACTGTAGAATTTTGAGGAAAGGACATTGGGACCCCATGTAAGAAGTCACTTTCGTAAGTAAATTCACTATATTTTCAGTCTTGTAGACACAGAAAAAAGTCTTTCTCGTAAGTATTCTGACATCAAATAGAAAGTAAAACTCTTGAGAGTGTGGTGCACAAAATATGCTGATGTATTCATATACAATAAAGTGTATGAGTGTCTACCAGTACATTACTTGTACAATTTAAGGTAAGCTGTCAGAATACTATTTGCTGCTGCTGCTGCTGCTAAGTCGCTTCAGTCGTGTCCGACTCTGTGCGACCCCAGAGATGGCAGCCCACCAGGCTCCGCCGTCCCTGGGATTCTCCAGGCAAGAACACTGGAGTGGGTTGCCATGTCCTTTTTCAATGCATGAAAGTGAAAAGTGAAAGTGAAGTCACTCAGTCGTGTCTGACTCTTAGTGACCCCATGGACTGCAGCCCACCAGGCTCCTCTGTCCATGGGATTTTCCAGGCAAGAATACAAGAGTGGGGTGCCATCGCCTTAGATGAGTTTAAATAAGTATAGGAATAACCAGTTGTGTGGTCCAAGTGTGGGGAGGCCTGGTGGTATGGTATTTGAGGCAGACAAGATTTCTTGGGTTACCTTGACAGGCATGAAGTAACATATCCAGTGAAAGGCTATCACGCTGATCAAACCAGAAGAACAATGAGAGTGCTGATAGTTCAGCTTGCAAAGGGAAGATGCTACCCAACACTGACCAGAGGTATGCATGCCTGTCAAGGTCATGTCCGACTCTTTGTGATCCTATGGACTGTAGCCTGCCAGGCTCCTCTGTCCGTG
Organism: Bos indicus x Bos taurus; assembly: GCF_003369695.1. Classification (NCBI taxonomy): domain Eukaryota; kingdom Metazoa; phylum Chordata; class Mammalia; order Artiodactyla; family Bovidae; genus Bos; species Bos indicus x Bos taurus. The sequence goes on from NC_040077.1 coordinate 49,589,444, forward strand.
GGATTTTCCAGGCAAGAATACTGGAGTGGGGTGCTATTTCCTTCTCCAGGTGATCTTCCAACCCAGGGATTGAACCCACATCTCTTGTATCTCCTTTACCACTAGCACCACCTGGGAAGTTTTGTTTCGCTTAAATTGTAACAAAAGTACATTTATCAAATAAATAATGATGATGATTGGGTTTAAATCTAAGACAGGTTTAACTGCTGAGAATTTGTAAGCATAGAATGAGGGTCTATAAATGGGAACTCTGTGCTCAGAATTCCAGGCTGAATTAGGGGTGTGAAAAAACACCATGGTAGTTTTGTGGACTGTGAAACTATAAGGGCTGTGTAATCCACTTCCTATATGGATGACTGAGACAGTAAGTGACGGAATTTTTACATTGCACATTGAGTGGAGAAGAATACAGCATTTGCAGGGCATGAGAAAGAGTTCAAATGAGCTGGCCAGGATGCTAGAAAATATCAGATTGGGTTATGTAATTGGTGGCCAGTGGAAACTGTGTCCAGTAAAGCAGTTGGCAGTGTGGAAGAGCCATGATATCTGGGATGTAAGGAGAAGATTAGAACTCAGCAGGGCCATCACAGACAGAAACTAACCCTTCATCAGACTTTTCCTCTTGAGGTCATGATAAGTTTAAGCATGGATACCTAAGTTATCCAGCCCATGGAAAGGGGAGAGTGAGAGAGAGAAAAAGAGAAATCTTGATTGCCTGAATTTAAACTTGAAATGACTGAAAAAAAAAAATACTAGAGTGATCAAGTTTATCTAATGTTAACTAACTGATTTTTCTACCATAGTGAGAAAAGAGTCTGAAAATTAAAATGAATTTAATAATATACAAAACTAAGTTATATTTCACCCATCAGAATTTGTGGCTTGAAAAGCCACATTTGCCTTTTGTTTGCATATATGTGTAAGTGATTATGGAGTTTATATTGGGATTTCAGGCACTTAGAGCATTATAAAAAAGACGAGTTGTTGAGTTTTTTTGAGGAATACAGAATTTGGGCAGCTATAATTCAAATTTATAAAACAACTGTTTGCAAATATTTCGATATTATTGGTTTAATGACAACAGATATGCTGCTTGATACAATTTTGTGATGAGATTTGTAATCCCGAAGTAATGTTATTGACTTTGCTGTTGGGTTTCTTTAAAAATTCTGTTCAGTAAGTGTGTAACAATGATGGCATGTGGTGAAGAGGAATTGGGACATTCCTGACCAAATTTTGAGCTATAGTGGCCTCAAGATAGCTTTAACTTCTTTATTTCTCTTATACAGCAATTTATACTAATTACAACAATTCATTTTAGCTAACACATGTGGAAACAAATAAAAATGTGGAACTATACATAATAAAATTGAAACCAATCATAAAATTTTAAAATAAATTTTAATATGTGCAGTTCCATGCAGCTGCATATTCAGACTTTCCTTCTTCCTGTTTAGTTCCCCACGTAGTTTGTTGGTTTTAGTTTTTTCATGATCAGTGTGAATGCCGTAGCCCAAACAATTCTGAGCAATAAATAAAATAGGAGAAATTCATTATCATATAAACTTCCTAGAAATAACACTGAGTTTCAAAACATTGGAAATAGTAAAAACCAAATTGGATGTTATGAGACTTTACTAATATAAAATATGTTTCCACATTCTATTACTTGAATCCTTGAGCAATTAGATGCCTCTAGCAATGTTAGATGTTGATTAACGGTTTTAGGCCTAGTTAAAAAGCTTAGCTATGAATATAGCCAACTACCTTTCAGAGCTAGGAAAAATAAGCAGATATTACCAATACATCTGATAGCTTTTGATCATATATGATTGTATGATACCATAAATCAGGACAATGAAGGTAATAATAGTAGCAGAAATTAACAAATTTGCTTCATCAGTAAATAAGTGAAATATACACTTATTTTTTCCTTCCCTGTACCAGGTAAAATTCTGGACTCTGAGAAAACGCAATTATCAGAGCTTTATGTATTCTCACAATAAATTCAGAATCTATTTGGAGAAAAAATCATGAAAAAAATAATGCATAATGTAATTCAGTACAACAGATCCTATAAAAGAAATGATGTGTAAGGGGCAGTGAGGGCTGTAAGTACTTAGGTACCACGTGAAGAAGAGTTAATTGACCGCTAACACAGAGTTGTCCAAAAAGTTGTTTTCCCATAAAAGGGCTGCATTTTCTTATATCAATGTGCCATCGATTCTTTTTCTTTAACATTTGCCTGTGCCAACAAGGAAAGTAGTACCTTGAGATGGAAGGATGCGATCCATAAATCATTACTGATCAAGAACATAGTCACTGGACTAAGTATGTGAACATACCAGTTTTCTGATGTTACAAGGAAGTTTATTAAAGAAACAAAGGGCTACTCTAACTAATTGCCAATTTCTACCTAAAAGGATTAGGGAATACGTCAAAGCTGACTCCTTAACTATATGTGAGGGTTTTTTTTTTTTTTTTTTTCTTTAAGGCATACATATAGAAGAGCTGGGAGGGGGTGAAAGTGGATCAATTATACGTAGAAAACAGCATGAATAAAGGCATAGGAATCTGAAAAATCTTCCTATGAAATGTTTCCCATCATTTTGTATGTCTGCCTTATCTGTTATAAAGAGAGAGGTATGGAGTAGGCTGGAGCCATATTATTGAGAATCTTGTAGTTCCATGCATAAATTTAGGGCATTATGTTCATGCTGATTATTCTAATAGACATTTCACAGAAGTATAGGGTTCACTTAATCATTGTGACTGCCATTTTCTTAAGAAATAGAAAGAAAACAAATTAGGGTTGCTTATGAGTCTTAACGGGATATTGACCAATAATAGTCAGTGAGGAAAATGGTAAAGTGTGTAACAAATAAACAGGACAGGTGTTTTAGAGTGATGTGGGGTTTAACTAAGGTTATGCATCAGAATTTGTTATTTTGCCCATAGATAGTTTTATTCAACTGGGTCAAGCAGCCATTATATTGGAATAGAAATGCTGAAAAGGAAAATTGTTCAGAGGTGGTATTGTTGTCAGTTGCCAAGTTGTATCTGACTCTCTGCAACCCCATGAACTGCAGCATGCCAGGGTTCCCTGTCCTTCAATCTTTCCCTGAGTTTGCTCAAAATCATGTTCATTGAGTCAGTGATGCCATCCAACCATCTTATCCTCTGTTGCCTCTTCTCCTCTTGCCCTCAGTTTTTCCCAGCATCAGGATCTTTTCCAGTGAATCAGCTCTTTGCATCAAGTGGTCAAAATATTGGAGCTTCAGCTTCAGCGTCAGTTCAAAAGCATTAATTCTTCAGTGCTCAGCCTTCTTTATGGTCCAACTGTCACATCTATACATGACTACTGTGAAAACCATAGCTTTGACTATATAGATTTTGTTGGTAAAATGATGTCTCCAGTTTTTAATATGCTGTCTAGGTTTGTCATAGCTTTTCTTCCAAGTGCAAACATCTTTTAATTTCATGGCTGCAGTCACCATCTGCAGTGATTTTGGAGCCCAAGAAAATAAAATATGTCACTCTTTCTACCTTTTCCCCCTCTATTCGCCATGAGGTGATGGGACCAAGTGCCATGATCTTAGTATTATAGCATAGAATAAGTCAATATAGTATAAGATAAGAACAGAAGCTATCCTGTGGTATATTAAAAAAAAAAAAAAACTCAATCCTTATATCTCAGTGTGCTGAAATGTTAAAGATTGATTTCTTGGTTTCATATGTAATGCAGGTTGAGTAGTTCAAAAGGTTTAATTGTGTCCCTGCAAAAAAAAAAAAAATGTTGAAACCTGAAGCCCTAGTACTCAAGAATGTGACCTTACTTCAAAAAGGGTCTTTGCAGATGCAGTGAATTTAAGATGAAATCATTAGAGTGGGCCCTTGTACAATTTAACAGTGCTGTTATAAAATGGCAAAATTTGGGCACAGAAACAGATACACACAGAGGGTGGTCAGTGTGAAGAAACACAGGGAAAATGGCTATTTACAAGCCAAGGGATGTCTGAAACTACCAAAAGCTAGAAGGAGGTAGAAACCCAGTTCTTCTCTGGAACCTCCAGAGAGAGCACAGCCTTCCTGATGTCTTGATTACAGAGTTCTGGCCACAAGAACCATGCAATAATGAATGGCTGTTCTTTAAGTCACTTGGTTTTGCAGTACTTTGTTAGGTCAACCCTAGGAAACTAATGCAAGTGGGTGTCTACACTTTTGTAATTTCAGCATCGGAAACATGTCTCCAAACTAGCCTTAACAAAAAGAAGCACTTCCTTATCTGCCTTGGTGAGAAGCTACACTCTTCACCTCAATTCGTAGTCCAGTAACTAGAGATAGACATTTGGCCTCAGTTTAACTGCAAGGGTGCTTGGCATATGTAGAAAAGTACTTTTAGTATTTGGCATACAAATACTGTCTTCAGTGCAGTAGCCATTGAAACACATATATCTCATCTGTTAATTCACTTTAGGCCTCTTAATAACAATGGGGAAATTATTCATATCACAAACATTAATTTCTAGCTATACTAATTGAGAGTATTTGTGTCAAATTGGTAAGAAGCACTCAGAAGAGCACCTGACACAGAGAAAATAAATTCACAATCAGTTCAGTTCAGTTCAGTCTCTCAGTCGTATCCAACTCTTTGTGACCCTATGGACTGCTGCACGCCAGGCCTCCCTGTCCATCACCAATTCCTGGAGTTTACTCAAACTCATGCCCATTGAGTCGGTGATGCCATCCAACCATCTCATCCTCTGTCGTCCCCTTCTCGTCCTGCCTTCAATCTTTCTGAACATCAGGGACTTTTCAGATGAGTCAGTTCTTTGCAACAGGTGGCCAAAGTATTGGAATTTCAGCTTCAACATCAGTCCTTCCAATGAACACTCAGGACTGATCTCCTTTAGGATGGACTGGTTGGATCTCCTTGTAGTCCAAGGGACTCTCAAGAGTCTTCTCCAACAAATTCTCAATAAATTATTGTTATTTTGTGAATTAGGAGTTTACAGAGTGAATTCTGCAGAAGGCTATAAAGACTAAGAATTTTAGTGTTCTGATGGTACTTCTAATATTTTGAAAATTGGGGGAAATAATTTAGATTTTGCATATTACCAAAACATTGGTGAAATTCAGTAAGGATCCAACAATTTAGGAACACCTATTTAAGCACTCAGTCCCTTTACTTTCACTGACTCCTCATCATCCTTATATAAATTGATATATATCGTATCTGATAACTTACTAATACTTAAGTTTCTTCATTTTCTGTTTTGATCACTAAAGAACAAAATTTAAAAAGTTTAAGAATAGACCAAATATAAGAGCATGTAGGCAAATAACCAATAATTTATCCTGGATAAAAGTCATGTTACTTGATGTCTGTTTTTATATTGAATGCTTCTACTAGCCTGACATATTTTCTGTTATACTGAAAATGAAAGATAAAGAAATTCTGAGTTTATTCTTTATCAAGTAAAGTTTTAGAAATTTACGTTTCCAAATGAGTTTATTTGAAACAAAACCATCGTGCAATTATATATCGATATTGGAAAGAGAAAATGTCCTACAGTCTCTGTTCGTTAACCTTCTAAACATAATATTTATTTGTATATTTAAAGACTTTCATTTAAAAGAATGGTGCCAGGAAAAAACTGCAATGAACAGCATTTTTTTCAAGTTGTTCTCAGTGATCTTCATCTTAATAAATTTCTGAATAATGAGCTGAGTAGTGTGGCTTATATTAATGAAGTCAGATAAATAAAGATATTATCAGTATGGGAAGAACATGTCAAAAGGAATCCATTTGCAAATTATTACTTAATTTTACAAAGGATTCCAAGACTAGGAGAAAACAGCATAAATAATTGTAAAACGGAGCTGGGAAGAGACACAGAAAATCATTTGGAAGTGTGCTTGATGTTTTGACAGTTGAAAAATACAGTTCCAAGAATATTACAAATAATTGCAACATTACAATAATCTATTAGGATTACAGAAGGAATATGATTTTTTTTTTTTTTTGGTTAAATCATGAGACAAGTTTCATCTTCTATGCTGTCGCTAAAAGTGTGCCAGAAACAAGTCCTTGCCATCCACAAAGTAGGAACATCACAAAGAATAATCATGGAATTGACAATGATTAAAGAGAAAGGCCTATTAAAGAATAAAGCAAATTAACATTTAATGTTGCAGGATGATTAATATAACTTCCGAAAGCCATTGATTCTACACCATGCTATACATTTATCATGGGGTGATAAAAGAACAGTCAGGTATGACTGTTATTTAATGAATGTGATCTACTGTGAAATTTTCCCTATCATGAGAGACCTTGGTTGTCTCCTACAATTGCAGAAAACAGCTTTTCTCTGTTTTGACAGGTTAGAAACTTCCACTTTCTCTGAGAACATTCAATCTTCTATTCAGTTCTGCTCCCCTTCACACATTGTGAGTATAAGACATGGGAGCTTATGATTCACGAGGCTGAATTTAACTACATGCCTGGGTTTGCCCCAAAGGTAGATTAATGGCAGCAAGTCACTATAAAGCTTACCTCCTAAAACCCTTATCATTTTGCTTCAACAGAGGTAGTGTTTTAGACCTAACAGGTATACCAGAGAAAGGCAAAACAGATGACTAGGTTAAGACTAGAATATCGTGCCCTTTGAGTGATGTGGAAAACCAACATGTATGAATGATCCGAATCCTGGAATGTCATGCCAGTTTTTGTTTTGTGAAAGTCAGAAATTTGACAAGCCTAAACCTGGTGGGCTACAGTCCATGGGGTCGCGAAGAGTCAGACATGACTGAGTGACTTCACTTTCACTTTTCACTTTCATACATTGGAGAAGGAAATGGCATCCCACTCTAGTGTTCTTGCCTGGAGAATCCCAGGGATTGCAGAGCTTGGTGGGCTGCCATCTATGGGGTCACACAGAGTCGGACACGACTGAAGTGACTTAGCAGCAGCAACAGCAATTAAAGAATGGTGGGTGAAGAATAATATTAATAGCTAATATTTATTGAGTATCTATTATATGCTTGATACTAAGTCTTTCACATCTGTCAAATAATTGTTTTTTTCAACAATATTATGGGAGTTGGTGCTATTCTTATTTCTATTTTATTGAAGGAAAAACTGAGGAAGATCCAAGGTAAATGACTTTCCCTGGGTCACATTATAGAGAACCTTAGGCCAAGATGCAGATTTAGAGTCATACCCTCCATTACCTAGTGATGCTGGTCTACGGTAGAAGCAGGTTTCTGCCATGTATCTGTCTTGGATCATTTTACTGGTAATAAGTAACACAAAGAGAAAAAAGACTTATTCAATTCAAGCTTCCCAAATTCCTTATTTATCAGGCCCAGTGGAGACTTTGTTAAATGAATTCCTGAGCCCCATGCCCAGAGATCCACATTCAGGGAGCTGAGGCCCACACATTTGCATTGTCACAACTTTCCAGGGTCCTATTGGTACTATTGATCTATAGACTACATATTCAGTTTCACTAGATTCATTTGAGTTCAGTTGAGTCGCTCAGTCATGTCTGACTCTTTGCGACCTCATGGACTGCAGCACACCAGGCCTCCCTGTCCATCACCAACTCCCGGAGTTCACTCAAACTCATGTTCATTGAGTCGGTGATGCATCCAGCCATCTTATCCTCTGTCATCCCCTTCTCCTTCCACCATCAATCTTTCCCAGCATCAGGGTCTTTTCAAATGAGTCAGCTCTTCACATCAGGTGGCCAAAGTATTGGAGTTTCAGCTTCAGCATCAGTCCTTCCAATGAATATTCAGGACTGTTTTTCTTTAGGATGGACTGGTTGTAGCTCCTTGCAGTCCAATGGACTCTCAAGAGTCTTCTCCAACACTACAATTCAAAAGCATCAATTCTTGGGCACTCAGCTTTCCTTATAGTCCAACTCTCACATCCATACATGACTACTGGAAAAACCATAGCCTTAACTAGACAGACCTTTGCTGGCAAAGTAATGTCTCTGCTTTTTAATATGCTGTCTAGGTTAGTCATAACTTTCCTTCCAAGGAGTAAGCGCCTTTTAATTTCATGGCTGCAGTCACCATCTGCTGTGATTTTGGAGCCCCAAAAAATAAAGTCTGTCACTGGTTCCACTCTTTCCCCATCTATTTGTCATGAAGTGATGGGACCGAATGCCATGATCTTAGTTTTCTCAATGTTGAGCTTTAAGCCAACTTTTTCACTCACCTCTTTAAAACTTTCATCAAGAGGCTCTTTTGTTCCTCTTTGCTTCCTGCCATAAGGATGTATCATCTGCATATCTGAGCTTATTGATACTTCTCCCAGCAGTCTTGATTTCAGCTTGTGCTTCATCCAGCCCAGCGTTTCTCATGATGTAGATTCATTAGATTTTATTTAGTTGTCATTATCTGTTCCTTAGTTACAATATATCCCAACTGTTTATCTTTTGTAATCTAAGAATGTGGTTGTGCTTTGAACCAGATCCTGAGTTAAGTACATAAAAAGCCAGGCCCTAAATTAGAATCAAGAGTTTGTTCATTTAGACCAGGCAGTGCTACTTTGTATTCTTTTTCTTAGTTGTGGGGAAATCATTCATATGAAAAGATGGGAGCAGCAGAGATTTAGGTTAATGTTAAGCATGAATTTTCAAGAATACTTCTTCATGTCATAAGAACAAGTTACGAGAGGGATTTAAGCTAATTCATTTTGGCCTCAAGATTATGAGCTTTCTACTTAGCTATGTATATTTTGTTGGTTTAAGAGGAAACTTTATCTTGAGTCTATTGTTGATGAAATCACTTTTTTCTTTCTAATCTGTGTGTTTCATCACACAAATTACCAGTCACCTGAGCTAATAACTGAAGCATAAATGGAAAGGATCCTATAGGAAGATAGTAGAATAGTGTTTTCAGGGCAATTATTGTTTCTCATTTTAACATTGTCATTTTTCCCCAAAGCATTTTTGTCCATGACATTGAGTTTATTAAAATATTTCCCTAATGTATCAACTGAGCAATGAATCAGTTAAAACAACAAAAAAATGTTTTGTTTTTTTTTTGCTGTCTCATTCCACTCAAGCCTAAATAATTTTCCCCCCTTTAGAAAGAGACATTTTAATATGTCACGTTTCAGTTCCAGCTCAATAAACAGCCATTTATTTACAATTTTAAAGCAATCTTCAGCCTAGTCAGGTAAGAATTATATCAAAAGAATAAAAACATTTTCATTTCCCATCACTGCCAAAAAAGAAAAGAACATGAGTTATGAGTCTTGCTATGTTGTCTTAAGTTGATTACTATGGAATGATTAAAAAACTAGCTGTGCTGTCAGTACCGAGGAGTACATTATAAGTGTAATAACAGCTTAGGGATACAATCCATCAATGCCGCACTTGGAAGAAGAAAAAAAGTTGATCTATTTTTTTTGGTCATCATTTTCAGCATATTAGATGACAAATAATTGTACATTCATCAATAACAATAGATTAAAGTTGAAATGATTTATTGCTATTACACTGCTGTTATGATGGAGCACCAGGTCAGTCAAGCATCAGCAAGGTCTGTATTTAATTTTCACGGGTCTCTTAGCAGAAATAATAGACAGAGAGTAAACCACCTGAAACAAGGTAGATCAAAGTTGTTGACAAGTGATTTGTAGGTTGGTTCTTCATGGGTGGAAGAGAGGCAATAGGACCTCTTTGGCGGGCTTGTTGAACCACTAAATCAAACAGACCTCATGGAGCTCAGGCTAACATTCAGTCAGGCAGCACATGGAAATATGAAAGCTACGCAAGTATGAGCTTCATTTAATATTACTTGATGGTAATGGAATGCAGTACACGTTCCTGGGACCAAACCAGGCAATTTAAATTGTCTGCACACATCTCAGGTAGGCTAATTAGAATCTGCTCCTCAGGAAGTAGTTTAATTGTTCTTATATTCACTGATGGTCAGTCAATAGCTTAGTGTAATCATGGAAAATTATGTAATATATTCATCTTAATTTTATTATGGCTTCCTTCTTAAGCAAGGTAAAAATTATTTATATTCAGTATGTTGGAGCATTTAAATTTAGATTCAACAAGAATTTATTAGGTACCAAATAGACTAGATTTTATCAAAATGTAATCTGTGAACTTCCCATTTCAGAATCACATGGAATTCTTAGAGAAACTCAGTTTACTGGGCCCTACCCAGATGTAATTAGTGAAAATTTCTGGGACTACAGTTAGTAATGTGCATTTCTAAAAATTTCCTGGGTGATTCTGATGGAATCCAAATTTTAAGAACCAGGGCCAGATGTTGTGGAAAACAAAAATAGCTATACTGTATTAGTGGGTTTCAGGAAAGCCTGCCCATCTTGGAGTTAAAGCACCACCCCCCCAGATATGTAAATATTGTTTACCAAAATCCAACTGTACATGGAACTTTCCCTCTTTACATTGGGCTTATGAGTGATTTCTTTACATCTTAAAGAGCCTATGTGGATTTCTCGTGAAACATTGTGACGTAATTCATTTTTAAAGATATGTCTTTTGTTTCAAACTCCTCTCAGATTACTCTGTTTTGCTAGTCTAGTAAATAATAAGTTTTTACATTATATCAGTCAAAATGCATTATTTTATTAATTTATGTTATATTTACTGATCTCTGTGTTTGTTTTTTTATAAGTGAGGTGTTTTTGCTTTACAGTGTTGTTAGTATCTGCTGCACAGTGAAGTGAATCCGCTATATGTATACATATATCCCTTCCTCTTGGACTTCTCTCCCACTTCCCCCTATCCCGTCCATGCCATGCTCTAGGTCATCACAGGGCACCAAGCTGAGCTCCCTGCACTACCCAGCAGGTTCCCAATAGCAACCTGTTTTATGTATGTAGTGTATATATGTCAATCCCAGTCTCCCAGCTGATTCCACCTCTTAGCCCCCTACCCCACCACAGGGTCCACACATCCTTTCTCTACATTAGAATTTCTTTTCCTTCCCTGCAAATAGGTTCATCTGTACCATTTCTCTAGACTCCGCATATGTGTGTAAATATGATACTTGTTTTTCTCTTTCTGACTTCACCCTGTATAACAGACTCTAGGTTTATCCGCGTCTCTACAAATGACCCAATTCCATTCCTTCTTATGGCTAAATAATATTCCACTGCATATATGTATCACATCTTCTTTATCCGTTCATCTGTCAAAGGACATTTAGGTTGCTTCCAAGTCCTGGCTATGGTAAATAGTGCTGCAGTGAACACTGGGGCGCATGTGTCTCTTTGAACTGTGATTTTCTCAGGGTATATACCCAGTAGTGGGATTACTGGGTCAAATTGTAGTTCTGTTTTTAGTTTTTTAAGGAACATCCTTATTGTTCTCAGTTGTTGTGTCAATTTACATTTCCACCAACAGTGCAAGAGGGTTTCCTTTTCTCCACACATTCTCCAGCATTTATTGTTTGTAGATTTTTTTGATGATGATAAATGTAGTCTTCATTTTATGTTTCAGCATAATCTCAAGTATACAATTCATAGTAGGCATAAAAGTGCTTAACAAAAACAGATAAACAACATATATAATTAATAGAATGTATGATATTGAACTTTAAAGTAACTATGTCCATTTATATAGAATTTCCAGTTATTAAAAAATGGATGCCAGTTTTTGAATTGAAAAATAATAACATTTTTCCTATTTAAAGTTGTGGGAAATTTGTCCTTCTGAGAATTTATTCTCTGAGGTTTTTTGTTTTTTTTTTTAAGCAGGGATTTACCTATGAAAGGTCATGTGAAACTTTATAAGGTACCTTTCATCTAATTCGTAAGTGGAATAATTGGGGATATGCCTAGCCAAAAGAAAAGGCTCAAAATAATTTGGTCTTGTAATTATAGAGAAATGACCAGTTAAGAGTAGAAGGAAGTAAAGTAATAGAGCAATGCTTTGTTTATTGCTGCTGCAGCAGAAGTCAAGATTTAGTGTTGCCAGTTCCCAAGGCTGGATTGCCAGAGAATTCCCATCTCATAGGCAACAGTGGTGACTGGTAATCTCTATCCGGAGTACTGTGTTGAGAAGTCACTCCAAAGTAGACCCAGAGATGAGTATCTTATTGGGCAGATTAAATGAGAAAGTGAAAGGAGAAAAGGTAGCAGTGGCTAAGTTAATGTGAAATTATTGCTTTGGGCCACTGGGACTCAAGTCTTCCTGGAGACGCCTTAAAACACTGTGCAGAATGTGACTCAGATCTGTCATTATGAGGGGTAAGGAGTTTAGGTGTTAACACCACTTTCATCATTCAGTGTGTGAGGGTTGCTTCTCTGACATGCTCTTGGGTTTTTAACACTTGGCGCTGTCTCTTACCCCAGTTCAGTTCAGTCACTCAGTCATGTCCGACTCTTTGTGACCCTATGGACTGTAGCATGCCAGGTTTCCCTCTCCATCACCAACTTCTGGAACTACTCAAACTCATGTCCATAGAGCCAGTGATGCCATCCAACCATCTCATCCTCTGTTGTCCCCTTCTCCTCCTACCTTCAATCATTCCCAGCATCAGGGTCTTTTCCAATGAGTCAGTTCTTCATATCAGGTGGCCAAAGTATTGGAGTTTCAGCTTCAAAATCAGTCCTTCTAATGAACACCCAGGACTGCTCTGCTCTAGGATGGACTGGTTGGATGTCCTTGCAGTCCAAGTGAGTCTCAAGAGTCTTCTCCAACACCATGGTTCAAAAGCATCAATTTTTCGGTACTCAGCTTTCTTTTACCCCACACACTAGTAAAACAGACTTCTTAGAAATAGGTGCTGGAGGTAGAAAGCCACTGGATGAAAGTAAGTACTGGAACTGTCCACCGAAGTCTAAGCTGACCTCTGAAGTGGGTCAGGGAGATTTGGGCAGGGCACCAGCAGTGTCTGCTTAAAAAAGATTCTCAGGTCAATCTGAACTTAACAAATGAGATTGTGTCCATAGATGTCTTAGCTGTACTTGCTAGTATTTGATACCTCTTAACTTATAAACTGGAGAAGGCAATGGCACCCCACTCCAGTACTCTTGCCTGGAAAATCCATGGACAGAGGAGCCTGGTGGGCTGCAGTCCATGGGGTCGCTAAGAGTCGGACACGACTGAGCGACTTCACTTTCACTTTTCTCTTTCATGCATTGGAGAAGGAAATGGCAACCCACTCCAGTATTCTTGCCTGGAGAATCCCAGGCGTCTATGGGGTCGCACAGAGTCGGACGCGACTGAAGTGACTTAGCATTAGCATTAGCATTAGCAACTTATAAACAGGAGCTTTCCAGGTGGCACTAGTGGTAAAGAACCTTACTACCAATGCAGGAGACATAAGAGACATGGCTTTAATCCTGGGTTGGGAGGATCTCCTGGAGAAGGGCGTGATAACCCAATCCAGTATTCTTGCCTGGAGAATCCCATGGACAGGGGACCTAGTGGGCTACAATCCATAGAGTCGCAAAGAGTCAGACACTACTGAAGTAACTTAGCACACACACACAACTTAGAAACATCATGATTGCAATTCGTGGAAACTAAACCTTATCAAAATTTTCCTTAGTATAAGTGTGTTCCCCCTGCATGGTTGATTGACATAAAAGGCAATGCTGGAGTGCCATGTAGATGCTCATGTGCTGTGCTGCATCATTAGGGACATAGAAATGAATTTACTTAGTAGAGGGATAAGGACCAGTAATGTTTCTATTGTTTAATGATGTTTTGGAGTGGTGAAGGCTGAGTTCTCAGATTTCATTTGGCAAACATAATTTTATATGAGGTGGTTGTCAGAATACTGCAAATATTTGAAATCATGTCATTACAGTCCCCAAATTAAGGCTTTAAAAAAAGACATATTTAATAATCTTAGTTGTGAAGGTGACAGTGTCTAATAAGAAATCTGTCTACTGATGTTGTCATTTGTAACAGTTTCCCTGTACAGAGAAGTGTACTAACTATCTCAGATAGTATTAATCATTAATTACTCCTTTCAGTTTAACGAGAAAATGACAAGTGCTTAATAGTCAAACTCAAGTTTATTAGCAGCCAAATTCCACATGAGGTGAGAGACAGTTTTGCAGTAAGAATGCCAGAGGACCACATTCAGAGCCTCAGAGCCCCACTGAAATGAAAATCATTAGAAAACAATTAATATATGTGGATTTAGCAAACTAGATAACTAACTGGCTAAATTTTGCTTTGAAAAATCCCACACCTGTCAATAGTTATCACCAGCAAAATAGTACATATACTTAAAAAAAAAAGGTTTAATTTTCTGTCCAGTCAAATCTAAACATATCACATGCAATTTTCCTTCCTTAGTCATCTAAATAATTTCCCACCTTGCTCATGATGAATGTCTTGCCAGTTCATACTCAGTTCCTCCACTTTACACGACCTAATTAAAGAAAACATTCCATGATTGCCTATTTTTTCTCATGCATGACAACCTATTATTTTTTCTACCACCTGATTAGGGTGTTATTACCCTTGAATTTAGATTGATTTGCTGAGCACTTTAATAAAACACTACTTAGTTTGATTTAAAGGGCTACAGGTTTCCTTCATTCATACAATTATTCTTATAACCATCTCACATTCCAAGTATACCATAGTCCCACAGAAAAGCAGTTTTAGACTGCCAGTGAACAAGGTTATAAAATCAGAATCACAGGTGACATTCCTGTTGAATATGGCAGTGTGGTTTCCATTGTGGGCAGTCATGAGAGGACATTTTGCAATATAATTTGTCAAGAGTGATAAATCTATTTCATCATATCTGTCAGGAATGGCTCCTGTGTATTAAAACCACTATAAAGTTTGCTCAAGATAAACCAAAACTTTCATATGATTAAATAACAATACGTTTATGATGACAAATTACATTTACTGTGTTATCTACAATGCAAGCCAAAATTAGATACAGTCCAAATGGATGATACTGCATTTGATTTCATATCCAGTGAATTTTTATTAAATAAATGAATGTGCAGCATTTATAAAACTGTCTTTTATTTTGGATCTTTTATTAAAAAGTTGTATCCTACTTGGAAAAAATAAAGGGACATACGTATCGACTTTGAGTTCCTTACTAATTTAATAAATTGCCAACAGAAAGAAAATACTCAGAAATTAACTGGTGAACACACTCTGCTTTTTGGAGACTAAGCAGTCACAGATGAAAATTCTAGTCCTAAGAATGAATCATAAATCCCACTTTATAGTGTCAAAAGACAGGTGTTATTCAGCAGTACATAGGAAAACAGCCTTGTGAACCCCACTGAAGTCCAAGGGCTAGAGAAATATTGACAGAAGGCTCAGTTCCATATAATCTAATCAGAAATTCAATCAATTATCTATTTATTAAATGCTCTGTGCAAGGTTCAGAACAAAATGTTTTCCAGGGTTTTAAAGAACCTAAAGGGTCTTGCAGTCTCATTGGAATAACTAGGTTTATTTGTCAGAGGGAATTTAAGGAGGCCAGGCTTGGAATATGCCCTAAGAGTGTAAGATATCTTATAAATCCTACCTATTCAATTTTAGGATTTTTTAGTGAGGGCTTAGAGAATGCAACTGTGATGTGGCGTTTGGTCAAAGGGAAATTCCTGTGACTTTTAACAGTACACGCATGCATAGACACTCACAGGTGTACACATACTTTCCTTTGCTTGTTAAAATCAGAAATGGCTGCTGTTCAAACTTGGTCGGATTTGTGAATCATATCAGGACATTTTAAAGTAGATAAGTTCCCCAGCAGCTGCTTCAGATGTTCTGAACTGGAGTTTCTCCCTATAAACCAAACCTATACCAGTTAGCCTATGGAAATTTGGGAGTCATTGTGTAGTCAGTTCCTATTTTGGTCAGTGAGAGAATTCAGAAACAATGCAAGCATTCACCTGTCTGAATAGCCAGGATAGAGGAATACAAGTGTGAAGACCTCTGATTTCTGTGGAGCATAAGGTAAAGATGAGTCTGGACAAATATTTTGAGGAACATATGAAAGAGGAGTTCAAAATGTAGTAGATGTAGAGTGACCAAATAATATATTGTATAATTTAGGACAGTTTTTAAAGTAAAAGTGGATTCTGCTAATAGTTATCCTGGTGTAATATGCATGACCCTCGATAGTCCCAAGCTAACAAGATATAAGGTCACGCTAAGTATGTACCTTCAGGTTTCCCATTGCCCTTTCTCCTAATTCCTTCTCAGACACCACAAGACATGCATCAGGAGGAGCAGCTTCAGTTTCACTGATGCTCATATCATCATCTTTACCGTCTGTGCTCTTTATGGCTGCCATTTTGTTTTTAAAAAAGAATGATAATTCTTTTTTATTCCATTTCTACTCTTTGTCCTTCTCAATACCATCCATCTTGATCCTTCTCATACCACCTCGCCTCTGGATCTTGAATTTCCTTGCCTGTAAAATCACACTGGTTGTTTCAGCTATACTCATCTGTTCATTTCAGTTATCCTACTCTAAACCCTATCATCACAGATAACTACATTACCAGAAAAATCTTGATTTCAAATACTTTATTTTCTGACCACCGTATCTTATTTTTCTACTTCCTTACTTGAATACTCCTGCTATAGCAACTTTTAATAATTCCATACCTTTTACCTGCATCTTTTTCCCCCATTTTTTGTCAACATATAGCTCCTTCCATATTTCTTATCTTACTACCTTTGAGTCTATGGCCAATTATCATGACTACTTACCTGAAAATACCCTAAAAAAAATTTACTTCACTCTCACCACTCTATACTCAGGCCGAGCCCAATTGTAAACCCATTTCTCCAAATCTCCATCAGAACAACTGAAATTTTTAGGATGGAAATCACTCTACAAAGCAACTATTTTCTTTCTCATCAACCAGTAAAACAGTCACATATGGATCAGTGTCACAATAGACACCAGAAGTATTGGCCAAAGGCTAGTCATGGATAAGCCTTAAATGGGTACCATATACCTAATTTCCTTGCATTGCTGAGGCAAGATCATTTTTCCTACCCAGAGAAAATTGTACTTTCCTCTTTCTTGCCAAATTTTTCCCACTTTTCCCTTTAGTCGGTCACACCTGATTGAGAAAATAGAAACAATCAGAAACAGATTATCTCATATTCTCACTAGAAGCCTATCTCTATAATATTTGGATTCTTAGTGTTACTCTGAATCCCATGCATTCTCTGCTTTCAGTGGCCCTCTCTTCCATTATCAGTTCCTTTCTTGCTCTCCCTACACTGCCACCTCCCTTGCCATAATCATTTTTTGAGTATACTAAACACACTTTAGTAAAGTGTGTTTGCCCATACCAAAAAAAAAAAAAAAATCTTGAAGCTTGCATCGTTCTCTAGCTACCATCTCATTTCTCCATTCCTTTTGAGGTAAAACCTGTTGAAATAAACATGTTGAAATAATTGTTCACTCTCACAGCCTCCATTTATTTGCTTCTCATTCACTAACCAAGCCCTTTCTATCTTGTTTCATAACCATCACTCTATGGAAAACATTCCTAAAGAATTCATCAACAACCTTCATGTGGTCCAATCCAGTATGCTTAAACTTGCCTGACCTCTTAGGAGTATTCTATACAGTTGGACCCATAACTTCTCATTGTACTGCACTTGCCATTGTTGGCTGTATCCTTAAAGTCCTATGATCTTCTTGTCACCTTCTACCAACCTCCTATTTTAGAATCACCCAATGGTTTAGGCCTTGTCTTCTTTCTCTTCTGTCTATACTAGCAGGTTAGCATAGACTACCAGGTTAGTTAGTATATAGACTACTATCAGGTTAGTATATACTAAGGTAGTATATCATAATCTAATGACTTTCTTTCACCCTGAATGACATTTATATATCATTTAAATGTGTACTTCTCTACATCGGCATTCTCCTCTGAGCTCCAGATTTTTATTTACAGTTTGTTTTCAACTACCCACTTGATATTGTGTTTGATTGCTATGATTTATTTTGAACAACAATTTTGTTTCTGACCCTTCTACCCAAACCTGTTCCTCTTTTAGTGCTGTCCACCTAAATAAGTAACACTGTCATTCAACTGGGCTTCCCTGGTGGCTCAGTAGTAAAGGATTTGCCTGCCAATGCAGGAGATTTGAGTTCAGTCTCTGAGTCAGGAAGATCCTCTGGAGAAGGAAATGGCAACCTACTCTAGCATTCTTGTGTAGGAAATCCTATGGACAGAGAAATCTGGCAGGCTACAGTCTGGAGTCGTAAAAAGAGTTGGGCACGATTTAATGACTAAGCAACTAGATCATCCAATCAGTCTCTTGGCATGGAAATATCCAAGATCCTCCAATGGCTATATGGGTTCCAAACATACTCTTCCCCATGCCCACTGTGCAGTTGTTACTATATCCTCTTGGTTATCAGGATTAATTACCCTCACAAGTACAACAGCACTTTTATTTGCTCACTTGTCAAATTGTGTGAAGAGCCCAAAGTATATACTGTAGTTATAGCTTCTAGTTCTAATCAGTTTGTTTGATGTAACACAACAGAAATGTGTATCAACTCCCCCTAGCCTCTGGAAACTAAAGACCCTCTAAAACAGAGCGTAAGGTTGTTGTTAACAATATAAATTCCACAAGTGTGTCCCTTAGGGTAGTGATGAAAAGAGACATTCCTACTTGAAATTCTTTGTTCTTCTATGTTCTACCTGTTGAGTAATGGGCTAGTGGTTAAGTGTGTAGACCTTGTCATATGGGGCTGCCACTCAGTCTTGTAAGGATTTGTTCTTGAGCTGGCATCTTAGCTGAGCCTTCAATATATAATTCCACTATTATATCAGGGTGGCTGTGTACATTGTTGGGGCAAAAACCACAATTCTCTCCTTATATGCTTGTGTAGTAAAAGGAGCTCTGAGTCTGAGGCAGTACTGTATGTGATACCATAACAATGAATTAAGACCTTGGATGGTGCTGGCAGAGGCATTTGAGCAGGGAAACTGAACTTTAAACACAATATTCTGTATTCTATTGCTTTCTTCCATCGGGCAGCTGCTTCTGAGTGATGGAATGCATAGGGACTAAAGATATAACTACTACGTGGGTCTGAGTGGCTTCCCTGATAGTTCAGTTGGTCTGAGTACCTATGGAAATCAATAGGAGGTGGACTCAATCCACCATTCATGTAGCCCCAGATAAAAGAAACAGCGTTGATGTTATTTCAGGTTGTCTTCTATTATATCGGCTTAGAATCTGTGTCTAAAAGTCCTTAACAAGTCTGTTTATTCCCATTTCTATAGTGCACAGTTTCCCTGTTAAATAGATTCAAATTTCTTAGGGAAACATTAAAGTTCTGTCTTTATATCTTGCCCTTGCATTGCAGAATCTCCTCAAGGGGAATCCCAACCTCCCTTTAATCAGTAGGCTTTAATCAGATATGAGGAGTGACTTAAATCTGAGAACTGAAATAAGACCATGATTTTAGTTTGAGGTGAGCCTTCTCTTCACCAGCTTTTCTACTATAATTAAGATTATGTTTATTAATATTCAAGTCGAGAATATCCTATTGGGTATCCATCAATATTAACCTTCAGAACATCAGGGTATATTAGCCATTGTTACAGATCTCTTTGGTCAAAATACTGTTGCTTCTATTTTTTTTTCCTCTGTGTTCTTCATTTTATTTTACTTAAAAATTTTAATTTTAATTTTTTAGTACCAAAAACATTTTATAGTAGAATATAGCAAATTAACAATGTTGTGGTAGTTCAGGTGAACAGAAAAGGGACTCAGCAATACACTTGATGTATCCATTTTTGCCCAAAACCCTTCCCATCCAAGCTGGCATATAACATCGAGCAGAGTTCCATGTGCTAAATAATAGGTCTTTGGTGGCTATCCATTTTAAGTATAGCAGTGTGCACATGATCTTCCCACAGTCCCTAACTATTCCCCCTGGCCACTATAAGTTCATTTTCTAAGTCTGTGCATCTCTTTCTCTTTTATAAGTAAGTTATCTATTTTTTAAGATGATTGATGACTTGCTGTTTACTTAGTTTCATTTACCACTCCCTTGTTGCTTAAGTTCTTCCACCTTATCCAATTCTATACAGCATTCTAATTCAATGGTGGCATCTCTTAAGGGGGTTGGAGATGGACAATAATCTGGGTTGAGGATGGACAATAACCATTATCAGATTTCTCAAATTTGTCAGTGCTGTTCCTCATAGACATATTCCTTATTTATTGACCTAGTAAGGCCAGAGTCCCCTGGCTCCTTGGAGAAAATAGGTTGTGGTTTATTCAGTTCAGTTCAGTTCACTTTAGTCACCCAGTCGTGTCTGACTCTGCGACCCCATGAATTGCAGCACGCCAGGCCTCCCTGTCCATCACCAACTCCTGGAGTCCACCCAAACTCATGTCCATTGAGTCAGTGATGCCATCCAGCCATCTCATCCTCTGCCATCCCCTTCTCCTCCTGCCCTCAATCTTTCCCAGCATCAGGGTCTTTTCAAATGAGTCAGTCCTTCGAATCAGGTGGCCAAAGTAATAGAGTTTCAGCTTCAACGTCAGTCCTTCCAATGAACACCCAGGACTGTTCTCCTTTAGGATGGACTGGTTGGATCTCCTTGCAGTCCAAGTGACTCTCAAGAGTCTTCTCCAACACCACAGATCAAAAGCATCAATTCTTCGGTGCTCAGCTTTCTTTATAGTCCACCTCTCACATCCATACATGACTACCGGAAAAACCATAGCCTCGACTAGATGGGCCTTTGCTGACAAAGAAATGTCTCTGCTTTTTAATAAGCTGTCTAGGTTGGTCATAACTTTCTTTCCAAGGAGTAAGCATCTTTTAATTTCATGGCTGCAATCAGCATCTGCTGTGATTTTGGAGCCCCCCAAAATAAAGTCAGCCTCTGTTTCTGCATCTTTAGTCCTTACACAAAAAGTAGCTTCATATCTATCACCTCTTAGCTAACATATCACATGTAAACATATGCAAAGAAGTCTTCACTACTGCTTCTTTATCATATCACTTGGTTTAGTTCCTTCAGCACACTTAAGGAGTATCTGGAAATTATCCTATTTACGTGATTACTTGATAATTTTCTGGCTCCTCAATAGAATGTGAACATCCCAGGGACAGGAATGTTGTCTGTCTTACCAGACAGAACTGAAAAAAAATTTATTTTCAGGAAAATGAATTTTTAAAAATAGATAATGGCCCTTAGAAAGCTCTTACACCTTCTTTTAATGAGCAGAAAATGCTTTAACTCATAAGGGTAGAAGGATACCTGCCAGGGGCTTAGTAAATTGTGCTAATTTTTCTGGTTCACAGATGATTAGCCAATGGAGCAAACCTCCATATGCTAATAAAAGTTAATTTTATTCTTTGTGTGTATTTGAAATATTATTACTATTATATTATACTCTTTTCTATTATGTGAAAAATCAGAGGGCCAATGGATTGCATCTGGTACTAAACATTTCACAGTAATAGATACTGTAGTATATAAGAGAACACCCTCATCCAAATTTCATAAAGAAAACAAATAGCAATATTTAGAGACTTAAGGTCTTCTGTATTGTGGCCTGAGATAGTGATAAAAATGTGTGTCTCCTTTAAAATATCTTTTCACACAAGGTATTCTTTTTTGTTAACTGCTAATACTCTTTTGCTAATTCAAAATTATGGAAACATATGTGCCTTAATTGGGAGTGAGAAAAGAAAGATAAAAATACCATAAACCAATAAGAATTCTAGGATGAGAATTCTGAAATTTTACTGTAGTCAGAAGATGCATACTGATGCATCTTTTACATGCAAAGGTCATAGAAATAAATTTAGTTATTACATAGGAAAACTCACTTTAAGGAAATATCTCAATGGAATAGAAACTTTTAGTAATGGTTTAGCAAAATGCTTTCTCTTTTCTACAGGTAAAATAGGCAGTGCATAATGCCCTTAGAAACAATAAACTAGGCCACGATTTGAGGTTATTTTGTATCATATCCTATAGTCAAATAGTTTTCACATTTTCCTGTTTTTTTTTTTTTTTTCCTCCCAATTATTGAAAAGGAAATCTCAATACTTAGGTCACTCACCATGCATGGAAATGGCCACATTACTGGTTTTGAATAAACTATTTCATTTTTTACAATCCTTTGTGGTGAACATTTTCACCATGGCCATATGGAGTCATGCTTTGTCAAGGGTAAATGAATTACAGATTTCAGTCTATTTAAGTTAGCTTCAAAATGGAGAATCTGGAAATTCACAGTGTAGTTAAACTGGAGCCACATGAGATCTTTTTAACTGTATACTTAGACAAATTGATAAGAAAATTGTTTGTGCTTTGTTAAATTCCAGAAATTATTGATCAGTCCATGGATAGATCGATAGGTAAATAAAGAAAGTCTACAAAAGTCCAGGCTGATAATCTTGAACAAAATAAGAACCATATTCATAGGGTAAGAGTAGGCAAGTTTTTCAAATATAGAATAGATCTTTTTTTTTCAAATAGTTTAATTGCTAACACTGACAATTGACTAGAGCAAAAGTTTCGAATTAAGCTTACAGTAATACTTCTTTTCTTTTTTTCTTTTTTTAAATTTTTTTATTATTATTATTTTTTTTTACTTTACAATATTGTATTGGTTTTGCCATACATCAACATGCATCCACCATGGGTGTACACGTGTTCCTACTTCTTTTCAGTTCAGTTCAGTCGCTCAGTTGTGTCCGACTCGAGACCCCATGAACCAGGTGGGGTTGATGCTTGAATTGATGCTTTTGAACTGTGGTGTTGGAGAAGACTCTCGAGAGTTCCTTGGACTGAAGGGAGATCCAACCAGTCCATCCTAAAGGAGATCAGTCCTGGGTGTTCATTGGAAGGACTGACGTTGAAGCTGAAACTCCAATACTTTGGCCACCTGATGTGAAGAGCTGACTCATTTGAAAAGACCCTGATGCTGGGAAAGATTGAGGGCAGGAAGAGAAGGGGATAACAGAGGATGAGATGGTTGGATGGCATCACCGACTCAATGGACATGGGTTTGGGTGGACTCCAGGAGTTGGTGATGGACAGGGAGGCTTGGCGTGCTGCAGTTCATGGGGTCGCAAAGAGTCGGACACAACTGAGTGACTGAACTGAACTGAATATTACTTCCAAGACAGTACATATTTTATGAGAAATGAGTAGTAGATTCCTGGTCAGTAATCAATCTTGAGAAGAAAATACCGGGCAGATCACAGATATGGACAGTGGTTTTGTTGCTGAGTAACATGCACTTGGGCTGTTTAATTTTAGTCCTAATATTTCAATTTGTAAGTTTAATTTTCACACTTTGTAAACTTTGGTCATAATTTTTGATATTGGAAGATATTTATCATGAAGCTCCAGGACCCAAAAAAGAGAGTACCCTTAAGTGTGATGTGGAAAGGAGTGATGAGGGCAAGGACAATGTTGTCAGTTGTAGAATTCATCTTCCTTGGATCTATGGAGCTGAAGATTTCCAAGGCTATAAGATGTCCCAGATGAAGAACACTGATTTACAAGCATACAACCTAAAAACAAGACAAAAGAAACATACAATGAAATGATTGATAGATCCAGTGGCACAAATAGCAACTAAAGTTTCTTCCAGTGTTTAACTCTGTTCTGATGACATTGTTCTCTATGCCTGGCCCTTTGATGCAGCTAATTCAATCTTAAGGAAGGAAGCAAGAACATTTTCATATATATGTATTCCAATGCTCAAGTACAACATACAAATAAGTGAGTATTATTACACATTACAGTATTGTTTCAGTGGTAGTTAATTGTTCTCATTTTATGAAATAAACAATCCTATGAGCAATACACAAAAGTTGGGTATCTTAGTGGACTATAAAGTACAATCATTTTACTAACTGATCTTTTTTGTGCCCTACTCTGCTCTTTTGAATAAATGATCATAAAGAGAGTTTTGTCCAGTGTAGTTTGATTTCCAACACACTTTTTGAAAAGTTTGTAGTCTTTGATGGCAAATGGAACTTCCAAGAAAAAGTTGTTGAGTGATGAGATTGTAGGTTTGCATGATCTTCTTGATTTATGAATTAAAGGGATGCTTGCTTATTTACCATCTCATTTTGTTCTGTACTCATCACGGAGAATGAAAAAATTGACATGTAGGAAATATACCGCTTCAGTTCCAGACACCCTGACCTATTTTAAAGCTTAATAGATGAAGTTATTCAAATGCAAAACAACTGCATTCAAGTCAGTACATGAAAACATGTTGAAATTTTCCTTTTATCAAAATATTAGACAAGGCCTGCCCAGATTCAAAACAATTATTTTTCTGGGATAAGACAATATAAAAAATAATTCTCTGCATGTGCTGGTGTTACAGTAAGGTGCTTTATCAGTGTAATAGTTGAGAATGATATGCTCTAGTAGTATTTTGATGAATTACATGATTATAGTTAAAATGAACAATTTCATCATGCTTGAATTAATAATGGTACTATGATTTGGCAAGAATTCTTGCAATGTTCTCTAACTCATCATTTCAAAGACAGACCCATACAGTTCATCCATTGTTTTGATGTATCAGCTCAAACTACAGTTTCAAAAAAAAAGGGGGCAATAGAAATATGTCAGCTATGGGATATAATGCTTGCCTAGATTTTTATAACACCATTGCTTGATTACATTTCTTTTTACTGCTCATGTTAAACTCTTGCATAACTTATAGTAATTAAAAAAAGACCTCTTAAAAATGTTTGTGTTTACCAAATTTAATTGAAAATATTACACACCCCAAGGTACTCCTGAGACATAGAAATTTTATGTGTTATTTTGCTTTTAGATTTAAGAGGATTAGAAAGGATAATATATAATCAATGCAACATTCATTTGGATATCAATCAAGTAAAACAGACACACAGAGCTGAACATTACATAATTTCAGTCATAAAGAGTAGAACTAGTGAATTGATTTAATATATTCATAACTAAGTACTCTCCTTTAATGTAACTTGTAATTCACTTACAAAATTCTTCTGTTCATTTACTTTAAAACCTTGCATGCCTGGATACATTTTCTTAAAAGATACATATATAAAGGCACTATTTTAAGGATTTATACTTATATCTACATTGTAGATGAGAGATAGTCAAAATTAACTTTTAAATATCTTTTTACAGAGATATTCAAATGAAAAGCTAATTCACAAATAGATGATTCTTCCTGCTTGAAATAATGAATAGATATTTTAATAAAAAAATTACTATAATGTAGATACATAATGAACATTCAAAAGCAATCTACATTTATCATTTAAGTGTTTTTTTTGCACATTTAAACTTTCTTATGTGAGATCCAGGTTTTATTTCATTGTTTAAATACATATGGGCTTCCCTTATCACTCAGCTGGTAAGGAATCTGCCTGCAATGTGGGAGATCTGGGTTCGATCCCTGGTTTGGGAAGATTCCCTGGAGAAGGGAAAAGCTACCCACACCAGTATTCTGGCCTGGGGAATTCCATGGACTGTATCATCCATGGGATTGCAAAGAGTCGGACATGACAACGACTTTCATTTTCATTCACTTAAACAGATATGTGTTCATTTGTTTTTTGATGCCTTTTCAAGAAATCTCAAAATGTATCTACATTCTGAAATGAAACCTATAACAGTTTCAGTTCAGTTCAGTTCAGTCACTCAGTCAGTCGTGTCCAACTCTTTGCAACCCCATGAATCGCAGCATGCCAGGCCTCCCTGTCCATCACCAACTCCTGGAGTTCACTCAGACTCAGGTCCATCGAGTCAATGATGCCATCCAGCCATCTCATCCTCTGTCATCCCCTTTTCCTCCAGCCCCCAATCCCTCCCAGCATCAGAGTCTTTTCCAATGAGTCAGCTCTTCTCATGAGGTGGCCAAAGTACTAGAGTTTCAGCTTTAGCATCATTCCTTCCAAAGAAATCCCAGGGCTGATCTCCTTCAGAATGGACTGGTTGGATCTCCTTGCAGTCCAAGGGACTCTCAGGAGTCTTCTCCAACACCACAGTTCAAAAGCATCAATTCTTCAGGGCTCAGCCTTCTTCACAGTCCAACTCTCACATCCATACATGACAACAGGAAAAACCATAGCCCTGACCAGACGAACCTTTGTTGGCAAAGTAATGTTTCTGCTTTTCAATATGCTATCTAAGTTGGTCATAATTTTCCTTCCAAGGAGTAAGCATCTTTTAATTTCCTGGCTGCAGTCACCATCTGCAGTGATTTTGGAGCCCAAAAAAAATAAAATCTGACACTGTCCACTGTTTCCCCATCTATTTCCCATGAGGTAATGGGACCAGATGCCATGATCTTCGTTTTCTGAATGTTGAGCTTTAAGCCAACTTTTTCACTCTCCACTTTCACTTTCATCAAGAGGCTTTTGAGTTCCTCTTCACTTTCTGCCTTAAGGGTGGTGTCGTCTGCATATCTGAGGTTATTGATATTTCTCCCGGCAATCTTGATTCCAACTTGTGCATCTTCCAGCCCAGCGTTTCTCATGATGTACTCTGCATAGAAGTTAAATAAGCAGGGTGACAATATACAGCCTTGACGTACTCCTTTTCCTATTTGGAACCAGTCTGTTGTTCCATGTCCGGTTCTAACTGTTGCTTCCTGACCTGCATACAGGTTTCTCCAGAGGCAGGTCAGGTGGTCTGGTATTCCCATCTCTTTCAGAATTGTCCACAGTTTATTGTGATCCATGCAGTCAAAGGCTTTGGCATAGTCAATAAAGCAGAAATAGATGTTTTTCTGGAACTCTCTTGCTTTTTCCATGATCCAGCGGATGTTGGCAATTTGATCTCTGGCTCTTCTGCCTTTTCTAAAACCAGCTTGAACATCTGGAAGTTCACGGTTCATGTATTGCTGAAGCCTGGCTTGGAGAATTTTGAGCATTACTTTACTAGCATGTGAGATGAGTGCAATTGTGTGGTAATTTGAGCATTCTTTGGCATTGCCAAAGAATAACTGTTTAGGTGGTATCAATAGGAAAAAAATCTCTCATACATTGCAGAGTACACTACTTATAAACTGGTGTATCTTTACAATTTTTTTATCTCAATGTACATTAACATGTGTGTTGCTTTGAACTTGAATTATAAATTAAAACAATAGCTAATTTATATTTCATTTATATCAAAGACATTTATATGTATGGATATGTTTTTACCTCAAAACACAAAAAATATACAAAACTAGACAATGATTTTGGTCTCCATAGAAAGCTATCCGGACAGGGTAAAAATAAAAAATTTGATAATCGTTTGTTTAATGTGATTATCTTACACAATTGGATGATTCAAACCTTGGAACTATTATACAGTGTCTCAGAATGTATTTAACAATTGCTAGATATTTGGTTCCTAAATCTAAATACAACAATTTTGAAGTTAAAAAGCTAAGCAGTGCCATATTTTCCTGTATTTTCTGTTTCAGTCAAAAGAAATAAGACTTATGTTTTTACAAGTTGTGTTTATCCACTAAAATTAGCAAGTCTTAGCAACTAAATTCTCTTTTCCATGAGAGTCAACCTCGTGTCATTCATGAGCCTAAGAAGGAAGTCATATTTAAGGTTAATGAATGACTGAAAATGTGGTCTTGAAAGCTTCTTGGTGTAAGCATGGCACTCACATTTCTAACCAGAACATATTACTCTGGCAGGGAGAAATGATGTTTATATTAGTGCCTCAGAAATGAGTTGCAATTTCTTAAGTCCTCAGAAGCCTGCACAGTCAGTTTAAAAAAAAAAAAATCAATGTTTTTTTGTTTCTTAATATGTTTGCTTGTTATAGTCTATCACTAACAACTAAATGTCTTTCACCAATTAATTCAAATTCCTACATTTTGCTCATAAACTTTTAATTGTCCTTTGTTGCATTTTTGCTGCTGTCAACTACTTAAGTATTTGTGGTGGTGGTTTAGTCACTAAGTCAGGTCTGACTCTTGTGACCCCATGCACTATAGCCTGCCAGGCTCTTTTGTCCACAGGAATTTTTAGGCAAGGATGCTAGAGTTGGTTGCCGTTTCCTTCTCCAGGGGATCTTCCTGAGCCAGGGATTGAGCCCAGATGTCCTGCACTGCAGGCAGATTCTTTACTGACTGAGCCACCAGGGAAGAAACCCAAGTACATCCTTAAAATTCTTCTTTCAGAAGAAACTGAAGTATATGTCCTTAAAATTCTGTGTAGAGTCTTCCCCATCTCAAAGTGATAAATTAGGTAAAAACTGAGCAGCCTTCTCTCTGAGAACAATAAAACTGGATGGGGCGGGTGTGGAGGGGTGTTGGTAGTTGCTAGAAGCATCTGCCTCAAGGTTACTAAGTCACTTCAGTCCTGTCCAACTCTTCTGTAATCCCAAGGACTGTAGCCCGTCAGGTTCCTCTGTCCATGGATTCTCCAGGCAACAATACTGGAGTGGATTGCCATTTCCTCCTCCAGGGATCTTCCCAACCTAAGGATCAAACCTGCCTCTCGTCTTTTACATGTCTTTTGCATTGGCAGGTGTGTTCTTTACCACTTGTGCCACCTGGGAAGCGGCATCAGAGAGCTAAAAGTTATGAAGTGTTTTCAGCTTAAGATCCTAGAGGAAGTGAAAGTCTATAGAATTAGGGTGCTTTTCCCCTGGGGACCTGTGCAAATTCCCAAAGAGGTGACTGAAGACTGAGTAGTTCCTTTGATTCTTTCATGGCCAGGAGCCAGTTTAGAATAGCAAGCTCACAATGACACTGACTCTGGTATATCCTTTATCTTTAAATTGGTACAGGATGACTCCACCTAGAAATAAAAGTGAACTGGAAGCAAATTAGGCCTCATAATGTTTTAGCTCATCTTTGTTGTTGTTGTTGCTAAGTTGTCCAACTCTTTTGCGATTCCATGGACTGTAGCCCTCCAGGCTGCTCTGTCCATGGGATTTCCCAGTCAAGAATACTGGAGTGGGTTGCCATTTCCTCTTCCAGGGGGTCTTCCTGACCCAAAGATCGAACATGCTTCTTATGTCTCTTGCATTGACAGGTAGGTTCTTTACCACTAGCACCACCTCAGAAGCCCATAGGACATCTTGGTAGCTTCTAAATTGGGGCAATTATGAAAGAAGCTGCCATAAAAATTCAACTGCAGATTTTTGTGTGTACATGTTTTCAACCTATTTGAATAAATATCAGGGACTGTGTCTCTTCATTGGCAGGTGGATTCTTTACCACCAAACCATCAGGGAAACTGTTAGCCCATCTACTAGTTGTTTAAGTGGCCCAGAAAATTACTGCTCAAGTTGAATTTAGTTATTCTGGATGTCATTTCCCCCCAGGTATCTAACTAGAGGAAAGCAAGAACCTAGACTTCAAATTATGTCTACAGATAAGTTATCAAATACAGTGTAATGCATCAACGCGAAGATAACCAAAGAGAAAATAAAATATCAATGAGAATCAGCACAACAGAGAAGGAAATAGAGAGCTATAGGAGTTATTGATGTTGGAGCTATCACATATAGACTGAAAAACCAACACTTATTATGTTAAAAGTTATTTTATAAAGCACAAGTTAACAGAGAATGTAAAATGACAAAAAGACAGAAGGCTTAAACAAATATGAATTGTAGAACTGTAAATTGTAAAAGATAGGGTAAAGAAGTGTATGGGTAGTTTAACAAAAGAGTAGATGTAAATAAAAGAGAATTGGAGAATTTAAAAGAGATCAGAAGGAAATATAAGTAGTGTATTATGGAGAGACAAAAAGATAAACAATATAGAAAAAAGAGTAAGAAACATAGATGTTACAATCATTAGACATAGTATACTTTAATTTGGAGTCCACATTCAAGTGATGATAGCTGACAATTTTCTAAAACTTATTGAAAACCAATTCATAGATTCAAGGGATCACGCTAAATCCTAAGGAAGATTCTAACAGAAACTCAGTTAGATTTTCATAGGAAAAACTACTGAAAACAAAAGACAAAGATAAAATCTTAAAACCATTCAGAGGAAAAAAGAAATTAAAAAAAGGAAGGATTAGTTACATGGAAAAACAAAAATAAATGATAGACGACTTCTAAACAATTAATGGAAATAAGAGTAAAGAATTTTTAATGTAATGAAAGAAATTAATAGTCCAATGTTTTTAAGGCTGCTGAATATTTACACCTACAATGTACATTTTTAAAATGAAAAATTATTAAAATATGAAGATTTTTTTAGACAAATAGAATTGAGAAAATAAGCAATAAATTGAATATTTGGTTTCCCTTCTCAACCAAGATTTTTAAAATATATAAATAGTATTATATAAATTATTATTTTGAGTCAAGCATAAGGCTATAATGGATTTCTAACACATTTATATTATGTGGATCCAGTTATGGTCACATATTAGAGTATAATTTAGAAGAAGATATCAGAAAATCTTCTATGTAAAACAATATTTTGTTGGATCCCTAACTTACCCCACTTACAAAAATTAACCTGAAATGGAATAAGAACTTAAATTTAAAGCCTGAAAACATAAAACTCCTAGAAGAAAACCTAGAGTAAAGGTTCCTAGAAATTGGTTGTGGCAAGAATTTTTGGATATGACACCAAAACACAAGGAACACAAACAAAAACTGACAAGTGGGACTACATCCAATTGAAAAGCTTCTGTACAATAAAATAGTCAACAACATGAAAAGGCAGCCTATAGAGTAGAAGGTAATATCTATAAACCACACATCTGATAAGAGATTAATATCCAAAATTAATAAGGAAATTATACACTTCAACGGGAAAAATAATCTGATTTAAAAATGGGCAAACAACCTGTATAAATAATTTTCCAAAGAGGTCAAAAAAAAGGTCAACAGTTATGTAAAAATGCCCCAAATCAGTAATCATCAGGGAAATGCAAATCAAAACCACAATAAGATATCACTTCACACCTGCCAGATGGTTATTATCAAAAGAAGAGATAACAAGTGTTGGCAAGGATATGGGAAAATGGGAGACCATATGCATTGCTGAGAGGACAGCCATCAACACAGCCACTGTGGAAAACAGGATGGAGGTCCCTTAAAGAGTTAAAAATATAACTACCATAGGATGTAGCAATCCAACTTCTGAGTGTTTATCCAGCAGAAGTGAAATCACTACCTTAAGGAGTTAGCTGCACACAAACGTTCATTGCAGTATATTCCCAACAGCCAACACATGGTAACAACCTACCTATCTCTCAATGGATAAAAGATAAATTGTGTCACTGGTGACTACATGGATGGACCTTGAGGGCGTTATTCTGAGTCAATCAAACCAGACACATAAAGACAAATAAACTGTGTAATCTCATTTATATGTGAAATGTTTAAAAAAAAAAAAAAAAAAAAAAAAAGCACTGAATTCACAGAAGCATAGATTGGTAGTTGCCAGAGGCTGGCGATAGAGGAGGAGTGATGGTGAGGAAATGATGGTCAGAGGGTACAAACTTCCACTTGTAAGAGGGATAAATTCTTGGTGACTAAATTCATGCTGATTATAGTTGATAATACAATATTATGTACTTGAAAGTTGGTGTGAGAGTAGCTATTAAATGTTCTCACCATAACAATAACAACAAAATAGTAACTATGTGAAGTGAAGAATATGTTGATTCACCTTATTGTGGTAAGGCTTTCACAGTATACAAGTGTATCAAAACTTCATTTTGTACACCTTAAATTTACACAGTGATATATGTCAATAACATCTTAATAAAGCTAGAAAAAAAATATTTTCTGGCTCAGATGGTAAAGTGTCTGCCTGCAATGTGGGAGACCTGGGTTTGATCCCTGGCTTGGGAAGATCCCCTGGAGAAGGAAATGGTAACCCACTCCAGTATGCTTACCTGGAAAATTCCATGGAGAGAGGAGTCTTGTAGGCTACAGTCCATGGGGTGGCAAAGTCAGACACGACTTAGCAACTTCACTTCACTTCAATAAATTATTGCATATATCTGTATTTTGGATGAAATAGAGCTTTAATGTTGTTATATTAGGTATTAGAATCAATACATTGTGTTCATGAATACTGTCCTGCATATTCTTATATTATATACTACAAAAAGGGAAGCCTCAATCATCTGCAGAATCCATTAGTACTTATTTAATGCCTATTGTCAGCAAGTAGCCTGCTAGACATTTCAAATTGGAATATGAAGAAAGCAAAGATGTTTATGATCCATGTTTCTCAAAAGAGTTTTCTGTCTAGTGAAACTGGAGTTGGCTGGGTAGTCATGCATGAATAAGACAGAAGTGAACCAAGGTGAGTAGAGTTAAGTCCTGAATGTGAACTGAGAATAGAAGTCTAAAGCTTTCCAATCCTGTTGTTGAGCCTGGGCTTTTTTGAGGTGCTGCCTTTCCTTGTAAAATCTCTCGTATCTTTCATCACGTAGAAGCTTTGGCATATAAATCTATGCCCTCTCTGAAACTCTGGATGTATTTATAATCTTTGGAACATCAGAACATATAGAGGTTTTCCAGATGAAATCTTACCTCCTCTGGAAGACTCCCTTGAAATTACATCTCAGAACTTCAGCGATACACCTTTACCAACCTTCTTAATTGTTCTTCATATTATAGTCACTTAAATTTCATGGGTTGGTTTATTTATTTATCCACTAAGTCTCAAAATGTTTGATTTTCAAGGATTTTATTAGACAGTTGGGAGTGATAGAAAATAAATGATATACATCTTGCATAAAAGTTTCGCTTATCTTGCTTACTAGTCTCTCTGCTCCTCTTTGATTAATTTTATATAGAACTGTTTTTTAAAGAGTGCTATCTTTTGCTAGTAGAATATTGATGTCACTTTCCCCCTTGTTTTCACATATAATATATGTCCTGTAGTTCCAACCATGGATCAACTGAGTGGACCATCTGTGGGCACCTTATGTCGATGTACCTAAATTAAAAGATCAAGTTATGAGACCTTAATTAATTCCTTGAAAGTAAATGTGTGTAGTTTTCAGATTCAGTGTAATGGAACAAACTTCCTCTTGTTAATTGTAGAGTCATTATGAAAAGAAATCTATTTCTGTACAGATTCTTTTCACAAATCAAAAGAAGCTGAAACTGTAACTACAGATTATAAAGCGTGCTTGGTTTTATGATGTTTATGCATATGTCTGAATTTATAAGTTAATTTGTCCACTGTCTGCAGCAAATAATTGTGGTTAGATCATACATATAAAATTTTAAATGCTTAATTAGTATTTAACTTTTTATTTTTAGAAGATTAATATATGTTTACTGTGGAGAGAAATAGAAAATATTCAAAAGCAGAGGTTAACTTAAAACTACTGATTATCTAACCAATCAGAATCAAATTTAGCACATTTTTTTCCTAGCTATGTATGTGTGAGTATATTTATGAAAATGAGATTATAATGTAATGGAGATAATATCTCATGGGGCTGCCAGTAGGATTAAATGAGCTCATGCAGCAGAGTGACTGGTACACCACAAGTACTCAATAATGTAGCTATTAGAAGGTAGTATTTACAATTTTTAACCCTACTTTTATCACTAGACTGTAAATAATGAACATTTGTTGTAAGTGGATATTCATTTACAATTTCTTTTTTTAAAGGATGTGACTATATTCAGTTTTATAAATAAACCAAGTTAATTTTCCTTATTTCTGGAATTATTTTCATTTTTATTATAATAAACAACAATGACACAAAATCCTTATTATTTGTTGAGCTCTAAAAAAAAAAACTCCTGTTATACCTTGTCTAATTATTTTAGCATGACAATATGCACCTCTAAGAAGCTGCAGTCTAATTTATGATTTGACCATTTCTCCAAGAAAACAAGTACCTCACATAAATTTGTTTATCCTCCCCAAAACTTTATGCTATATTAGTCAAATATTTTATAGCTTACAGAATATTGTTATATTATATGCCAATTATAAAGTTACCTCTCATCTTTAAATCTATCCTGCATTGCCCTGCTTGGTAATACTGGAAATTGTGTTATTCACTCAGTTGTGCTACTCTTTGAGACCCATGGACTGTAGCCCACCAGGCTCCTCTCTCCATGGAATTCTCCAGGCGAGAATACTGGAGTGGGTTGCCATTTCCGCCTCCAGGGGAACTTCCCCCAGGGTTCTAACCTGCGTCTCCTGCATTGAGGCAGTTTCTTTACAGTCTGAGCCACCAGGGAAGCTGCTGGTGATACTGGAGATGGGCCCTGAAAACATTTCTCCTTTGCCAGTTGGCTCAATATTATATATTGTAGTAAAAGGGCTGAGACACCCACTGCACCACAGAGCAAGGCACTGGGCTTCTCTTTCTGATTCTGCTGTGCTATTCTTTTTGCTTTTGATGGCAGAGCTCTCAGCATATGGGATAAAGTCCGGTGATTTTCAAGCTTCATAGTTTCACTAGAAATCAAATGACTTCCTGCTAATCAATCACAGTCCACTGGGTATGGACCATCTCTTTCTGCAAACATCCAGGGAACTTCCTTACCTTCCAGTAGGCCATAGTATTTCCCCCTTCAGCAAGGTCTGAATCTCAGCTTCATGGTGGTGGTTGGCTAGCAAGAGGTCTTCCAAGTGCATTTCTTCCTTTGGTAGTCTTCCTCAGCCTTTGGGGTAAAAATTCTCCCATTTACTATTCCTATGTTGTTTAAAGGTCTCTTAACCTTTTTTAGTAATTAAACCATCTCTTACAAATTACTAATTCTTTATATTAATATGTATTAATTTATATTCAAATTATTTATGTTCAAATTGCTGAGTGTTTTACGTTTCCTGATAGAACTTGATCCACACTGTAATTTTAAATAGCTAACATTCATTTATATTTACTTATATATTTATCATTTCCTGATCTTTATTACAAGCTAAAGATTTGAGCATCCACCTGAGGGCTCGTTTCTTCATTGTGATGCAATCTGTTTAGTATTTTGTAGAGTGCAAGTGTGAGGGGTACAAAGTCTTTTGTTGATTTGGCCTGAAAACTTCTTTATTTAACCATCATATTAAAATCATATTTCCAGTGAATATATACTTCTAGATTAATAATGCCCCCTCCCCTTTTCATACTTTAAATATTTAGTCCATTGTCTTATAGCTGCCTAATTTTGATTGACATTCAGCCATTAGGATGTGACTTCAGTGCAAGTACTGTTTTGCTTCTGCCTGCTGGCTATTTTATTGTTTATATTTGATTATTAGCAATTGACAAATTGTCATTAGCAAGTGAGTAGTTTTCTTTGAAATTATCTCATGGAATTCAATGACATTCTTGAGTCCATGGATTATTCTTTTTTTTTTCTGTGCCATTATCCTTTTCTTCTTGTTTTAGGAATCTGAAATTTGTCTGATCTTGAGGTTGAGTTTCACCTACTCTTTTATTTTCATTCATTTTTCTCTCTGTTCTTCAGTTTGGATGTTCTTTGTTGAGTTCATTAATCCTGTTTTCTGGTATATACAGTCTGTTTTTAAACCCATCCCATGAGATCACCACCAAATTGTGAAGAAGATTGTTAGTATTTTTTACTGTAGAGGCTGAATCTTCATGTGGTATACAGTTCAATGACTGTTGACAAATTGTGTACACCTTGGTACAACAATGAACAAGATATAACCTATTTTCTGTCATCTCAGAAATTTCCTTCACATCCACTTTCAGTCATTTCATCTACTTCATAAATAATCCTTATTTCAGAAACTATAAATTAATTATGCAATACATTAACCATGAACTTCCAGATGTTCAAGCTGGTTTTAGGAAAAAGCAGAGGAACCAGAGATCAAATTGCCAACATCTGCTGGATCATCAAAAAAGCAAGAGAGTTCCAGAAAAACATCTATTTTGCTTTATTGACTATGCCAAAGCCTTTGACTGTGTGGATCACAATAAATTGTGGAAAATTCTGAAAGAGAAAGGCATACCAGACCACCTGACCTGCCTCTTGAGAAACCTGTATGCAGGTCAGGAAGCAACAGTTAGAACTGGACATGGAACAACAGACTGGTTCTAAATAGGAAACAGAGTACGTCAAGGCTGTATATTGTCACCCTGCTTATTTAACTTATATGCAGAGTACATCATGAGAAATGCTGGGCTGGAGGAAGCACAAACTGGAATCAAGATTGCCGGGAGAAATATCAATAACCCCAGATATACAGATGACACGACCCTTGTGGCAGAAAGTGAAGAACTAAAGAGCCTCTTGATGAAAGTGAAAGAGGAGAGTGAAAAAGTTGGCTTAAAGCTCAACATTCAGAAAACGAAGATCATGGCATCCGGTCCCATCACTTCATGGGAAATAGATGGGGGAACAGTGAAAACAGTGTCAGAATTTATTTTTTTGGGCTCCAAAATCACTGCAGATGGTGATTGCAGCCATAAAATTAAAAGACGCTTACTCCTTGGAAGGAAAGTTATGACCAACCTAGATAGCATATTCAAAAGCAGAGACATTACTTTGGCAACAAAGGTCCGTCTAGTCAAGGCTATGGTTTTTGCAGTGGTCATGTATGGATGTGAGAGTTGGACTGTGAAGAAAGCTGAGCACCGAAGAATTGATACTTTTGAACTATGGTGTTGGAGAAGATTCTTGAGAGTCCCTTGGACTGCAAGAGATCGAAGCAGTCCATTCTAAAGGAGATCAGTCCTGGGTGTTTTGGAAGGAATGATGCTAAAGCTGAAACTCCAGTACTTTGGCCACCTCACACGAAGAGTTGACTCATTGGAAAAGACTGATGCTGGGAGGGAATGGGGGCAGGAGGAGAAGGGGATGACAGGATGAGATGGCTGGATGGCATCACCGACTTGATGGATGTGAGCTTGGGTGAACTCCGGGAGTTGGTGATAGACAAGGAGGCCTGGTGTGCTGCGATTCATGGGGTTGCAAAGAGTCGGACACGGCTGAGCGACTGAACTGAACTGAGGGTATGATAGTGGAAACTCATTGTCATTTTAATTTATATTTCTCTGATTACTACAATGTTAAACACTTTGCTTATGCTTATTAACTAGTAATTTATCTTTCTTTTAGCAACAGCAATGGATTTTACCCATTTTTATTGGTTATTTTTTGTTGCTTATCATGAATAAATAGTTATTTACATGGTCTAAATCTGTCTATATATATACATATATATATATATGTATTATATATATATCCTCCAAGTGTGTTCATAGGGAGAAGTTTTTAATTTTAATAAAGTTCAATTTATCTTTATTTTTCCTTTTATTGAGTCTCTAACTCTCCCAAGTATTCTTTTAAAAATAAGTTTTATATTTTTGCTTTTATATTTGTGTCTATGACCTATTTATAATTAAGGTTTTTGTATGGTATGAGGTATGGATCAAAGATTTTGTTTTGCTATATATTTACCTACTTTTTCAAGGATCTTTTTTTTAAGTTAAATTTTTTCCCTCTTTTTATTACCTTAACCCTTTGATGGAAATCAATAAACATTCTGGACTCTATTCTGTTTCATTTAGTCTTAACAGTATTAAGCCTTCCAATTTATGAATATATATTTACTCTTAAGATTTGCTTAGGTTTTAACTTACCTGGAAAATATTCCAGGAGTCCTGGATCTTGCTCTCTTAGATGATCTCCATCTGTGCCTCTCATATGTGGAAATATTTTTATTCAACTTACTGAATTATGCAAGCAATTTATACATAATCAGATTTTATTTTCATAGATTTTGTTCCTAGAAGAAAGGAGCTGGCCCCCAAAAGTTATCATTTATATAATCATTGGGAATAAATTATTTCATTAAGATGATTTTAAAGTATGCAACTAGACAAATTTAGTTTCTATAATTTTGGCACAAACAAAAATGGAGTTAATTCTTTGATAACAATACCAATTCATCTATAATACTGCTTTAGGAGGAATTTAAATCTATAATATTTAAACACTTAGAGCCAGGCATTACTCTTCAGGCTGAAAACATAAGTACAATATGAATTGTAACCTCACAAACATGGGGCTGGTAGGATTATTAACTTTGTTTAAACAAATTTCTCAACATTCTAAGTATATTAAGTTGCAAGAGTATTACTTGATATAATTTTTGTTTCCATTTTTCATTCATTTCTTTGAACTTTATATCTCAGTTGTAACTATTATTATGGAGGTATATGTGTGCATTTGTGTGGATTTGTGAAGAAAGCTGAGCACCGAAGAATTGATGCTTTTGACCTGTGGTGTGGGAGAAGACTCTTGAGAGTCCCTTGGACTGCAAGGAGATCCAACCAGTCCATTCTAAAGGAGATCAGCCCTGGGTGTTCCTTGAAAGGAATGATGCTAAAGCTGAAACTCCACTATTTTGGCCACCTCACACGAAGAGTTGACTCGTTGGAAAAAGCTCTGATGCTGGGAGGGATTGGGGGCAGGAGGAAAAGGGGACGACAGAGGACGAGATGGCTGGATGGCATCACCGACTCGATGGACATAAGTTTGAGTGAAATCCGAGAGTTGGTGATGGACAAGGAGGCCTGGCGTGCTGCGATTCATGGGGTCATAAAGAGTCAGACACGACTGAGCGACTGAACTGAACTGAACTGATACCAATAATTTATTAAATACTGCCTGCCACCTGTTTTATAGGATTTTTAAGACATGCAACTTGTCTCTTCCACCTCTATCTTCATTCTTTGATTACCACTCTCCCCTTCAAATCCTTCTGAATGAGATTCATATTATGTCCCATTTCACTGACTAGCTCTTCAGTTTAATAGGTAATACTTACCTATTTGAACTATTTATTGAGTTGTCTATTTTAACTGTGATATTTTCACACCCATAACAACTTGATACGGCTGTTTTGTTTTACTATTTTATGTTGCTATTTCATGTTTACAGTATCTACCTTTGCTATTTGACCACACTTAAATGCTTGTTGAATCAACTTCCTTCTGTAGGTTTGGAGTTTGTTATCTTTCTCTTATATCTGTGGAGCTCTCAAAATGTCTTTTTTGCTTTTCTTGTAAGTGTATATTGCCTTGGGGTATTAGTCACCTTTACTGGGTTCCTGACCTTTGTTTCCCTTGGTGACTTTAGAGGGTAGAGTCATGTCAAGGAACTGTCATGGGATAATTTGTCCATTTACCCAGACTCTGTTATTTTTATTTTATTTATTTTTTTTCTAATTTTATTTTATTTTTAAACTTTACATAATTGTATTAGTTTTGTCAAATATCAAAATGAATCCGCCCCAGGTATACATGTGTTCCCCATCCCGAACCCTCCTCCCTCCTCCCTCCCCATACCATCCCTCTGGGCCGTCCCAGTGCACCAGCCCCAAGCATCCAGCATCGTGCATCGAACCTGGACTGGCAACTCGTTTCCTACATGATATTTTACATGTTTCATTGCCATTCTCCCAAATCTTCCCACCCTCTCCCTCTCCCACAGAGTCCATAAGACTGTTCTATACATCAGTGTCTCTTTTGCTGTCTCGTACACCGGGTTATTGTTACCATCTTTCTAAATTCCATATATATGCGTTAGTATACTGTATTTATGTTTTTCCTTCTGGCTTACTTCACTCTGTATAATAGGCTCCAGTTTCATCCACCTCATTAGAACTGATTCAAATGTATTCCTCCCCTTCCTTTCTCTCCTAGCCAGCACTGTACCTGTTTTCTTTCGCTTTCTTAAAAAACAAACAAACAAACAGGAAACCCGATAATGTCTATCAGTCTAGAAGCAGGCAACAGAAGATGAGATGGTTGGATGGTATCACTGACTCAATGGGCATGAGTTTGAGCAAAGTTAGGGAGTCGGTGATGGACAGAGCAGACTGGCGTGTTGTGACTCACGGGGTTGCAAAGAGTTGGACATGACTTAGCGACTGAACAACAACAGCACTGTTTCCACTCCAGGTTCTTCTGCTTTTTGTTCTCATTACCTCTACCTGCACCTCTCTGTCACTCCCCTACCCACGCACTGCACTAATTATCTTCTTTTGCCCCCAACTGATCCGCCAACCTCTCTATGATTTTGACTGGATGAGAGATTCAGCAGCCTCTTCTGGAACATCTTCAGGATTGGATTACATAGAAGGAGCCAGAGACCATATTATATTACTGTATTTTCAGGAGCTAGAACTTGGAATAGTCCCTCAGTAGATAAATATGCATGTATATGTGCTAATTTGTTTCGGTTGTGTCTGAGTCTGCAGTGGTAGCCCAACTGGACTGTAGCCCACCAGGCTCCTCAGTCCAAGGGATTCTCTGGGCAAGAATGCTGGAGTTGGTTGCCATGCCCTCCTCATTGGATAAATATAGAGAAATATAAATTAACTCCTTAAATTATTTTTACCACTGTAGAATCTCAGAAGTTAAATAGCATTCTAAAGTTAAATGAAAAACCTTTTTGTCAGTTCTTTGAGGACAAATAATAAAACATACCCTTTCACTTATAATTCTCTTATTCAAGCTATAGCTCAGAATAGGGGGTCTATAAATGTTATGTCATCTGTGAATCAGTTTCTGTATAATTTGTTATTAAATCTCAAAGATCTTATGATCAAATTAATTGGAATAGCTAGGAAAAGCCTAACAAAAATACTATGCTTATTGTGAGCTATTTTCAGAATAGCT
Organism: Bos indicus x Bos taurus; assembly: GCF_003369695.1. NCBI lineage: Eukaryota > Metazoa > Chordata > Mammalia > Artiodactyla > Bovidae > Bos > Bos indicus x Bos taurus. Next base: position 49,630,043 of record NC_040077.1, read on the forward strand.
CAAGTCATTGAAAATTTGTTAGTACACAATCACCCCATGACACTACACATTCCTCACTGATAAATACAGCATACATCCAAGACTTCAATATGTACCGTACTTACAATATTGATGCTTTCATGCTTTTAAATACTGAGTTTTGTACTTATTAATCTGATATGATTCTGTAAGTAAGTCTTTGAAACTTAATACCAAACAAATAAGAAATAAGAGATGTGAGGATTTCTATAAACTTGCTCAACAGTTTTAAAAAGAAATACAATCTGATAGTGATTTTATCTTCTCCCATTCTATACACTTAAAAGGATGGGGCTGATTTGATGAGAGGAGATGGCATTCGCCCATCCATTTAAAATCGGTGCTATATTTTCAAGGGCTAAAAGAGTTACAGTTGCACTGTTCATTACTTTGGAAGTGTCACATTTCCTAGTATGACAAGATGTATTATGGATAGGGTGTTTTACAGATGTGGAGAAATCTCTTTCCAAGTTTTTTATTTGATTTTCTCCTCTTCTGCCTATTTGTACTTTAGCGGCCAACCTTGGGATAATGGGATTACTTTATGCCTTCCACATCAGGCTCTGGATGAGTGCACAGAGGCCAGTGGCAAGAGAAATAAGATGGCTGTAAAAATGCAAACATTGGAAGTTAAAAAAGGTGCACCCAATAACTTGCCCTTAAATTTAAAGGGAACTAAATGAGGAACTTCTGGACAATTTATCTTGCTGTTTACTGATAACAAGTCACTTTGTTTTTATGTGCTCAGTCTAGTATTCCATAATTTATTTGAAAGAAGATGAGAAATAATGTAGATAAATGATGAAGTGTCAGGGTCTGACGCTCTTAAATGAAGCTATTATGGTCAAAGAGAAAACGTAAAACCTGCGGCTCATTATGAGAGTGTTCTACTTGTCAGTTAAGTGAAAAGGCCTGGAATGATTTCCAGTTTATTTGTCATTGCAGTTATTAAAGCTGTCTTTTTGGTGCCATGAAAATGAATTGAAGACTTTATTCGAAGTAAATTTGTACTAAAGCTTTCAGATGTATCTTATGTGAACTCAGTGAGGCAGGGAAGCAGCTTAAAGGCTGAAATATTATGAGGAGACAGCAACCAAAGCCTTTGAAACACCAGAATATTTAAGTGCCAATAAATAATAAAGTATTTTCTTGACTAGGGAATAAACTTTTTGACTGACATCTTGGATAAGATTGGTAACAGTTGCTAATTGTTGATAGATATTTTATTCCAATAAGGAATAAATTGTCTACATCTTTTAGTAGCAGTTATACCAGAGTATCTTTCCTGAGATTGATTTCTAAGAAAAGTGAAAAGATGTATCATTTAAAATAAGATATAAACATATAATGAGAATTAACAGAAAAAGTACATCACAGAAAAAGAAAAGACTTAATTCCATCTGAATAAAATAACTACTAAGGCTCTAAAAACATGCTTTTATAAAGTTTAGAAAAGAAGACATTCAGAAAACCTAAATTGTATAATCTGTTTCCTAATTGATTTATTGGATTGCAAAGGCTACATCTTACTACAAGGAATAAATATATTATTGACATTTTTTATCTCACATGTCTGTTCTTAAAATACTCCCTTGCTGAGGTATGAGAAAAACTTATATTTTAGTTTATGTTAGAAGGAGATCAGATCGGATAGACTGCGATATGGTTGAGATGAGCTATTCTTTTTGAAACACTAAAAAATTAACTTTTTGTGTGTGTTATTTCATGTTTAGGAAGGAGGCCTTTGGGGTTTCCCTAAACTAGACTGGCAGGTAAAAATACTTTTTTGTATAGTTTAGCTGTGATTTTTCATAGTTTAAAATAGCAATTAATAGGTGTAAAGGAAAATTAAAAGACCCTTTCTCTACATTGGTTTCAACCCCATCACACAAAATAAGTAGAGTCACTAAGCTAAATGTTTACTTCAAGTCTGAGAAATCTTCCAGCCATGTTTTTGACTCTTTATTGTGGATATTATAAATATTTTGACACACCTTCAGCATCAGTTTAAAAATAAAATGGATTCTGCATCCCCTTCAGAGGTCAACTTTCAGTGTTTCCTTCAGATTTTATAGCCATTTTTAGTTGTTTTTGTCAAAGTAAAAGGTCTACCAGGCTCTTCATTATATGCCTTATTATCAGGTATTTAAATGTACAACAAAATATTCTTTTGAAATAAAACTCAATGTTATAGGGATATTTTAAATATTTCCATTACTTTTATATGCTAATAACTATAAGAAGTCACTGTGATTTAAAAATAAATGCTTTAAAAAATCATAGTTGTGATGTGACAACAGAGAAGTCTACATCATAATAATAACTCCTTTAAGGTACAGAGTTTAGATTGATTCAGGCTAATTCAGTCTAAGATTGTATCTATACTCCCAATAAAACTTGAAAAAAATGATTGAATTCTGTTGGATAAGCAGTTATTTGGGGAACATTTTTGATGATTCATTTATTAATGTTTTTGCTTATAGATCCGCTTTTTGTTTGTAGATACATTCCATAGTTCAGCTCAGTTCAGTTGCTCAGTCACGTCCGACTCTTTGCAACCCCATGAGCTGCAGCATGCCAGGCCTTCCTGTCCATCATCAGCTCCCGGAGTTTACCTGAACTCATGTCCATCAAGTCAGTGATGCCATCCAGCAATCTCATCCTCTGTTGTCCCTTTCTCCTCCTGCCCTCAATCTTTCCCAGCATCAGGGTCTTTTCCAATGAGTCAGCTCTTCACATCAGATGGCCAAAGTATTGGAGTTTCAGCTTTAGCTTCAGTCCTTCCAATGAACACCCAGGACTGATCTCCTTTAGGATGGACTAGTTGGATATCCTTGCAGTCCAAGGGACTTTCAAGAGTCTTCTCCAACATCACAGTTTAAAAGTATCAATTCTTCGGAACTCAGCTCTCTTTATAGTCCAACTCCCACATCCATACATGACTACTGGAAAAACCATAGCCTTAACTAGATGGACCTTTGTCGGCAAAGTAATATCTCTGGTTTTTAATATGCTGTCTGTGTTGGTCATAACTTTCCTTCCAGGGGGTAAGTGTCTTTTAATTTCATGGCTGCAATCACCATCTGTAGTGATTTTGGAGCCCCCCAAAATAAAGACTCACTGTTTCAAATGTTTCCCATCTATTTGCCATGAGGTGATGGGACCAGATGCCATGATCTTCGTTTTCTGAATGTTGAGCTTTAAGCCAACTTAAATACATTAATGTATTCCATAAAGTCCTTTTAATTTTGAGCATACTCAAGTTTTTATTTCAAGTTCATCAGTTAATTGACTTTGGGTGGTCAATCAAATATATTTTATCCCATTTTACTTATATAATATAGATGCCAAACTCTAGTTGAATTTTAAATATAATCTCTTTATTGAGCACATGGAATAGAGGAAATATAATAATAAAATTATATATATATATATGAAATGTGCAATTAAAAGAATGGCATAGAGACTCAGAAGCATCTAATTCTGTCTAAATCCATAGTTAAGAAAGACTTTACAGTGGGAAAGATCCCATGAACAGAGGAGCCTGGTGGGCTACAGTCCATGGGGTTACAAAGAGTCAAACCTGACTGAACACACACACATAATTCCTATTAAGGATTCAGTTTACAGATTAGACTGTTTATTAAATACGTCAGCATAGGATATTTAATAAATGAATACATGTTTGTTGGTTATGTTTAAGTATTATTTTCAGGAAGATAAATTTATACCCCTGAGGCAAATATCAAATGAACATTTGTCAAAGAGTCTATTTAACTCATTAATGAATTAGTGATTAAATGGTCAAGTTTAATCAGTTCAAATGGCATTTTATGAGGAATAGGTACAGAGTTAATTTTAAAAAGAAATATTAGGGTAAGATTCTTGGGTTAGATATAAAACTGGGTAGTATCTTACATGACAATAAATTATAACTTTTGGGGGTTATTTCTTTCACTGGACAGAAATTACTCACATTTCTACCTGACAAAAATCTATGAGTTAACCTCTATTTGTACATAGTTTGAAAACTGACAAATACCAAATTTGTATTGGTATTTGTATTGGTATTGGCAAAAAAGAATACCTAGTAATCTTTTGTCTATTTCTGAACTTCTGGTAATTTTTCTGATATTTATATGTTTGTATTGTGGTCTTTTCCTTCAAAGGTATTGCTCTAGAAGAAAGTTATACCCGCATGTCAGTGTGGCTTGGTTGGATTGGTGAGGCATTTCTATAGTGCACCAAAGTAGACAGTGTTCTTGACTTTCTTAAAATTATTGGTTTGATCAATGTCTTATTTGGAATTTAATTTTTTTCTAATATATTCTCTAAAAATGCCCTGATAAATATAGTTACATTAATTCCATTAAAAGGGAAATTAAAACTTAAATCTTAGCGATGCTTATCTTATAGATAGATGAATAAGTAATAATAATAAGATATTACATAAAAAATGTCCTACAGTTACTGAATGTTTTTTGTGGATTGGACTGTGTCCCTACAAAATTCAGATGTTAAAAACTCAACTCCCAATATGACTATATTTTGAGATATGGTCTTAAATGAGATAATTAAGGCTGAATGAAAGAATGAATAAGAGGCCCTAATTTGATAGGCTGGCCTTAATCTGATAGGCTGGTGTCTTTTTAAAGAGGAAGAGACCTCAGGGATGTGTGTGCATAGAGGGAAGATCCTGTGTGGACACCTTGAGAAGGCCATTCAAGCCAAGGAAAGAGGTATGAAAAGAAAACCAACCATGCCAGCACCTTGATCTTCAATTCTCAGCCTCCACAGTTGTGAGAAAGTAAATTAGTGTTATTTAAACCATCCATTCTGTAGTGTTTTGTTCTATTTTAGCAGCCGAGCAGACTAATATAATGCTATTTGTTTACTAGAATATCTGTGCTATTAAGCATCTTACAATTCATATAAATTTAAATCGAATTTATATAAATGGTCATCATCACTTCATCCCTGGAAGCGCAGATAGACTAGAGGAATTGAAAAACAAATCAAATAAAACTATATAATAATATACTACCAAAACATTTACTATACATCTTTAAAACCTCTTAGCTTATTCCTTTGCCATTACCAGAATATCTCTTTTATTTTTTAAAAACCAGTTCGTAGTTTTTTCTCACTTCTCAATATGGATGTTTTCCCATTCCTTGAACTGAAGCAAGGATAAATGTATTGTTTATTTCAATGACTTCTCAGAGAGAATACCACTAGTTTCAAAGAGTCTGACTTCATTGGACAGCTGGTCATGCCCCTTAATCCCAGCTTGCATTGCTTCTGGCTAGTTCTACTCACAAGAGGGTGTAGAATAAAAAGGACAATTTGAATCACAGTCTTATCTTGCTAAGGCTTTGTTCAGGGATATCTGTTTATATTTCTACAAGAGGCTTAGAAATGGACTAAATGTGACAAATATGCAACCATCTCCAGACTTAAATATTGTTGAGAAAGCCAGACCCTGGCTTTTGGGCAGTGATATATTATTTTTCCTTGAAAGATGGTGGACCAATGTAGAGGGGAAAAAAAAGAATCAATAAATATGAACAACAAGTTGTTCTTTTTAACCTATTTGTACTTTAGGGAAAAAAAAAACTGTATTAAAAATATCTAATTGAATGTTATACAGTAACTGAAAGTCCTATTACTTTCCCTCATTTTTCCTTTCCTTACCTTTATTCTTCTTTATTACCCCTTTTAATTGTCCACATACTGCATTTTTAAAAAAATATAAGATTGCTTACTTTCCTCCCATTCATTAACAATCTGTGATTTCAAACTTCTGAGAGCTTTCCAAATGATAAAAATATAAAGCGTATCAGAGTCTCTTATGGAAGCAGTTCAGTGTAAAGTCTCTTTTGTAGCCCAAAAAGGAAAAGTCAGCCATCACTATAGTTAATGCATGTTAAAATAAATAAAACATGGGTGCATACTTATTCACTGGATTTGCTTCTTTGAGTCCCACCTTCACTTCTAAATCAAGAGCAAACAGTATGTAAATGAAATTATTTATCCCAGTAGATGGAGCAGCGCACTACAGTGTGTAGCTTGGTGTGTTTGTCTTTTCTTTCAAATGGATAAACTCAACTTTCACTCTTAATTACACTGATCTTAGATTATACAGTTAGAATATACAGTATCCGTGGTCCCATATGTTGGGTTCATGTACTGAGCTTGTGTGTATGTGTGTGTGTGTGTTCAGTCACTAAGTCGTGTCTGACTCCTTGTGACTTATGAACTCTGGCCCACCATGCTCCTCTGTCTATGGAACTGTCCAGGCAAGAATACTGGAGTGGGTTGCCATTTCCTTCTGCAGGGGATCTTCCTGACCCAGGGTTCAAACCTGTGTCTCCTGCATTGGCAGGCAGATTCTTTACCACTGAACTACCTAGGAAGCCCTATACTGAGCTTAAGGGAATTAAATGACTTATAAGATCACCCAACAACCACTGGAGGAGTCCCGCTCCCAGAAAAACAACTTTTCCATTTTGCCACCTGGTTTTAGAAACCTATATTTGATCTTAATTATATTTCTCTGAATAAGGGTAATCAGTGTCCAGACATGTGGTAAGTTTTTAGGTGGCTGCTGTTACTCTGGTATGCTGTTATTTGGGATTATGAATAAGAAATGCAGTCTCCAAAGGAATTTTACTCAAATGTTCTTTGAAAGAATGAAAATTTTGCTTTGAAAGGAGTTAGGATGACAAAAACCTAAGATTATTAGAAACCTGGTAACAGATAATTCCTTGGTAAGATTAGTGTGAGTTATTACCAGCAAGTGGTAAACAGGATTCATTCATTTTTCTTTTGTAAATTGAACTTAAAAGGAACAGTTGCCAAAGGCAGGTGTTTTTGGAAAATTTTAAAGCTTCTTATTTTAAATCATTTCACTAGACTATTTTCTAAGAAACTAGTAGGCATTAAAATGCCCCTTCTTCACATAATATCAGAATTCTTAATATGCTATACAATTTGTACATAACCATGTCAAACATTTTCTTCCATGCAGTGATAGCCTTGTTTGTGTGTGTGTGCGTGTGTGTTAACCACTCAGTCGTGTCCGACTCTTTGCAACCCCACAGACTGTAGCCCTTCAGGCTTCTCTGGCCATGGGATTCTCTAGGCAAGAATACTGGAGGATCTTCCTGAACTAGGGATGGAACCCTGGTCTCCTGCATTGCAGGTAGATTCTTTACCATTTGAGCTATAGGGAAGTTCACTGTGATAGCCTTAGTGATTATCTTTTTATTTATAAATACCAATTTCAGTAACTTGATTTAAGAAACTGAAACAATAAGGATTCAAGAAATTGACTCATAAATAGTTTATACTCTTTCCAGCCTTTTTATGAGTAAAGAACTTCCTTCCGTGTAGATTCTATATGTTTTTCACATAAAGAAATGGTCTCTTGTGACAGATGCTCTCCATCAAAAAGTACCTTCATTGCCTCAGTCACAAAGGTAGCATTTGACTTCCTAATGGTTACAATATTTTTTTTCCTATTCACTAATGGGATAATGGAGTCTTTATTTTTTAGGATATCATTTATAGGGGTGTATATGATAAATCTTATGGGACACTGACTTTGCTTAATCCAAGTACATTTCACAATATACCATAGAAAATGCAATAAAGAATTTAGGAATCATAAAATCACATCCTAGAGATAGCATTATCTTGATGTTGGCTTGAAAATTCTAGCAAGAAAAATGAAACTTTCATACCAACTCTGAGGTAAAGGTGGGCAAAAGAGTGAGTCAAGTGTTACTGGGATCTTGAAATAAATTTTAGTTTTTAGTCAGCTGAAAATTTTAACTAAATGGATGTAATAAAACTTGATGCAACTTGTATTCAAAAACGCCACCTTTTATTGACATGATTTTGGTCCTAGGATATTTATACAAAGCAAAGTGGGCATTTTTATTCATTTAAGAAGATAAATTTGACAGGAAATGATTATTTTTGCTCTTAGAATTGGTTGTAAGGATCCTGTTTCTTATTTTGAAGCCAAGATTTTAACTTGGAGAATCGCTTTATGTTGCTGACTCCAGGGAATATAGTGCTGTGTGTATTAGTTACTATTTTTTAGAATTATAAGTAACTGAAACCATAAATGAAAACAAAGAAAAAACAACTTCAGCTAGCTTGTAGATCCGAGAAGCAGATAAAGAACAAAGAAGCCAGATCCAGGAAAGTCAGAAGCTTTCATGGGAATTCTGTTTTAAATGCGATATTTAATTTGACTCAGTTTTAAAGGTGTTTAGAAACTGCCCTCTCAGTTACTAATGGCCAGTTGCAATGATACAGAGAAAATGAGTGTGGTTCCTTGTACAAGAATGACATGCAACTTCGTGAGTCTTCTGTATTTTTCTGAGATGACAGGCTTACTCCTGCTGCCTGCAAAGAGAGGGACTCAGATCATGAGCAGGGAAGAAAAAAGACAAAGGAAAAGAGAGAACCAAAGTAGCTCTGGGGTTTAGTGTCCAGCCTTCCTGCTCTTCATCTGTGTACCTTTGAGCTTTCAAGTGGGGTCAAGCTGTGTATATATGTTTTATTTTATTTATGAAACTGTAATATGAAAACTGAACTCAGGAAAACTGTTGTACCTCTAAGATTTTTGAGAGAAAAGTTTCCCTAAGTTTACTTATGAATTTTTTTGTCATGGGATATTAAAAATAAAATGGAAATTGGATACTAATAATAGGAATTTGATCATTTAAAAATACTGACCTTAATTTTTTAAATTATATTTATTCTGTTGTAGAGATATTTTCTCTCAGCTTTTGTTACTTTGCCCAAAGGAAATAATGTATCTACATGGCACTTGCTTTCTTTGTATATTTGTGGGTATTTTTCTGTGTCATAGGTATCTCTTCAAATTGGGTGTTATTGCATATGATACATGCTATGTCCTAAAATATTTATTACTTAAGTTAGTAATAGAAGTAAGTAACATTTTTCCAGGTAATGTCATGTTTCAACAAGCATCAATAATTCTAAACTAATAAAACAGTAACTTATTAAGCACTGTGCAAAGCTTGTCTGTGAAGTAACAGAGCCTATGCACTATAGTTCTGAAATTACATATATGTGTAGAAACTTATTACCAGTTGAAGGAAATATTGTGTGCCCTGTGATGAGATGCTTGAACTACTCTACCAAGTACTTTAATAGGCTCAAATCAACTATGAGTATTAAGGATAGAACTGCATCTTAACTTTACACAAATTGATAAATTTATGAAGTCCTTTAAAAATATACATTTGATTCTGAAATTAGAAAACAGCACACATTTTAACAATCTTAAGTGTACCACCAAAAGTCTTAAAAAAACTATTTTTGTGTAGAACAAATCCTATTGCATTTCCAAGTAAGTATGTAAAACCATGTTTACATTTTGTGAAAGATTTGGCATAAGACAGGAATCCTGATGGGTAATAAAGGTCTGTGGAGAGGGCATATTTCTATTAATATGTCTCAACCAGTAGAAATATTGGAAATAACTGACAGTGGGCAGTATAAATTGGCACCATGTGGTCGCATTCTAGAGTCATTGCATCGATTTTATCAATTAAGTAGACAAATATTTTGACATGTTGCCTTCTCCATTCTAACAAATAACAAAAAGCTTTTATTCTGCTATCAGCTACTCATTTAAAGAATTTACAAAAATATATTAGTATAACTGAATAAACTAGTTTTATATTTATAAACTCCTCTGCTGGGGGAAAAATACTTGAAATATTTTTATTCTGATTTAGAGAAAGCAAATAACTGAGTTTCACTTTATCCCCCAAACAACATCCTCTAATTCTGTACTTGAAGGCGTTTCATCTGGTTTCATCAGCCTTGTCATTAAGACATTCTCTATAAAGTCAAATCTGTACTCCCTTTATGGCAAAGAGTGACCGAGTACTTAAACTATTACATTAAGGCATGACCTTTCATCCCCCTGAATAAATTGCTCGTGTTCTTTATCATTCTTCAAAAGAAACACAAGCCCTGAGCTAGGCAAAGTTTACCCCGGGGTTCTCAGGGTTCTGATTCTTCATTCTTGTTCTCCACTTCTGGACACTTTTTTCTGCCTGTTGTTACATCAGTGTCCTTTTGTAAACGGTTATCAAGGAAGAATAGAAATATTTTTCCAAGGACAGTAAATGACTGTCAGCAATTTCAAGCACTGTTTTCTGGCAATGTTTACATATCCACTATAATAGAAACCAAAGCCTTGACTTTAAACTTGGGTATTAACACCTTTGAGACTGTAGGTATAATAATGCAATCAGGCATTTCTTGAGGAAAAAAAATACAATTTAATGCAAATTCCATTTTTATATTTTTTAAGTAGAAAAGAATAAATTTCTCCATTTAGGTGTCTAGCAATGTAGCATACATTAGCAATATTTGTAAACTTCTATCTTGAAAATGATACTCTATTTTAATTGCCAGCTATTGAACTAGAAACTTTTTAAATCAATAGAAAAAACTGAAGGCCCAGTGTTGACTATGCATTGAATTTTTCCTTCGTAGTCACTTTACATCAAGAATGATTTCAGCATATTTACTAGTATGTCAACAGCAAGATTTTCTTAAGACATACTATGTAAAATTAATACTGCAATCAGTAAAAACTATTCTACAGGGAACTCAGTCCTGAAAGTTATACATGAGTTAAAGATAAAATCTGTGATATTTTACTACTTTTTTTCCCAGTCCAACCTGTCTATAATTCAGATTGCGTAACTAAACTTAAATATAGATATGAAAGTTAGGGTATTTGCAAAGTACTAAGCTAACAAATACAGAAGGCTGGCCATTATTTCTGTTTGGAAGTCAGAGATTTGAGCTATTCATTTTGTAGTCTGACAGTCATCACTACAATTTCTAGAATTCCCAAAGCTTTTCATACAGCCTCCTCAAGGACGACTATCATGTCTTAGCTACTGCAATGACAGATGGGATATAACATGTCATGTGATGGATAACTCTGGAGCCATAGTACTTAATCCTTCTAATACTAATAGCTGCATTATCATAGAGATTTATGGGAATGTCAGTTTCAAGTTCCCAGTTCCATTCATGGGTTTTTAAAACTTCAGCTGCAAAAAACATGCATCCATCCCATTAATTCTAATTATCATGGTTCATCTTCTCAGCAGTTTTGCACTCCGGAACCTTTCAGTGCAAATTAACGTACCAAAAAAGTGTATTAATTAATATTTGTAGCTTTTAATTTCTGCAAGAGTGTTGTCTGGAAGCAGCTGGCAGTACAGGGCCTCTGCTATTGAATCTTTGCCAAACAAGTGCAGATGTAATTTTGTTATCTCTTGCTTAGTCATTTACGCAAATTAATTTGAACAATTAGCCTTTTACTGGTCCTTCATGAATCATGCAAAAGGGATCTGCCAAAAATTGCTAGTTGACAGAAAAGAATTGGTTAATGCTGAGCATTTTGTGGGAAGGTAATGCAGAGTGAAGCTCAATGTTATTTTAGACTGTAGACAATTGCTTAAATATTCTATTGTAAGATTTACTTAGCACTCTAAAACAAACTTGAAAATTCTTCTTCACAAAGAATAAACCTGTATACTAGCAAAGGTTCAGTTCATATGGGGATTCAAATTTTTGTGAAATATCCAAATTGAATATGTCTTAATCGAGTCTATATGCAAAATCAGAAAGGAGTTTTCATTATGAAATAGAAAATAAAGAACTAAATTTTAATGTTTCTCAGGTCACAGTTCCTCATTTCTACTTACTTATTGTTTGGGTTCATGTTTGTGTAATTATTATATAAGGTAGATAGAAAACATATTTATAGCCTCTTTTGGTGCTTTCTAATAATCTACTAACCTGAGAAGTTAGAGATGAAGAATATTTTTAAATATTTAAATACCTAGTTATTAAATTTTCAAGAAATAACTGGATTAAACAGACTTTAAGTGTAAGATACACAATTAAGTTACCTAAGAAATGACAGAGATCTATTTTTTGTTGTTGTTTAGGTGAAGTTACCACTTTCTTAAAGGAATAAAAATAAAAATAATACTTGTAAAATTTGCAATTCATTTCCTTGGAAGTGGCCCAAAGTATATTTAATTTTAAGTTTTCCATTTCATTCTAATCTTTTATTTTTGACATTTTTAATCACTGAAACTAAGGGAATTTTCACCTACAGTTACATACAGGTGTTTGTGTATTGCTATAATTTCAAACAAAAGCTCACAGAAAAATAAGAATTTCTTTACTTTCTATAGGAATAGTTAGAAAGGGTCCAAGAAATCTTTCATGGTGTTTCCTTAATGTTAAGGAATTTGACAGCTATACATTTACATGTTTTAAATACATGTGTAAATGCTTACATGAAAAGTATATTTATATTTGTTTAAAATGGGTCATTGTATTTCCTACTTATTATTTATGAAAGAAAATTATTTATCTCAGACTATAACTTTGAAAAGGAAATAAAATTCATTTAGCTGCCTGTCTCAGCCTAAATAGATCTTAGAAGTGAGTCTACTTGCAGTAGGACTAATGAATCGCCTACTGCAGAATATTTCTAAAATCCCAGTTAGTGGCAACTAATGGGTAATAAACCATTGTATGCACAACTTACGCACATTGTACACACAAATTAAAATCATCATTAATGTCTAAAACTTCAAAATGGTTATTTGTCAGTTTTTTGCTCCATAATGAACTTTCAATTTTTCCAAATATGATTTCTATAAATCTAACAATTATGAAAAAAATTAAAAATGTAAATCAAATATTTTAAATATTTTAAATTCTTTATAGAAAATCTTATTTTAACCCCTTTTTTTTTTGGTCTCAGTCATCTTGATAGTAAATTATTTTGGAGTGAATAAATAGTAACAAATCAACTCCATGTAGAAATAAGTTCAGTGAATATTTAGATGATTTACAGTTTTAAAACACAATCAGAAAAAAACCCACAGTTTTAAACAAGTCTCTTCTTGCAGTTGAAAATCTAAAAGCTACAACAAAGTAGAAATATTGTAAAAATCACGTTCCCTATCACTTTTGCAGAATAACTGCAGTTAATATTATTCCTCTTATTTCACCTTTGTTCTACATATTTTTTTAACATAGCACCATGTTATAAATAGCAAAATATTCTATAACATGAAAAGTGGGCTTGCTATTATTAAAATTGTTGCTGATATAATTTAATACATTTATGGTTTTAATGCTCATACATAATAAGTTGTATTCTTTTCTTTTAATTATAAATAATAAAGCAGTGGACATCTTTACTCATCAACCCTTCCTTTATTTCTGTTGAATTCTTTAGGCCTGGTTTTCAAAAGTGGGATTATTTTGGTGTGAATATATTGAAATTTTACAGGGTTCATTATTTTCCAAAACAATTGTACTTTTCCCTAGATATGAACAAAAACTTATATTACCACATCTCTAACAGTATTAAGTATTAGCATCAAAACAATAACAAAATCTTTAATATTATGGGTTAAAATTAAAAGCGATGTGTTCTTATTTGCTTGTTTTTGTTTAGTCGCTAAGTCTTGTCCAACTCCCCATGAAATGTAGCCCACCCCCAGCCCTCTCTCCCTGATTCCTCTGTCCATGGGATTTTTTCAGGCAAGCATACTAGAGCGGGTTGCCATTTCCTTCTCCAGGGAATCTTCCTGATCCAGGGATCAAACCCATGTTTCATGCATTGGCAGGCGGATTCTTTAGCACTGAGCCACCTGGGAAGTCCCTCTTATTTGCTAACCTCTCATTGTTAAAGTTGAACATTTTCTCACATACTAGCTGATGAACAATTTTCTCATTTATAAAATAGTTATTAATATGAAGTTCAGTGTTTATTTTGAGATTCAGTTGCGATAATTTGCGTAAAAGAGCTTTGTAAAATCTTAGGCAAAATTTAAGCTATTATTAGTAACATACAAATAAATAACTTCTACCTAAAAAATACTGGTTTTGTAAAAACATTAGTTTTTCCAAATTAGCATAAAAGTAATAATAAGATTGTATGCTTCCAGAATTATATGTTCATTTCTTTGGCTAAAACTCTTTACAGAAAATTTTTCTCTCATATTACTGTATGGATCACTGTCAATGGAAATAATCAAAATTTAGTTTACACTAACATAATATAAGGTAATATGCAATTATGAACTTTTCTAAATCAAGCTATGCTGCTTCAACCAATTTTTAATTTCATCATATTTTCACTAGCAAATGCTACTGCCATGTAGTTACTGTATAGAGTTATCCTGTATTTTATGTACGATCTATAGTAAAATTCCTTGGCATTAATGTTATTAAAAAATAATTATCTCATACAGAACATCAAAAATTGAATGGAAAAAATAAATCAACAAAATTATAATTTTTTTACAGAATTTACCAACATAATGATCATCTTCACAATTCACTAAGCTGCATGTGTGCATAATCTACATTATTGTCACAAACATCAGCTGTTACACAATACCTGTTCAGATCTTATTTTTGTGAACACTTATGTGACTTGGTGTAATGTTCGTTATGATAAAAGATAGAACAACATATTTCCATTTTTCCTTGGCTATGTTGGTACATTCTTAACTGTAAAATGAGATTAATTAATATCATTTACCTAGCTATGAAACAATGTGTATTTGTTGTTAAGAATGCAGAAATAAGGAAATAAGTGTGATTCATAATCATCAAAAATAAGGGCTGGTCATATATAGGTGATTATTTATTGTCAGTAACTGAGTGATGTATACTTAGTTTAGTTTTTTTTTTTTTTTTGTACTTACATATGTTTTAACAAAACAAACTGTCTTTTTTTTCCATTCACTATAATAAAAATATTTCTCATATTAGAAAAGTTTTCTAAATATACTTTTATATTATTCAGTTATTTGGAAGGATGATTCATAATTTATATAATCAATTTTCTATTTTAAATATTTATATTGCTCTAAAAGTTTGGTATTATGAGCAACACTGAAACGGACATATTTGCATTTACCCATTATGATTTTCTTGAAATAAATCCCTTAGTTGAATTTTCTACTATAAAGCCTATTTCAGCATGTTTTTTAATGAGCACAGGTTTTAAAATACTAATAACTCATTGTTAGCAGTGAACAGCAAGGAACTCAGACTTGTAATCATTCTTATAAATGATTAATAGTTTAAAAATAGTTTATAATGCTTCAGTTTGTTGTTAGCAAATCTACAACTAATGTCTTAGTAATGTGTGTCTAAATAAAGTTTGCAGTTTATTTCATTGCGGGATAACTGACTAATCAGAAAAAAAAACCAAAAAACAAAAAACTTCCCCACATCTATACATACTGAGAATGACGAAGCTAGTCTCTCTGTAATTGAAAGTATCAGTGGTAAACTTGGCTGGAGCTTGATTAATAGTATATTAAAATCAGAGTCTTCTTGGTGAGTGCTAGATAAGGAGTTTTGGGCAAATTACTTGGTTACTGGGAAGCCTTTAAATTTTAATCATGGGAGTACTTCATTGTCATTAGAAGCTGAAAGGACAGTGGGGTCTGCTGGCAGGTTCTCTGAATTGTTGTGCTTTTCAGGCTCTCTTTCTGCCATGCTACTGAGAGCCAAGCATGGACTGCAATCGAAAATCCTTTTGCTCCCCATGACTTTGATTGCTATTATTGTAATTTAATATTACACAGTATCTTAGAAAAAATAGCCCATGGAAATGAGAAGAGATAATGCAGGAGGTGGGGGTGGGGGTGAGGAAACAACTGAAACTGACTCTAAATTAGCCCTGAGAAATAGTTTTAAGCTTGTAAATCCTTCCTCAACCCATAGCAATTGCAGTGAAAAAATTAGAATACTAAAGATGTTTAACTTAAAATAAGCAACAGGCCTAACAGACAGAAAACTTTGTTCCATTCTTGAACCTATCAAACGATGTTATCTGACTAGTTTCAAGGTGAGAAATGTAATGCATAGCAGAGAAGGCTATCCTAGTCTCAGCAGGTTTTGGCATTTCATGTATAGTATTTATATAATGGGAGAAGGCAATGGCACCCCACTCCAGTACTCTTGTCTGGAAAATCCCATGGGCGGAGGAGCCTGGTAGGCTGCAGTCCATGGGGTCGCTAAGGGCCGGACACGACTGAGCGACTTCACTTTCACGCATTGGAGTAGGATAATACATGACATATATATATATATGTTTAAATTTGGCTGTATTTTTATTTGAGGAAAGACACATAATGCAGTTAGCTATTAAGATTTTGTTTTTTAGTTATACCATGAGATTATGTGATGTCCCAAAAGGAAATTAATATTATTTTTCCTGTGTATGTAAATTCTAGTCAGTTTGAACCTTGGTTGAATCAGAGTTTTGAACAAGATAAATAAGAGAAAGAACTGTAAACAGTAAAGTTGGATTAGTAGAGAGAATAGAGTGGAAACATTACCTGATCTATATGCTACAACTGAAACAAGCTTCTTAGAACATTTTCAGCATATTTTATAAGCTTGGAGGATTTGTTTATTGTGTTTGATTTCTTTGTAAGAAATAATTTTAAATGACCTATGCAGATATTTTCTAGAAAATATCACAGAGAACTTCCTAGATTTGGAAAGAATTCTCTGAATTCTAAAAAAAATCAGTGTGCTTCCTCTGTGCATTGGTGAATTGCATGTTTTGTGTTTGTGCACTGAGAGTTGTTCCAGAGTTTCTGAATCTTCTTTTTAGAAGAAACCTCTTTGTCGAAACTTTTCTCTTTCACGGAAAAAAAGACAAACCAAGGTAGGTTAATTATAATCCAACTATGAACAAACCATGACCTACTCAACTATAGCTATCAACTCTTTTAAGCAGTAGAGCCATGAATATGTATCACAGAGTAGATAGGTAGCAGGAGAACTATTACTTGTATTGTATTGGCAAATACAACTTGTATTGGCAAACTAGTTTTTCAGTGCAATATAGCACACAGGTTGGCAGTGGCATACATTATAAGACTGAATAGTACTAGGAAACTGATATAATCATTGTTTGATTATCCTCAACTCCCTAACAGAATGTTTAGTTATTTAATTTTTTCAATATAATTATTTAATCACAAGCTTATAGAAAAGTTGTAAGTATGACACATGTAACATTTTGGTTGTTTCTGTGGCAACTGAGTGTACATTGATGCCCTGATGTCTCTTCACCCCTAAATATTTTAGTATTTGTTTCCTACATGGCCAATCAAAATCAGGAATTTAACACTGGTATATCACTGCTACTTCTCAGAGGATCCAGTTTAGAATCAAGAAACATAGTTATTATATTTCCTTGGTTGCCTACAGCCTAAAGCAGTTCATCAACCTTTGACCTTGACCTTTTGAAGATGATAAACTATTTGTTTTGCTAAATGTTTTCAACTTGTATTGGCTTTCGTGAGTATACCAGATTATGTATCACCGAAAGAAATATCAAAGTATCAAGGCTATGTTTTATCACTACTTTCTATCAACTCGATCACCTTTTTTCCTGTTTGTCCCATTGCTTATGCTATTCACTTTATTACTTGACCAAAGTAGTGTTGCCAGAATTGCTACTGTAAGTGTACATCATGCATTTCACCAATGATTTTATACAATCATTCAGAGGAGTCTTTACAAATCTTGCAAGTCCTCTTTACCATTTTTATCTTTGGGAGTGAAAACACGTGTTTTGTGAAGAAGTATTTTCAAAGTATGTGTATGCTCCTTATTTATTTGTTTGTTCCTTTATTAGTATCTGTTTGGACTCATTATTTACTGTTTGATTCAATGGCTTCTAATTATCCACTATCACTTATCTTGGCTTATCTAGTGGGAGCTCTTCAAACTAGTTTCTGTGTCCCATCATTATTTGAGCACTTCTTTTTTGTTTGTCTGTTTTTGTTTTTGTTTTTGTTTTTTGCAGACTAAGATTTCTTGTCTTATCTCATACTTTCCCTGATCCAGTATTGGAAACAGCCATTTTTTCCAAGGAGCTCTGGCTTTTTCCAATAGTGAGTAATATTTAAAAGCCAAGATTTGGTTACTCTGTAATTCCTTGTTGCTTTTGGGGTATCAGTGTTCTCAGGCCCTTCAGTGGAGGAAGCTAGAGAATGTTTGTGTATGAGTTTCATACACACTATGTTGATTCCTATTATATATATATACCCAAGATATATCTCTTAGATTTGCATCTATATTGTCTACAAATACCTATCTATCTGTCTATCTGGCATATATATATGTGTGTGTGCACATACAGACATGCATGTGTATATGTGTATTCCCACCAATGACTTCAGTTCCAGTCTATTACCACGGGGTTTTCTCTAACTGTTTTACTTTTCCATATTTGTAAGTCACTATTTACATATTTGTAAACACTGTTTGCACATTTGTAATTCCATATTTGTAAATCACTTCTACAATGAGAAACCTGCCTCCTCTTATCCTCAAAATACTTATTTGATTAAACCACTGTAGGTACACAAACTACTGTCTGCATTGCACTCACTGCCTGCCATGGAAACTCTGTTGACTCAGCTTGAGCTTCAGTATTCAATGATGAGCTTATGTTCTATAAGTCTACCTTCCTTGATATCTAGCCACTCAATTAGACTGTCCCTCCATGTGGATGCTTTCCTTACTCTACTTAGGCAGCCACAACCTCTTCTGGATCACAACTGACACATCTCTTCTCCATTCACTCACTAGTAAGTTGTTATGCTGCACTAAGAGGCTTTGCTATTGCTAAGTCACTTCAGTCGTGTCCGACTCTGTGTAACCCCATAGACAGCAGCCCACTAGGCTCCCCCGTCCCTGGGATTCTCCAGGCAAGAACACTGGAGTAGGTTGCCATTTCCTTCTCCAATGCATGAAAGTGAAAAGTGAAAAGGAAGTCGCTCAGTCGTGTCCTATTCTTCACGACCCCATGGACTGCAGCCTACCAGGCTCCTCCGTCCATGGGATTTTCCAGGCAAGAGTACTGGAGTGGGGTGCCATCACCTTCTCCGAAGAGGCTTTAGGGCTAACTAATTTAGAAGAAAGACTAAGAGAGAAATGGAAAGAAAGAGGGCAGAATAAAAAGAGAGAAAACGAGTAAAAGCACTATACATTCACCAACTCATCTATTTATTTGTGCTAATTATGGTCATCCTACACATTGTTCATTATTTTTTGCACTAAGAGGTATTAGGAGAATTTCACTGACTCCCTGTAAGAGTATGCTAAGTATGTCCATGCCCTTCAGAAATATAGGGTATAATGTTTTAAGAGAAAATCAAGTCAAATAGCTCAAGGGAAGTCACTGGAAGGAAAAGGAGCAAGTAAAGTAAAAAAAGAACATTAGATATTGTCAGTTTAGGGAGTAGCCTATGAAAATGTCCAGAGGTGAGTAAGACATTATTTGGATAAAGAGCAGAAATGTGGTCTGCATTTTTTTATAGTAGCAGAGGAAGATAGTCATCTAAATAATAGCACACAATAATTTGAGCCCCACTTCCAGACTTTTGATTAGTTATGATAGTAGTACATAATGATTCCCCAGCTGTCCAATTTGACAGTCTTCTCAGCTCTACATATTTTAAGTATCCATTAGCTGAATTAGACAGGATGTTTTGGGCACAATTTATTGACCCAAGGGATAGAATGGCCAGTTCCCAATTGCCTCGCCAAAGGACTGTCAAAATTGTCCCATATTAATGTATGAGTATGTGCAAAAGACAGCTAGAATAGAGAACTAAGGAATCTTTAGAATATGAAAAGTTGCTATTAACTTGTAGAGAATCCCTCTCAAATTCTTATTTCCACACATTCAAAATTCTAATGTTATGGATGGTCAGAAATTAGGTCAGCATTGTTGAGTAAGCATATTTGAGAAAGCAATAACTTTTTTCAACCTTGATTTTAAATATCCCATGTAAGTCAGGAAATAGGTTTTACCATTAAGTAATCAATAACATAGGCAACTTGATTAAAGATAATAAATGCAATTTATAACAGTCTTAATCCACAAGCTGACACAGAACACTATTAGATTGTGATAATAAACAGGCGTATTGAACAAGTCTTTGATTTGTAAAGATATCCCTAAGGAAATGGCCCAGAGAGAAGCAATGATCTCAGTCCTTAATTCCTGTGAATGATGCTTTATCTGAACTGGTGATATTGCTGTTATTTTGGCATAGTATAATTATAATTTTAGTTAATACAGGGAGATCTTTATAGGATTGTAAACTTAAGAACATGAAATCTACCAACAATGATTTATGATGCTTCCCACATGGCACTAGTGGTAAAGAACCCGTCTGCCAATGTAGGAGATCTAAGAGACATGGGTTCAGTCCTTGGATTGGGAAGAGCCCCTGGAGAAGGGCATGGCAATCCACTCCAGTATTCTTGCCTGGAGAATATCAGGGACAGAGGAGGTTGGTGGGTTACAGTCCATATCATTGCAAACAGCTGGACACAACTAAGCAACTTGGCACACACACACAATTTCTAATGCTGGAGTCATCGGTCAACCACACCACAGAATTTTTCTTTCTCTTTGGCTCTGGAAGTATAACTGGATCAAAAATTTTATTTTTTCACCTTGTTTTTTCTTTTCCTTTTTCTTTTCTTTTTAGAATGGTCCTATTGGTATACTACTACTTGTATGGTTAAAGTTATATAAAATTTCCTTTGAAAAAGTTTGAAAATTTTTTGTGAACATGACCTCCCCTTGCCCTAAGCCACCCATATTTTAGTCTTATTAGTGCTGCACTCTGAATCCATACTCTTTCTCTGTTTCTTACTCTTATTCTGCCCATGACACAGTGGAATCTTAGGAACAAGGGTCAAGGGATGCCATAGTGTAACCTGATTACTGTGTGTATGTGTGTATGTGCGTGTGTGTGTGTGTGTGTATGTGCGTGTGTGTGCATGCTCTCGTGCATGCCAATTTGGTATGATTGCCAAAGGCAAAAATGAATTTCAATATAACACTCAGGTTTTGAAATTGAAGAATTTTGGGGGAAATGAAATACGAAGGCAAACAGGGTTAGGATATAACTGGGGCACTTGAGTGTATCCTCAGGCTAGTATACAACATCCTTGTGGAAATGTCCAGCAGGCCCTAAAAATCAGAAAGCATTCATTTAAAACTATTTCACACTTAATAATGTTTGATGCTTAGAGGTTTTGCACATTGGAATAAAACAGCGTCTTATTCTGTACCTGTATCCTTCTAGATGAAGTCGAGGTTAGATTCCTTTGAAATATTGACTTTGCTTGTGGTTTTCATTGGGCAATGTGAAAATGACTACTAGTTCTTTTGAAGTTGACAAAGTTATACTTAAACAATTGAAAGTTTTTAGACTTAATTTACCATAGATAGTTGCAAACTTATTCCAATTATTTCAGTTAAGAAATGAAGTACAGACCATATTAAAAACAAAATCAGGAAATGATTCTGATTAGGATGAAAGTTCTATCACAGATTAAGAAATAAAAGTTGTAACGCTGGTACTTCATGTTAGAACAGGCCTTTTAAAAAATCATGAAGTGAAACATAAGAAGGCTAGAAAAGTTTGGAGTAGGCTAGATAAATTATTTAGAAGGCTCTGTGCTAATCTGCCATAAGTGTAAGAATCAATTTGGCTGATAGGCAATGAATGACTTGTATTTGATATCTGAATTTTTCAATCAGCATTTTCTGAACATGGGTTCTCATTATGATAATGACTAAAGGATTAATTATCACCATGAGAACAGTGATAATAGCACTTTGAACTGTACTTGTCACCATATGACACAGACTATTACTTTTTTTTAATATATTTTAAGAAAGATACGTGCATTTGGAAGCATTTGATTCACTTGGTGAAAGTGATACTATTAAGTTATTGGAGTTAAATGATGAGGAGACAACATTTTAAAAACACTGCTTTCACACTGGCCATCGTTTTTACAGTTTTAATTGACCAGTTAAAGTCGACAGTAATTAACGGTATCAGTGCAAATGCTTATGTCAAATAAATAGTTCAATTAGAATATTTGCTGGTTTCTTCTAAAACTCTCTACTGTAGCAGATAGAATGTTGTAGGAAATAATATTGCTAATTACCTTTCCAAAACAATATCCTTCACTAGCTCAAGTGCAGCAGATTAGATGTACGGCATTTAATGAGAATGGCACAGCATACTGGATTTTAATTTTAGATACATGTGTGGTAGGCAATGAAATAATTGAGAAAAGACTATATTACTAATTGATACTAATGGAGGCAAAGTGTAGGTTTTTGGTATCATGGTTTTTTATAGAGACTAGAAAAATGTTTATTAAAATAATCAAGTTAATTATGAAAATCATTATATTTTCCTTATTTTTCCTCTAAAGCACTCCATATTTGCCACATTAGGGAATTCTGTTGAGTGATAAGGATAAAAGTTCTGAAATACGGGGTACATCTACTGTAGCTAGCTGCTGTTCTTTGCTTTATACAGTGACCCTATGGCAGCATGAGCAAGGTGACCGCTGGACAGTAGCACATGATACTGCCACTTTGCGCCTAGGTGAACTCTATAGCAATTTGTTTTCATCCTTCTGTACTTCTGTTTCTGTTTTCATAGGTTTAGCGCAGTAGTTTTCAAACTTTCCTTATCTGGTCCCATGGTAAGAAATACATCTTACCACCCATACCAACATATTTTACATGTAAAATAGGAAAAAGTTTCACAAAAATACTTTCTTAATACAGAATACATACTAATTTCTTTTTTTCTGATCAATTTTGACTATTTTAATATAGTTATGACCACTAAACTGATGGATTCAAGTCTGTAATTAGAAAAAACTCTGCTAAGAGCACCTTGATACTAGCTTATTTATCCCTTCAGACTGGTGGAGGATGATCTGAAGGAATAAATAAGTCAGAGATTGCAAGTCAGTAATTCTATGTACAATACATAACAAATAATACAGATAAATGAGAACAAGTTAATAGGTCTTTGAGAATAATATTTCAGTGAAATAAAAGTATACTTCCTACTCAAAACAGAATCTTTTAAAATACCAAAGGACCAAGCTGGGATAAAAGTCACTAGTAATTGTGATATGAAAATATAATTGTTAATATGTGGCATAAAAGTTTTAGGTAATTTTTTCATATATATGTATATAGATCCTTAGTAAAATTATATACATATACATATATATATATATATATATATATATATATATATATATATATAAAGCTTGCAACCCCATGGACTGTAGCCTACCAGGCTCCTCCCTCCATGGTTTTCTCCAGGCAAGAGTACTGGACTGGGTTGCCATTTCCTTCTCTAGGGGATCTTCCCGACCCAGGGATCGAACCCAGGTCTTCTGCATTCCAGGCAGATGCTTTAACCTCTAAGCAACCAGGAAAGCCCTATATAAAGCCTACTTTTTGTTAAATATTACTTTGCAATATGATTTTTAATAGCTGTAAATTATAATAAACTGTAATTGGGGAGAATTTCAGTTTGAGTCCTGGGTTTAAAAGGAAAATTCAACTGCTTAGCTACCCTACCAGAGACTGGCTTCTTCCTGGCTATACCAGAAATCTAGAACTTCCTTTTCCAAGTCATAAATGAGTGAATTCTTAAGATCTAGTATTTGTTTTTCCGTGTTAAAGGTAGTAGATGAAAATTTCTCAAAGTACATGAAACACTTAATTATAAAATAAAGTTACACTATATAAGAATTATAAGAGGCTAGAGAAAGAGGGGAGTTTCACCAACATAAGACTGAACCCTTGACTTATTGAGGAAAGGGGAACATTAAATGATCTCAGATCAGATCATAACTCCTTTTCTGCACTGGAACTTTACACAAACAGTTGTATCTGCAAATGGCCTTGGTCTCAGGATGCATTAATAACACCTGCTATAAGCCAATAGTGAAACCATTAATGTGTGTCCTCAATGTAAGTATTTTAAGTGACATATACTTAACTCATATCTGTATATACCTAATAGTACTGTTCAATTAACATGCAATGACTCTATTAGTAAATCAAAATTAAATGCTTTGCTGAAGACACAAAGTTTAGAATGTTACTCTCTAAGTCTTTCATGATTTATCCACTTATAGCTCTCTAATGATTAGTGTATACATCCTTGAATTGTGACAAACTTTGCCAGTAAAAACAACAGCTCAGAAGGCTAGTGAGCAAGGAATAGTGGGTTCAGTTAATTTGGTGGGCATAAGTATTCATTTTCAGCCCAGGAATTTTGCCCTACCGGTAGGTACAAGTCCAGCTGGTTCTGTTGGGTGTGCGGATGGCTTCTAGGCCACAGTGTCCCTTTATTTGACTTTTGGGACAGTTTTGCCCTCTCGGATTAGACATTTAGGTGTTTCCTTCTAAATTCAAGTTTTAATCCCAGAAATAGTTTTTTTTCAAGTTCTGAAGAAATCCACGGGCCATCTATACTATGCTTCAGTGGTTCCCAACATTTTTGGCACCAGGGACCAGTTTCATGGAA
This sequence comes from Bos indicus x Bos taurus, assembly GCF_003369695.1. NCBI lineage: Eukaryota > Metazoa > Chordata > Mammalia > Artiodactyla > Bovidae > Bos > Bos indicus x Bos taurus. The sequence goes on from NC_040077.1 coordinate 49,654,588, forward strand.
GACAATTTTTATACGGACTGGGCTCAATGAGGGGAGGGTTTGGGGATGATTCAAGTGCATTACAAGTTTCCCAGGTGGGACAGTTGGTAAAGAATCCACCTGCCAATGCAGGAGACACGAGATGCAGGTTCAATCCCTGGGTTGGGAAGAGACCCTGGGGGAGGAAATGGAAATGCACTCCAATATTCTTGCCTGGAAAATTCCATAGACAGAGGAGCCTGGCAGTCTACAGTCTATGGGGGTCTCAAAGAGTCGGACACAACTGTGCAAGCACACATACAAGCACATCACATTTATTGTGCACTTTATTTCTATTATGACTCCATCAGCTGCACTTCAGATCATCAGACATTAGATCCTAGAGGCTGGGGACCCCTGCTATACATCACTCTCTAATTCAGTTGTGTTTATGCTGTTCTGAAACTGTTTACTTCCTACCTTAAGTAGGTGTAGCTTTAGATTTGCAGATACAGAATTCCAACTAGGTCACAACTTTGAAGGCCTGTTATTGTCCCCTCTTAACTTGTATTTGGGGGTGAGGGGGAAGAATAGTCACTAAAGGTATAGATTTTAGAAAAGACTTCCTGAGTTTGAAACCCAGCTTCACTATTTACTGCCTAAGGGATTCAGGCCTAGGCATTTCACCATTGTATGCCTTATTTTCTGATCTACAAAAAAAAAATGACAGAATATAAAATTGTACCAGTCTCATAGCATGGTTGTAAGGAGTAGGTAAATGAATTCATATAAAACACATTCACAGTAAGATTTAGTAAATATTACCTTTCTCTATATTTGTCCTTAGCATCAAATCACATACAAAGGAGAGTTATAACTGAATAAATGTTATTGGATGAATGAATATATACAATAGCTGAAATAGCTCACATAAGTCTTATTTACCCAATTACTTTATGCTGAATTTGAAGATAAAAAGAGGTTGCTTTATATTCCCTAAAACACCTAGTGTTTTATGCTACAAATGATATTTAATGAGTGGGATATGAAGAATGAAATTAGCAATAAATGTTACAAAACAAAGTGTACCTTATCCTAGAATAGAAGTCATTTATAATGATTTAATATATATAAATTGCAGGAAAGCTGTATCCTGCAACAACAAGGTCATCTTGCTTTCAGAAGTGATTTTAAATATATACTGTTATAAATATTCATAAATGTATATGCACATATATAAACAATATATATTGAATTTTATACATAATTTTGAAAAGGAAATCAGAAGTATGTGACCACTGTCGACTTCAGAACTATTCATATAACCACAGTGTGGTGATATTAGAATATCTCTGAGACTTGTTCCCAGAATAAATTTATTCTGGCAATGGTTTAGAATCCAGAATTCAGACCTTTATATTCAGAGTGATTAGCAGTACTTAGTAGTATTAGCAGCTTGACCCTGAATTCTGTGGTCCCTTCCCTAGACTATGTATAGATATTTGTGTTAAGCAGTGTCTAACCAGTGTACAAAAGATATTAAATTATAGGGAACACATAATAGCAGCCATGAAGGGACTTTGGCAGTGGTACTTGCATCTGAAGTTGATGAGGGTGGCTGGAAGCTAAGAGGATGCTGAACTTGACTCACATACTTATCACCATGTAGTAAGTAGTAACTTGTTTCTGATTTTCTTAGGAGTTCTTGCACCAAAAATAAAATATATCCCACATTGTCTTTTAAATTTACATAGTAGTGCTAGGGACACATCCCTCAGAGTGTAGTCGGAAAATATTGTGAGAAGCTGAAGTCTGCATTTTTAGTTTGATCCTGTTTTTGTTTTGCTTTGTCTAAATACCGACCCATTTCAATTTAGGTGGAAAAGAATTTCATTCATATCAAAGAACTCTGGAATTATTACTTTAGTTAAAACCTAGACTCTAATCTTAAAACTTGTGATATAATCTACTCTTGAACTTTTAAAAAAAAATGTAACTTGAAGGGACAAATAGATCTCTAGATACCAATGTTATAAAAAGGTTCAATATATTATAATTTAGCATAGGGAGAAAGACTCTGAGAAAGAAGACTGAAGTGTGGAAATATGAATTATCTTGAATATTTCTATTACAGCCATCATTTTTTCCAAAAAACTATAATGCATTTTAAATGATATATGTGAATTTGAATTGTATCAATATTATTTCTGAGTATTATAAATGTAATATCACTTGCTTAGATGCTGCCTTGGAAAGTTATAGTATGGTCAAAATATGTAAAACTTTATTAAGCCCCATAAAATCTCCCTTTTTTAGTTAAATTATTGTGAATTTGACTGATTTGGAGCTAGAAGACAATGGAAGACTATTCATTGAAATACACTTAATTGAACTTCTGATTCAACAGCTATATTTCATTTCCCCACACTTTCCTGTCTTCATTTCCTTATCTTCCTCATGGCTATATTTTATCATTGTCTTTCTAGCCATAATTTATTCATCCCATTGCTTCTTCCATTCCTCCCTTTTTTGCTTTGGCTTTCCCCTTCCTCCTCACTTTTCATCATATGTGAATTTCCCTGGCCTTACCTGTGTATTTCAAGTTTTATATGTGTAGGAACACTAACAAAGTCTTACAGAAAGAGAGGTGAACAAAAATCAAATAAGTGTATTGCTAGTTGCTCAGTTCATAGTTATTAATGAGGTGTTCCAGTTAGGTATAACCTGGGTAACCCTCTGGATGACTGGACCCTGATTTATCCAAATATGCTTGGAGTTTCAGGCAAGCTTAAGGATATCACAGGAGAGTTTCTTCTAGAGCACAGTGTCTCCATCCTCTCTCAGTCCTGTTCACACAGAAGGATACTTGTTATCAATTTGGGTGTTCACTGATCTGCAACTTTTATATAACCCAACAAATATACATGTATAATATTGCTATAAATTATGTAAAGTCAATGTTGTTGCAGTAACTATTTGCAAGATTAACATTTTAAAAATAGAGAGCGAGTATTATTAGTCTTGACTATATTTTCTCTCTTAAAAAGGATATTCTATCTGGAATAGCATATTCAAAAGCAGAGACATTACTTTGCCAACAAAGGTCCATCTAGTCAAGGCTATGGTTTTTCCTGTGGTCGTGTATGGATGTGAGAGTTGGACTGTGAAGAAGGCTGAGCGCCGAAGAATTGATGCTTTTGAACTGTGGTGTTGGACAAGACTCTTGAGAGTCCCTTGGACTGCAAGGAGATCCAACCAGTCCATTCTGAAGGAGATCAGCCCTGGGATTTCTTTGGAAGGAATGATGCTAAAGCTGAAACTCCAGTACTTTGGCCACCTCATGTGAAGAGTTGACTAATTGGAAAAGACTGATGCTGGGAGGGATTGGGGGCAGGAGGAGAAGGGGACAACAGAGGATGAGATGGCTGGATGGCATCACTGACGCGATGGACGTGAGTTTGAGTGAACTCCGGGAGTTGGTGATGGACACGGAGGCCTGGCGTGCTGCAGTTCGTGAGGTCGCAAAGACTTGGACACGACTGAGCGACTGATCTGATCTGGAAAGGATCAAAATAATGAATTAAAGAACGAGTCCTCAAACATGTTAATGTATATGTAATACAGGAAAATTTATGGCTTTAAGATTTTTGTTTGGGCTTTAAGATTTTTGTTTGTGCTTTAAAGATAGCTAAGTGGATAATTATTTATCAAAGGGAACTTCAATGGAAAAGCAATTATATGTTTGAAAAAGCATCCTTTCTATATGTAAACTATTGTTTACATTGTATTGTTTCTATATGTAAACATATGTAAACTATATGTAAAAATATGTAAACTATTATGAGTTTTATGATAACTCAATTGGTAAAGAATCCACCTGCATTGAAGGAGACCCCGGTTCAATTCCTGGTTTGGGAAGATCATCTGGAGAAGGGATAGGCTACTCACACCAGTATTCTTGGGCTTCCCTTGTGGCTCAGCTGGTAAAAAATCCGCCAGTATTGTGGGAGACCTGGGTTTGATCCCTGGATTGGGAAGATCCCCTGGAGAAGGGAAAGGCTACCCACTCCAGTATTCTGGCCTGGAGAATTCCATGGACATTATAGTCCTTGGGGTCACAAAGAATCGGACACAACTGAATGACTTCTACTTTCACTTTTCAACAGGACATTCTATATTGGTGAGCTCTTTTAATGACGCACATTTTTCTATATATCTTTGAAGCCTTTCCCATCATGTATTTTGCAAAACCAATTTTAGTATACTTATAAACTTTTAAAGATGAACAACTCTGGAATTTATTTTTAAAAAGTGACAGAAATAAATGATTACTAGGAAGCAAGTAAGGAAAAAAGAGGAAAAAAAGATATCCTTTAATCAAATTTAGTTTGCCTTAGTTACATTCTTATTTCCGTGGTGGCTAATACTTGCTTGGATTTTAAATTTTGCAGTGCTTCTTCTCTTTTAAGGTTCTCTTATAATTCTCTGACTTTCCAGTTTTGTTCTTTCTACTGCTTCCATTTTTAATGAAAATAATTTGAAATTTCAAATGAAGGATTCTAAGTCCATTGCTATGGGTGCTTTGTTAAGTATCTATTAACAAGGTCTTTTAATCAAGGTGGAAGATTCATATCTGAAAGCTATCCCCACCCACTTCTTGTCTAGTAACTTGGCACAGAATTAGTCAAGCATATGGAAATGTGGAGATGTCCTATCTGAAGTCTCAGTTCTCATTCATCATGCTAAGGAAGTGGAAGTCAGCTGAAATTAGTCACTAGGCTACACCTCTTGGTTTTTACTGCATCCATTATTCTTCAGTAATAGCAGTAATAGAGTAACTCCCAGGGAGGTATTTTTCTTGGATAAATCCTTTTCCCTCTTTTTAGTCTAACCATATCAGCCATTTTTTTGTTTCTTGGTGTCTTTTCCAACCTTCAGGCCTTTGCACATTCTGCTACAAAGGTCTTGGGGCTTTTGTTCTTTCTAGCTGGAATAGTTCCTGCTTGACTTTTATTGCATTGATTATTGTTCATCCTGTAAATCTCAGCTTAAACGTGAGCTTTCTTTGAAGGCCTTTCTTAACTACCCCAATTTGGTAGATTTTTCAAGTAAACCAACCATAAGAGAATCTGCTTCTTCCTAGAAGTTAGCACAGTTGCAATGAATGAGAAGTAAAGTCTTTCTGTAAATCTTTCTCTCATGGCTGAGAGGCCCATCACAAGACTGCATCTGCCTTGTCGATCACTATGTCCCGGGTGCCTAGCACAATGCCTGGAACGTAGGTGTTGCACAGTAATTATTTGTTACAAAAAAATAAAAGAGAGATTTATGAAGAATGATTATCTTTCAATTCCTTTAGTCCAACTTTGAAAGAATTGGTGCATAGAAATTATTTTTTAAATGTCCATCAGTTAATATAGTTTCATAAAGTCATATTTAGAGTATCTAGCATCATACTTAGAAGGTGCTAGAATCATAAGCTTATGGGAAAAGACAGTAGCATCATAAATACCACTTTGGTACCAGTGATACAGGGGAAAGGGATGGTCTGGAATCAAGACACATGGAGCATCATACAGGTAGTGATAAACACACATATTTGAAATAGTTTTAGATGTTTGAATTTGATAACAACTGGCCTTTTGTACATTCAGCAATTAATAAAAAACACTATGGAAAATCCTGCAATATAAAGAACTGAATAAAAAGTATCTTAACTACCTGCAATCTAAAGGGCAAAACAGAATGAGGAGTGGAAAATATGGAAAAATGAGCCAAGTGTGACTGACATTGAAAGTATAGCCAGAGCCCTGCCAATTCCAGGGGGGATATGAATGGAGAGCAGATAGAAACTTGTGGAGGTAGGAATATTCATGGCATGTACAGAAAATGGGAAAGAGCTCAGCTGAAGAGGAAATTTGAATGTCAAAATTCAGGAATTTTAAGGGTAAGGAAAACATAATTCATGTTTGTTTTATTTTTGCTTTTATTTTTCAGCAAGTAATCTTGAAGTCAATGTAGAAAAGAAATGAAACAAAGCAAGGAATGAGACATCAGTTAAGAATCTATTGAAACAATTCAGGTAAGAGTTGATCAAACTATGTTTTGTGTTATGAGTAAATCAAATATACAAAATAGGAAATATTCCTCAAATAATTGATATGAACGCTTTCAAGTAGTTTTTTGTTGAGTATTATGAAAAGTTTACCATGACTAGTGTTTAGAGATTTATATAAAGCTAAGATGACTAACAGCAGAAGGAAGCGACAGGATGAGGCAGTTGGATGGCATCACTGACTCAATGGACATGAGTTTGAGCAAACTCCAGGAGTTAGAGAAGGACCGGGAAGTCTGGCACACTGCAGTTCATGGGGTCATAAAGAGTTGGACACAACTTAGCAACTGAAAAACAGCAACAAGATTATTAAACAGAAAGTCAAGGTTTCTGCAATCTTCATATTTTATTGCATTTGTTATATAAAATAAAAATATCTTTCTATCATTTCATCAAAGCAACAAAGATGTACGGAGAAATTGTCTAAGACAAACGTGTTTATTTCCTTCTCTCTCCCAGGGTGCTGCCTACAGGCCCTTCCCTTTGATAATTATACATTCTTCAGCTGTTGTTTAAGCTGGACCTGAAGGGCCAATATACTCACAGGGAAGAAAATGCCAAGGTACAATTATAGTGAAAGCTATCAATTTGAATTCCCTGAATTTTCATTCTAAAACGTCAGTTACCTGGCATAAACTATTACTCTAAAACACAACTTAGTAATCACTTGGCCTGAATTCAATGTATATATTCTTTTGTATGGTGAAAAGTCACAGATATGATTGATGACTTTTAGAAATAGTCATTAAAAAGTACATAATAATTTTTGTTATAAAAACCATTTATTAATAGTAGGGTAGGAGAATATTATTTTGACAGTATGCAGAAGGTATTAGACTGTGTATTTATGTTATTTACTTGGCCAATATTTGCTCATGTGGACTTTTAAATAAGGAAAAAGGGCATTTTAAAAGTTAATATTCATAATTACTGGAAAGACTGGGAAATAAAGTAAGTACAAAGAGCAAAATAATATCACTTATAATTCTTCTCAACATTGATATCCTCTTCTAATTAATATTTATATTTTGGCATATTTCCTTTCAGTCATATATATATAAATAATTAATCTACTTGCAATCATATTGCATACAATTTTGTCTCTATTTTGATTTCATTATTATGTTGTAAGGACATCTCCAAATTATAAAAATCTGTTTGAATATCTCATTTTAATGGGTAAATGTTATTCAGAATTATGGGTGTATGAGAATATGATATATCATTTTTAACTGGTCTTTGATATGTTTCCAAAAATTTTTGCTAATATAAAATAATTCTTAGACATGCATCTTTCTGTATAAATCTTTTCTCAGATCTCTGATTATTTCCTTAAAATAAATTTCTGTCAATGGAGTTTTACTTCAAATTAAATAATCTTTTAAGAAATTCTTAGTGCACAGCACCAAAGAGCCTTCTAGAAAGTTTGTATCACTATAGAGTCCAACCAAGAGTTTATTTAATTGAAGTTTTTGTCTTTTCTTTTTTGTATGTATTTGACTTTAAGTGTCAGAGAAGGCAATGGCACCCCACTCCAGTACTCTTGCCTGGAAAATCCCATGGATGGAGGAGCCTGGCAGGCTGCAGTCTATGGGGTTGCTGAGGGTCGGACACGACTGAGCGACTTCACTTTCACTTTTTACTTTCATGCATTGGAGAAGGAAATGGCAACCCACTCCAGTGTTCTTGCCTGGAGAATCCCAGGGGGAGCCTGGTGGGCTGCCATCTATGGTGTCGCACAGAGCTGGACACGACTGAAGTGACTCAGCAGCAGACTTTGAGTGTATTGACCATTTTTTGTACTTATTGTTTTGGTTTGTTCTATGAATTGCTAATATTAGTTAAAATGTCCTTTTGTTTACTTATTATTATCTTAATCTAAGAGTCTTTTTATTGAAGCCTATTTTACATGAAAAGTATTATCTCCTTTTTATGTATGGAGTTATATATTTTCTAAATTGCTGGCCAGAATTATAAAACCATTTGTTTGTTTCATAGAGAATTATATGGCTTCTATTTTGTAAATAAGTCTTAGTATATCTTATAAAAATTTAGTAAATTTTGGTAGATTTAATGAATCTATCATCCCCATTGAACCTGAATATGAATTGTAGATACAAGTAAGTCTAGATTAAATTTAAACACAAGTTAAAAATTCAGTGTGGTTGAATTCCTAGAAGTCATGCAAAGTCATTGATTGCTTACAATGACTTTTATAGTTGACTGATGGTCTTTTTGTAAATAGGATTCACAGTGTTTCACTTTATTTTATGGTCTGAGTGATAACATACAAAGCACTTTACTTATACCACAAGTTAATATCAGGTGCTGGCATCCAGTTACAACATGCAAAAGAGTATTAATTATCTACAAGTTGTGGCTAGGGAGAAGATTTGAAACTTAGTAAAAAATTTGGGTTCAGAGAATCTATCTCCATATTTAGCTCTGACCCCCAGGAAAACCCAAGGTGGGCAAGTGTGAGCTTGACTACCATGAGTTTAAGCAGGAAGGCTTTCACCTGCTCATCTAGACAGTGTCTCCATGCAGTTGCTTACCCATTTTTCTTGTGGTTCAGGTCCCTCCCTCCACCTCCTTCCTTCAATGAATCTTCTCAGATTCCTGCATTTCTAACAGAATAACCATGTAACAGCTGTTTATTACTGAGTAGAAACTTTCCCTGTTAGAAGAGGCATGTGTGAGCTCTCTTGTTTGCCAAATTATACCAGATATTTTCTGTTTGCTCCCCAGGTTCACTGTCCACTCTTCTCTGTCTGGGGAGTCCACCTGTATGAATGACATCAACAGGGCTTCCATTCTTATTTCTATTTGTTTTTAGTCAGTGGGAGAATGAGAAATAAACAGACAGGTTAGGGTGTTTATTTCTGGAAGAACTGCATAGGAAGTCCCCTGCCTTAGCTAAGTTTTCGCTCAATGAACGATGGCCTTATCTATGTAATTCTTGCTTTCTACTTACTCCAGCGAGCTTTTCCTCCATCATCTCTTTAGTTTTTGGTGTGGTAAAAGTGCTACCACTGCTACTCCTAGAGTCCCTTAATATTCCTTCAGTTCAGTTCAATTCAGTCGCTCAGTCGTCTCGGACTCTTTGTGACTCCATGGATTGCAGCACGCCAGGCTTCCCTGTCCATCACCAGCTCCCAGAGCTTACTCAAAATCCTGTCCATCGGTGATGCAATCCGACTATCTCATCCTCTGTCGTCCCCTTCTCCTCCTTCCTTCAATATTTCCCAGCATCAGGCTCTTTTCAAATGAGTCAGTTCTTTGCATCAGGTGGTCAAAGTTTTGGAGTTTCAGCTTCAGCATCAGTCCTTCCAATGAATATTCAGGACCAATTTCCTTTAGGATGGACTGGTTGAATCTCCTTGCAGTCCAAGGGACTCTCAGGGGTCTTCTCCAACACCACAGTTCAAAAGCATAAATTCTTCAATGCTCAGCTTTCTTTATAGTCCAACTCTCACATCCATACATGACTACTGGAAAAACCATTGCTTTGCCTAGACGGACCTTTGTTGGCAATGTCTCTGCTTTTTAATATGCTGTCTAGGTTGGTCATAACTTTTCTTCCAAGGAACAAGCATTTTTAAATTTCATGGCTGCAGTTACCATCTGAAGTGATTTTGGATCCTCCCAAAATAAAGTCTGTCACTGTTCCCATTGTTTCCCCATCTATTTGCCATGAACTGATGAGACCAGATACCATGATCTTAGTTTTCTGAATGTTGAATTTTAAGCCAGCTATTTCACTCTCCTCTTTCACTTTCATCAAGAGGCCCTTTAGTTTTTCTTTGCTTTCTGCCATAAGTGTTATCTTGATTCCAGCTTGCACTTAGCAGTTTTAGTTATTACTTGATAATTACTGATATTCAATTGTTTTACCTCTTCTGTAAACCAATTATATTTGTTATCTCTTAACATGTAACAAATTACCTCAAAATTTCTAAGCTTAGGACAGTAATAAACAAGTTTTTATTTCACAGTTTCTATAGTTAGTTTCAAGAGTAGTTTAGCTGGGTAGATTTGAAAGACAGTTTTCTGTGGTTCCCTCATATTTCTGTTTTATTGAGAGAAAGTCACGATTGCCTTTACTGTGAGCTCTCTTTTCAAGTACATTTGTAGAGTGACCTGCCTTGGAAGACAAATATTCTTCATCACTTAAGCAAAGAATAGACATCCTTACTGCCCATAATAAAATAGTCTTTTCCTAAATTCAGATTCCTGCCAGATAATGCAGTCCTCTTATATGCAGGTTCCACCTGGCCTTGTTCCCACTGCTTTATGGGAATTAAAATTCAAACCAGTAAAGAAAATGTTAATATTGTGATTATTGTTCCTGCTCTTTATAATAATGCTCTGTTTCTGACTCAGGAATCTTGAGTCTTCTTCAACTGCAAATATCCATGAAAATGAGGCAGACTGATATGTTAATTGGCAATTAGGGTAAAATCTTAGACTCTCCACAATTCTTGACCAGTAGTCCTTGTTCGGGGTCTCTTGTGAGCTTTCAATCATGATATTTGCAGGGACTGTAGTCATCTGAAGGCCTGACTAGATCTGGAAGATCTGTTTACAAAATGACTCACTCAAATGGCTGGCAAGTTTATCCTGGTTGTTGTCAAGAGATCTCAGATCCTTGCCACATGGAACTCTCCATAAGGTGGCCTGAGTATCCTCCCACCATGGCAGCTGGTTTCCCCAGAGGTGATAATCCAAGAGAAGCAAGATGGAAGGCACAGTGTCCCATGACCTAGTCTCAGAAGTTACACTGCCATTTCTACAGTCTCATGTTAGATTCAATGAACAATATATCTGCTCAGTATGAGAGCTAACTACACAAGCCCAAGAATACTGTGAGGCAAAGATCCTTGTGGCTGGGTACCACCTAAACCCTTCTCTAAATATCCCAGTATGTGTCTAATATCTCTTTCCTGACTGAAACCACAACTCAAATTTCTCTACATGCTCTTACCTCTTTGTCTCTTTAGGCATGTTTCTATTTGAATTTTCTACTTATTGTCTTGCTTAATTCACACAGTAAGACCTTCCTGGGATCATTAATTCCATTTACAAGGAAACAGCTTAAAATTTTCAAGTACTTTGGCCAAAATCTTGCATCCAGTATGAGACTAAAGAGACCCCCTCAATCGAATACTCCCTCCAGTATTTGAAATGCTTTCTGGATAAGAGATCTAAAAATGAATTGAAGGCAATAATCTTGAAATCTTATTTTGTAAACTAGACTAATATGTAGACACTATAGACAAGTGCTTAAGTGGCATAATTTAAGGAATGTGTCTATTGAAATATTTTTTCACTCTCCTACCAACATATCTCTAAAAGGTCTACTGTAAAATATTATTGTGGGGCAGCCATCCAGGAATTTCTGCATTTTGTTTTGATTAGGCCTTATATTTTATCAGAAGAGCCATGTATTACCTTGGCCTTATGTTACCAGTTTTATAAATTATTATTTTAAAATTGTTTATAATTAATCCCTAAACTATCAGGTAGTAGAAAGCATACACACATAAATTGATTTTATATGACACAGAAGCTTGAGAAATACCAGAGACCTATACGGTTTTATGCAGTGGGAGTGTTAAACAGTTTGGGAGTATATTTGAAAGTGCCCTATAGAACTGCAGTAACCATAAGAAATTCTGTCCCTACCACAAATTCTACTTGAGTTTACCCTAAGAGCAGAAATGCACTAATAACTCACTTTTTAATGGGAAAAAAAAAAAAAAAAAGGTGAACAGTTGTACCGTTATTATTGAAATAATCTCAAATTGCTTTGAATTACTTCTTTTTTCTTAGTGAAATTAAAGTAGATTGCAACAGTGGTTTGAAGTATTCTGAGGTTAAAAATTTTATAAAACAGACCCTAGCCCATTTTTTAGTAAAAATATATGTAGTTTTTGTCAATGTGTTGAACTGAAAATGTGAACTCTGGGAGATGGTGATGGACAGGGAGGCCTGGCATGCTGCAATTCATGGGGTCACAAAGAGTCGGACATGACTGAGTGACTGAACTGAACTGAACTGAAAATTAGCTTACATGTATCTTTATTTTAATTTTTTTCATTATTTTCTTCTAACTCATTTCTGTAACAGTTCTCTTATTTGGCAGCTTCCCTAACAGATAAAGCTATGGAGTTTTCAAATTCAATAAGCAAGATTGGAAGGGAGACATCACTTGACCACCAAAGGACCTCAGATCTTAGCTTATGGCAAGTTTTTAGAGCCATCAATCTTCTAAAGCAGCCAGCAGCTTGGAGTTCTTTTGTAGCTGCCTGGGATAGGTGCTAAGTTATTAGTGTAAAACAATACATTCTGGAAATTTTTCAGCTCTTTACTGTGAAGTTCAAAGTATGAATGCACTCATTTGTTCAAGGTATCTCAGGGGAAAGAGACACAGAGAGAGAGAGAAAGAGTGAGAGAAATGAACACAGTTGTACATTGCATACTAGGATTCCTTGTATGTGACATTTAAAGCACACTGTTTTGAATGATGATTAATAAACTTTCATGAAGCCCCCTGAAACAGAAAAAAAAGAAAAGCCATGTTAACCCGGTCTCTGCTGTCAGAGCTGTTGTTCAGTTTTAGTGTTCAGCCTGTCTGAGTTCTTATCTTGGTAGTTGAGCATGGATTATTCTATTAGACCATGGATTATCTATTAGATAATAGATAGTCTATTATCTATTAGATTTAGGTTGTGGAACAGACTTCAGTTGGGACAGACTTCAGAGAGGGTAGAATCACAGATATTCTCACAAAATGCCCGTTTCCTCTCCCTCAGCCAATTGTCTCTGGTCTTCTCTTGCCAGTTGTTAATTGTTCTAAGATTGGGGTAATGAGACTAAGTAAGATTTATATCCCATCATTGGAGACTGGTTCTCTCCCTCCCTCCCTCCCTCTCTTCCTGCCTTCTTTTCCTCCTTCATCTCTTCTTTTCTTCTTCTTACTCCTCCTTTTTCTCTTTCTCCACTCTCTCTCCCTCCCTTGTGTCTCCTCCTCCTTTGTCCTGTCCTCCTTTCTCTTTCTTTTTTTCTTCCTTGCTAAAGGAAGAAAAGCCCCAATTACAATGTTTTTAATTGAACTAGAGAAGCCCCAATTACTTTTGTCAGCCATTCTAGGACCACTAAGGAAAAGTAGTCATGGGATAATAAGCCAGAGAGATGGGATAATTAAGTCTACTGATGACATCTATAAATAATTCTACCTGTCCTGCTTGGACATGCTCTAATGTGAGGGCAGGAATAATCAATATGCTTATTACTAAAACCACTCTGAGTAGGATTTATTTTAGTTGCAGCTGAAATAATCCACTCTGACACAGAAAACACATGGAAAACAGGTTGATCACAGGCCTGGCATAAGTGACTTTTTGGTCATCCTCTGAATTGAGGTAGAAGCAAGAAAAGTGGAAGTACTAAAAAAAATTGTATGTACTTCAATAAATATCTCAGAGAGATCAGTTTGTTGCAGTGACTGAAATAGAAAAATACATTGGAAATACAATCTTGGGGAAAATATGCCTCCTCCATGCTTGTAGGTGAATCTGTAGTGGCAAGTGTTCTCTAGGAAAACACAGGAGAAGGCAATGGCACCCCACTCCAGTACTCTTGCCTGAAAAATCCCATGGACAGAGGAGCCTGGTGGGCTGCAGTCCATGGGGTCGCTAAGAGTCGGACACGACTGAGCAACTTCACTTTGACTCTTCACTTTCATGCATTGGAGAAGGAAATGGCAACCCACTCCAGTGTTCTTGCCTGGAGAACCCCAGGGACGGGGTAGCCTGGTGGGCTGCCGTCTATGGGGTTGCACAGAGTCGGACACGACTGAAGCGACTTAGCAGCAGCAGCAGCAGGAAAACACATTGGGGACAACCGTTATGCCCCTGCTCCACTCAGGCAGTTCTTCTCTTATCAGTTTAATATATGTCTCTGAATGAGATTTTGCCTGAAAAATAAAGAGGTTTGCAATCAAGTATTAGATTGAAAACTACTATTTAGCAATAAATCTTCATTCTTTGTTTTATGGTAGAACACAATGAGTGTCCAAGTAACCTTACCTTGTGTCATCCATTTCCATCTACACCTGATTCTGGGCAAGGTCATCATTGGTTGTTGTTTTCATTTAGCCTGTCATCACCACCCTTTTCAGGAGAGGATGCGGAAAGAAGTACTAAAAGAAGTACCACCATCATTTCATCTCCTTGTCTTGTCTTCTCCTCTTCATTGCCACTGGGCAAGGACTATCCAAGTTTTCAACTTTCAACACAGATCTTCAACCCACTTACATAGTCAGGTTATTGTTTCCTCCAGGTATAAACTGAACTTTAAGAGTTAAGTTCCCTGGTGGTTCAGATGGTAAAAAATCTGCCTGCAATGCAGGAGACCTGCATTCGCTCCCTGGGTCAGGAAGATCCCCTGGAGACGGGAATGGCTACCCACTCCAGTATTCTTGCTACTATATTAGAGAATTACATGGACAGAGGAGCCTGGCACTTCATGAGGATACAAAGAGTTGAACATGACCATCAGTTTTTGCATTACACTGTTAGAAAAAAAGTGTTTTTCATATTTTTATAATTACCAGTTCTCTTTTTTTCTTATTTTGAATCTAAGAAGTTTATGTATGAATTTGTTTATTTGTTTACATATTTTTGTGAGATTAGGTGCATAGCAGTTTTTTGTTGTATCCAATAACACAATATATTGATTTTGCTGTTTAAATCAGCAAATTTTCTGCCAAATTATAAAACAGCAATTGTAGCAGAAGCATCAACAGCAACCTTCAGAAAGAGAACAACAAAATATTTGTTCTCAATCCAGGATTTTTATATATAACTCAATTGCTTTGGTAAAATATCTACTGGCAAAGCTGAATCTAAATAGCATTTCGGATGCATCCTAAACAGCTTGCCTGAAGACTGAAGCACACTCTGCTTATATACTTTCTGAAATCTATCTATATTTTATTTTGTCTTGGAAAAAGATTAAAGAATAGAATTATATTAGAACTGGTGGAGGCATGATCCATGCCCCCTTGATTATATTGAAACATTAAAATGTCATCAGCATGTTAATTTTGTCATCTCAACTGCACGAGATTTATTCAGCACTTCTATCTATTACATTACTCTGGAAACACAATTTATTCTGATTGTGGAAATGTCATAGGCAGCAACTAAAAACATCTGGAATTCTTAGTTTAGAAAGAATGCCTGGTTTCAATAATGCTATTTCAAAATTAATTTTATCTATAAAGAAGGCAGGAATCAAACATTTTAAAATTATTCAAATTGAAATATTCATTTGGCTCACCAATTTTAACTGAGAGATCAAAAATCAAAGAAAGAAAAAAATGAGAATAGAAAGCATTATTTTTTAATGGTTAGGGAAATAAAATGATCTCCAATGAAAGTCTAATTTCAGAAAAATATAGTGACCTTTTTTTGTATGTTTGTTTTTCCTCTTCATTATAGCAAGAGAAGCTTGACTACATCTGTGACACATCTAGAAAGTAGATGCAAGGGAGGGAGATGGGTAATTAATCCTAGAAAGACAGAAGGCACAAAAGTGTCATAATGGCACAAAGAACCAGTTTTGTTTCAATGTTTCATGTTTTCCTTTATAAAAATTCGTAAATAGAGTACATTTCTTTGCTGCTGCCAAGGTGAAAGTCACTTGCCTGATAAATTGTATGTGGGGCACTGGGTAAGGAAAGAAGCAAAGGTTGGTTAGTGGTAAATTAGGGATTTTTCTTAGTAAATATACCCATTATTCGTTATCTGAGAAACCCAAGTCCTGAAAGCTCTGAAAACTGAAATAAATGCCCATTGGATAGTAGATACTGACTTGATCTAAAGTGAGGCTATTTATTTTCTTTAACTCATTTACCTGAATATTCATAATTTCACTGCAGAATCAAGAATATGGTCAATTGCAAGGTGCTGCTCCAGACTGTATAGAGAATGCTTTGCAATTCCATTCTAAAATTTGAAAAACTCTGAGATTGAAAACACATCTGGTCCTCCGGTCAGAAAAGTTTCAGATAAAAGAATGTTGGATTGGTAGTAAATTCTAGAGATTTCTCCCTATACCTCCCCCTACCATCACCCAAACAGGTTGTTTCCAGCTTGTCTGGGCCTGACTGTGAGGCATTGTGCTTAAGTCTTAGCAAAATTTTAACTTCAGTTTCCACATTTAGCAGTAAGTTATTTTGGCAAACTGCATGGACAACAAATATATTATTATGCATTGGAGGGTATATATTTAATTTTATTTATTTATATTTTGGCTGTGCTGGGTCCTTGTTGCTGCATGGACTTTTCTCTTGTTCTGAGCAGGGGACTACTTTTAGTGTGGTATGCAGACTTCTTATTGCAATGGCGTCTCGTTGCAGAGCACAGGCTCTAGAACATGAGCCCTTCAGTAGTTGAGGTTCCCAGGCTTTAGAGCACAGGCTCAATAGTTGTGGTGCATGGGCTTAGTTGCACCATGGCATGTGGGATATCCTGGACCAAGGACGAACCCATGCCTCCTGCATTGACAGTTGGATTCTTTACCATTGAGCCACTGGACAGGGGAATGAACATATTTAGATGTACTGAAAAGTCATGAAGATAGTACAGAGAATGTCCATATGCCATCACTCTGTTTCCTTAACACTTTCCTGCTAACTTAAAGAAACTGATGTCACCTAGACTAGGGTGCTTAAATATCTGTGTTGGTTAGCTAATAAAGTTGTTCTCTTTTCAGTAATTTCCTTATTAGGCTCTGCACACTGTTTATGTTTTTGAACTTTAATTCTTACAGTAAATAAGTGAAAGGGGTATTATTTTTGCACAATTTAGAGAGGACAAATGTTAATTCAGGGAAGAACACTAGCTTGTCTAAGGCAGCAGCTCTTAAACAGTAGATCTAGGTGAATAACTTGGATCCGAGGGGCTCTAAAGCACAGTTGTTTTCAAAGCACACTGTCATCTTCAGCTCTGGCCTGTTGGCCCCTAGTCAGCAGAATTTGTCTTCCTCCCAAAGTTCACAAATAATCTTCTGGCTGAAGGTCAACCCCTCTCATTTCCTTAGGAGAATGTGGAAAGTTGGGAAGAGCGTAATATAGAGTTTAGCAAGATGAGAAGAGGCAGAGGTAAAAACTTACTTTGACCACTTCTGAAGTTAATAAACAAGGCCTTTTACTACTTCTTCCTCTGTTTATGCAAAGACACTCCATTAGCATTGACAAACATTCTTTGTCTCCTAAGTGTAAAAGAGAAAGGATGGAGCTTTAGAGGCTGCTTTAAAAAAAAGTTCTACCCGTTTATCTGGAAGAACAAGCTGTAAAATACCCTTAGAAAACCATTTAAGAGGCTGAAAGGAAGAATGGTTGTGAGACTCTTGCAGTTTTTGTTTGTTTGTTTTTAACACAGTGGCTTTGTTGATGTCACTCAAAGGCCTGCTGAGAACAGAAAGGGGAGAAATTCTACCTGGAAGCAGCTAGTAGTGGAGCTGAATAAATAAATCTCTCCTCAGAACTTCTTTCTCATTCAGTCCCTACTTCTATACTCACAATTTAGCTCCCATCCTGGTTTGGAGGGATGCCTGGAAGGTGGAGACTGTTTTAGGAAGATGTGTGTGCATTCTGAGTAAAAATCTATAAGTATTTGTCATTACACCTGGTTAAACAGTTCACAGTCATCCTAGAGTTACCCTCTTTCAAACCTCCCAAAGATCTGTAAGAAAGCATCATATAGGTAGCAATCCCCAGATGAGCTGTGTTTAGTCATGGCATCACTAGAGTACATGAGAAATCAACTTATAGTATTTCTATTGTAGAAATTGAAAAGTATTCTTATGATATTTGCAAGTGAAATCCATTGACTATATCAAATATGTATTTCTTCCTGTATTAATTACAGAAACATTGATCAAAAGAAGTTTTCCAGTCTTCAAGTGGCTCTGCAGCTCCTTCCAGTGTGTGCTGCTGTGTCTTCAACACATGGTTTCCAAGGTCACCATGGCAAGGCAAAGAATGTGAGAATCACATTATAGGGGTGTGCCATTCTTGGATGTTGCTTATATCATTCTGTACCATACTACACTGGTCAGATGAGAATTAACATGTGTACCATAATCACGTTACTGAATCCAAGCTTGGTCTGCCTGCCACACAATAGGCCAATAATCAGGAAATGAGATACTGAGGCAAGAAATGGCAATTTTAATTGGAAAGCCAGGAGTCTGAGAAGATGGTAGGCGGGCTAGGGCCCTCGGGTACCATCTTATGGGGTCTGGATGCCAGTTTCTTTTATAGGACAGGGATGGGGAGGAGATGAGGAAGTAAAATAAAAAGGCAATTAGTCTTGCAAAATATCTCTTGCTTGGCCAGGTTTGGGGAGGGGATGTGGTAATTTCTTCTTTTCTGAAGCTATTCACAGGTGGGCAGGGTCAGAATGTCTCCCTGTGAGCTGAACAAAGGAACTTTAACATTCAGACAGAGCGACAGGTTCCTCAAGACAGGCCATTATATTCGCTTACAGATATAGATAGCATCCTTTCAGGGATTACAATAATAGAAACCGTGAAAAGTAAGGGTGAAAGGAACAGATCCAACATGGAGTTGGGTTTTGCTCTTCCCTGTTACATTCAAAAGGAAAAAGCAACTGGTGTGATGAAGAGCTCACTAGTCTCTGCCATAATCAAGTTAATTCTTATTCATAATTTCTCTGTGGCTCTCAGTTCTATAAAATGATATCTCTCATTCTCCCCTTTATCCAAATTTCTGCTTTCATATTTTTTTCCAACCTCTCTCTAAACTTTCCCTTTCTTTACTTCAGTTTTCTTCTCCCCAAGTTACTGTGTTAGACAGCAGTCCTCTTTCTGCTGTGTCAGCAACCCCACTTCCTGGTTCTGCCACAGCCGCCCTGCCCTGTCTTCCATACCTGGCCAGTCCAATCTTCTGCTTTCCGTACTTTTGTTCCACATGAAAAATACCACCACTACCACTGCCACTACCAGAATCTACTTGGTCCTTAGCCTGTTTGTGACCTCAGCCTATCTTAGTAATGCCATTTAACTGTCATTGATTTGTGTTCAGTTTACGTTTTCTTTCTTCATGGCAAATATGCCAAACCTTTATAATTTTCTTCATCTATTTAACCCTGCCTGCCTTAACTCAGAAAAAAAAAAAAAAAAAAAAAACTACATGTGATGTTCCGCACTTTCTACCTCTAAGTATGTGTATGTGGCCCTGAGTTGTTTCCTAGGGCTCTTCTGCTCAGCTTGCTCCTGGTCCTTAGTTCATTCTTTATCTTATCTCCATTCTCCATATGGTTCTTCTTCCCATCTGCTGGTTTCTAATTCCATTTGGTATTCTCTCTGTGGAGATAAATTTTGACTCATCCTTCAAATTGCATGTGACATATTACTTTAGTCCACTCTGGTTGCTGTAACAAAATCCCACAGGTTAGTTGGTGTAAACAAAGAAAATCAGTTTTTCCATATTTCTGGAGGCTGAGAAGTCAGGATGAAAGTGTCAGCAAGGTTGGTTTCATATGAGGCCTCTTCTCTTGACTTGTAGGCAGCCACCATCTCATTATGTCCTTGTAGGATCTCTGCTTTGTGTGCCAAAGAGAGAAAGGAAAAAAACAGACAGACAAGATTTCTGGTGTTTTTTTCCTAAAAGGGCACTAATCCTATAGAATCAGGGCCCCAGCCTTGTGATCTCATTTAACCTTGTATGCTCAGTTGTTCCCTACTCTTTGTGACCCCATGGACTGTAGCCTGCCAGGCTCCTCTGTCCATGGGGATTCTCTAGGCAAGAATACTGGAGTGAATGGCTGTGCCCTCCTCCAGGGGATCTTCCCAACTCAGGGATTGAACCCAGGTCTCCCTCATTGCAGTCGGATTCTTTACCATCTGAGCTACCAGGGAAGCCCCACTTAACCTTAATTATGTCCTTATAGATGCCATCTCTAATTATAACCACATTAGAAGGTTACCTCATCATTGTTTACAATTTCATCATAATAACCAATTGATTCCAGCCGTACACATGTGATCCTTGAAAATAATGTCACATTATAGACTATCTTCATATGTTCAAGTTCAACATATACATTTTGGAAGGATACAAATGCTCAGTCCATCATGATCATCTTGATCTTCACCTTAACAGTGAAGCATTCTTTGAAATGACCCAGGCTAAATCTCTGCCCTTATCCATTTGAATATTATGTTAAACTATCATAATTCTCTTTAAAGTAAATTTCTAATATGTTCTGTTTGGACCATGAGCTAGATAGAGAAAGAAAGCATATCTTTATCATCTTTAAGTCATGTCTATTACTTAGCACAGAGTCTAAACCAGAAGAGGTGCTTAATTGCTTTTTTTTTTTTTTTAATTAAACCACAAGATCCTGTAAGGTCAACTATATGATCAAAGAAACATTAAATTATGATGCATGTATTTTAAAAGTAAGAATGATATATTTAATTTGAATTGTTTTGAAATTGATTCCCTATATATAGGTCATATACTCATTCTTTAATGGAATGCTTAATTCAATTTGGTTCTATGATCATTTAAAGAAAATACCATTTGCAAATATCAGATTGAGAACATGTTAATTCCTTAAGAACTGAAATAGAAAGATTAAAATATATGGTTCCATTGAGCTTGTATATCCCAAAGGGCTACTAACAAAATACTATTGGTAGATTTGGAAGCTTATCACGAATTGAGCACAGTATCAGGAGTTACAGCTATTTCTTTCAAGAGGTGTGTGTATTTCAAGCATATGTTTTAAGACCTTAAAGCTCTATTCTTTCATTGTCATTTTTTAGTCCTGATTTGATTCAAGTATTTTTTTTTCCACAAATTACATATTGGAATTGTAGATTAGACTTTTTAAGCATGCTGTTTGTGGTTTTTCTTACTAGATCATCAACCCCACAGTTGTCAGAAAGGCATTTTCACATGAAGTTTAATTTCTGCAATGAAGGATGAAAAATTATCTTGTTTTATCAATGAGGGAAACTACCATGTTTCTCCATTCCTGTTTTCTGTAACAGCAAAATAATCTCTTGAATTATCTCTATAAAATATTCTACATTGTTCTGGCAATGATCTGGCTCCATCCTTTGATAGGAAATAGGGCATGTGTGGCTAGGTATCCAGAGGAATATGTTTACCAATAAATTATCTTCCAAGGTTTTGACACCACCATCAGTTATGCCAGATGCAAATCATTTACTCTCTGTCAGTTCAAATACACAGTCTTGTTTGGATGGCTTAAATCTATGCTGGCACCAATCTACAGCAAGCAATATCGCTCAACTTTTGAGTTGAAAGCATAGACAAATGTATACAGTGCAGAACATGGAAATAGTACAGTACATACTGGATTTTGGTAAGTGTTACTTAATGTTTATATAGCATGAGATTGTCAAAGGAATAGTGACATTTCCTATTAAAGAAATATCCTTCCACAATGGTAGACACAATTCTTTGACACGGAGTTTTAAGAGGATAGTCATGTTCTGTGTGGCCCACAACTCTGCCAGATCTCATGAAGTCAAAAATGAAGCTTTGGGTAAATACCTCGGGGAAATGCCAAATGAAATCTTGGCATCTGGGAATTTAATAATAATAGCTTCAATGCTACAATATTTCACAGAGTTTAGCATCATTTTTATAGACTGTGAACTGGTGGATGGCCTAAAGAGTAAAAACGATCTAATTTTTCTTTATTATTTTCTTTTTTTTTTTTATTTTCTTTTTTTTTTTATTTTTTTTTTCTCTAATTTTATTTTATTTTTAAACTTTACATAATTGTATTAGTTTTGCCAAATATCAAAATGAATCCGCCACAGGTATACATGTGTTCCCCATCCCGAACCCTCCTCCCTCCTCCCTCCCCATACCATCCCTCTGGGCCGTCCCAGTGTACCAGCCCCAAGCATCCAGCATCATGCATCGAACCTGGACTGGCAACTCGTTTCCTACATGATATTTTACATGTTTCATTGCCATTCTCCCAAATCTTCCCACCCTCTCCCTCTCCCACAGAGTCCATAAGACTGTTCTATACATCAGTGTCTCTTTTGCTGTCTCGTACACCGGGTTATTGTTACCATCTTTCTAAATTCCATATATATGCGTTAGTATACTGTATTTATGTTTTTCCTTCTGGCTTACTTCACTCTGTATAATAGGCTCCAGTTTCATCCACCTCATTAGAACTGATTCAAATGTATTCTTTTTAATGGCTGAGTAATACTCCATTGTGTATATGTACCACAGCTTTCTTATCCATTCATCTGCTGATGGACATCTAGGTTGCTTCCATGTCTTGGCTATTATAAACAGTGCTGCGATGAACATTGGGGTACACGTGTCTCTTTCCCTTCTGGTTTTCTCAGTGTGTATGCCCAGCAGTGGGGTTGCTGGATCATAAGGCAGTTCTATTTCCAGTTTTTTAAGGAATCTCCACACTGTTCTCCATAGTGGCTGTACTAGTTTGCATTCCCACCAACAGTGTAAGAGGGTTCCCTTTTCTCCACACCCTCTCCAGCACTTATTATTTGTAGACTTTTGGATCGCAGCCATTCTGACTGGTGTGAAATGGTACCTCATAGTGGTTTTGATTTGCATTTCTCTGATAATGAGTGATGTTGAGCATCTTTTCATGTGTTGAATTAAGGCAGATCATGATACCTAAAAAGAAGATTGTAAAACCATTTATTTCTTGGCTCTTGCCATGAAAACAGCTGAAGTAAACCAAGTTGACTCATATTTTCACTTACTGAATAGGTATAATTATTTGTAGAAAATCACAGCAGCATTTAAAAAAATAAACTAGAGGAGAACAATAAGATTAAGATCCCAGGTTACTGAGTTAGAAAACCTAGATTTTAATATTAGTTTCACTGTTTAATAGCAGTATTGATCTTTCTAAGCCTAAGTTTTCTAATCTATAGAATATGAAGGGTATTACCTAACTTCTAATGATGATGTGTTGATGTAAAGCATGTGAAGTATAAGCATATATGTATATATGTTTATAACAACTGGCAACTGTCACAAATATACATGAGGTCATAAGGACCTTAATTAACTGAGCTGAGTAATCATGAAAGTCAATTGGCTTAAAAAAAAAAAAAAAAAAAGGAATTCTGCCTTCTCATGGATAGAACAGATCTTAACTTATTTAATAATCTTTGGTCTTCTTTGACACTGACCTTTTCTTCCCAGTTAGATTTAAATTGTGTAATTACTCCTACTTAAAATTTTTCTTAGAGACAAGATTTAAAGAATATCCCAAGAACCAACAATTAGAAAAAAAAAAAAAGTTTCTGCCACAAAATAATTGTATTACTTAAACCTTTTCATATTCTTTTGTATAAAGTGGTGAAATAAAATAAATGACCCTAGAATTATGTCAGAATCCATGTATTTATGGCTTAAGTTCATTTTGCTTTGCTTTCGTCTAGTTGTTTATCAAACAGGAGAGTGGTTCTTAATCAGGGGAGATTTTTCCCTTCAGGAACATTTGGCAAAGTCTGGAGACATTTTTGATTTTCATGACTGTGGGTAATGAGGGGTGCTACCAGGATCTAGTGGATATAGACTAAGGATGCTGTAAACTTCCAACAATACCAAGGACAGTACCTGCAATAAATTAAGTCAGTCTCAGTTCAGTTGCTCAGTCGTGTCCGACTCTTTGCAACCTCATGAACTGCAGCATGCCAGACCTCCCTGTCCATCACCAAATCCCAGAGTTTACCCAAACTCATGTCCAATGAGTCGGTGATGCCATCCAACCATCTTATCCTCTGTCATCCCCTTCTCCTCCTGCCCTCAATCTTTCCCAGCATCAGGGTCTTTTCAAATGAGTCAGTCCTTCGAATCAGGTGGCCAAAGTGTTGGAGTTTCAGCTTCAACATAGTCCTTCCAATGAACACCCAGGACTGATCTCCTTTAGAGATATACTGGTTGGATCTCCTTGCAGTCCAAAGGACTCTAAAGAGTCTTCTCTAACAACACAGTTCAAAAGCATCAATTCTTTGGCGCTCAGCTTTCTTTATAGTCCAACTCTCACATTCATACATGACTACTGGAAAAACCATAACCTTGACTAGATGGACCTTTGTTGACAAAGTAATGTCTCTGCTTTTTAATATGCTGTCTTGGTTGGTCATAACTTTCCTTCCAAGGAGTGAGCATCTTTTAATTTCATGGCTACAGTCACCATCTACAGTGATTTTGGAGCCCCCCCAAATAAAGTCAGCCACTGTTTTCACTGTTTCCCCATGTATTTGCCATGAAGTGATGGGACCAGATGCCATGATCTTAGTTTTCTGAATGTTGAGCTTAAGCCAACTTTTTACTCTCCTCTTTCATTTTCATCAAGAGGCTCTTTAGTTCTTCTTCACTTTCTGCCATAAGGGTGGTGTCATCTGCATATCTGAGGTTAGCTAAATACTGGTAGTACTAAGAAACTCATTTCTACTAGATTTATATGATACAGTGGTGAGTTTTCTCATTTTAGATCTAGTAGAAGTCTGATTTAAAGATACTGGAATATATTTGAGCACATTTTCAGCACCATGCACAGGTGACACATTTCAAGAGGAAGTGTGAAGGGAAATTTTTTCAGTCATGTTCCACTGTTTGTGACCCCATGGACTATACAGTTCATGGAATTCTCCAGGCCTAAATACTGGAGTGGGTAGATTTTCCTTTCTCCAGGGGATCTTCCCAACCCAGGGATCAAATCCAGGTCTCCCACATTGCAGGTGGATTCTTTACCTGGTGAGCTATCAAGGCAGCTGCTGCTGCTGCTAAGTTGCTTCAGTCGTGTCTGACTCTGTTGCGATCCCATAGACGGCAGCCCACCAGGCTCCCCCGTCCCTGGGATTCTCCAGGCAAGAACACTGGAGTGGGTTGCCATTTCCTTCTCCAATGCATGAAGGTGAAAAGTGAATGTGAAGTCGCTCAGTCGTGTCTGACTCTTAGTGACCCCATGGACTGCAGCCTACTAGGCTCCTCTATCCATGGGATTTTCCAGGCAAGAGTACTGGAGTGGGGTGCTATTGCCTTTTCTGCAGCAGCAATCACATGCAAATTAACACTTACTACAGATGATGAACACTCAGCATAAGAAGTTAAGCCATTCTAATTTGAACATATGGAGGTATAATATTTTATAATTTAACTATTCCTGGTAGGAGACGAATGTCATATACCTGTTGATAGATTATTTTATGCAATCAGGATGCATATTTTCATTTGAGCTAACAGAAAAAATATTTTCTAAATTGAGCCTTGACTCATATCATTTAGTAACCTGAAACAAGAGAGGATCAAGGGAACCACCTATCTTTTCATTTTACAAAAGAGAAAACTATGAGATAAAGAGTCTGAGCAACTTTCCCAAATTGCTAACTTTGTTGTATGCAGAGTTAGGGCCATATTTCCAGTCCAATAAATTAATTAACAATATTTTAATACTATCATTCATTATAAAGACATTTAAGTTTATTGCACATTATTCATTGAAATTGTTTCTCTTCACCACCAAACTCACACTTACATCTCTTTTTGTATGATTTTTTTCCCCCTCCTAATTTCTTTTAGGTCAGTAGAGCTAACAGTATAAAACCTTAATTTGATACTTTTCCCAAAAGCCTTTCCACGGGTTTTTATGCCAAATCTGACTCCCACAGATTTAAGAGGTGTAGAAAAGCTAGATTAAGCTGTCTTGGGTTGGCTAAACTTCCATTTGGCCAGAGTGTGAAGGAGTCTATGCTACAGAGTTCCTCCATCACCAGAGGAAAAGCTCTTCTCAATTATGCTGGTTTAACTTACAGGGACTTTAGTGATCCACAAAACAAGTGGAATTTAAGATACACATCTTCAGCTCAGTTTGAAAAGGCCTGTGCTTTCAATAACAAAACTCACAGTGACAGTGATGTATGGTTTTCTTTATGAGACCTGAAAACTGATGGATATGTGATCTTATAAATGCTTAGACAAACTAATGCACATAATTATATTTTCCATTTGAAGTCTATTGCTAGGCATTCTAATACAATATCATTAGTTGAAATGGCCACGATGATACAGCTTGGGCAGTTTGTCACAGTAATTACAGGGTGATTATTTTTGACTGGAATAAAGATTTCAGTTTTAGTATGGTGGAAAGCATCATCACAAATTACAAACAGTCTTGGAAAATAATAATAAAACTTTAAGATTTTAATGCATTTTGCGGTGTCATTCTAAAATAAGTTCTCATTAAGGAAAATGTCCATAAATTGGCTAAGTAAATTATTTTTAAAGAGATTAAAATATGACTTTGCCAAAAGGATCCCACTTATCTCATTAATGGTTCCTATGTATAAAAATGTCAACATTAGATAAAATTTGACTGTGGTAAATAAGGCTTATGTCATAATTAACAACCTTTAAAGAAAGGATTTTTTTTTAAGCAGACACAAAAGTATGGCATTTATCTTCACTATTTTCAGAATGGTTGATTAAAGTAGACAATGTCCTAACATCTGTATTGAAAACTATATTAATCAATTGATTAATCATGCAACATTAATCAAAGCCTCCCTAAGTGTTTTAGTATCTGAGCAGCTCTTAGTATTTTCTATCAGATCCCTTTTAAGGTGTCCATTAAAAAGATTAAATTTGGGTGGTAAATATTGAGGGGTTGTGGAACTTGTGGCTTCTCACTGGAAGGTCATAGCCACGGCTCATTAGTGCTACTTTTAATGGGATAAGAAGCAAAAGTTTTGAATATGTGACTAGATCAATTAATCAGTTCTGCAGTTGACTCATTCCAGTAAGCAGTTTAGTATTTGCCGAATCGGCACCATGGCCATCTGGCCGATTTGTCCCTCTGTGGGTTGGCTTAAACCAAAGAATACTTTTTGCTGAAAGAGTTTAAATTGAAGAGCCAATACACTGATGTAGCAATTGCTACTCAATAAATTGGTTTGTAGAAACTAGTCAGAAGTCAGCCTTTATTATTAAGAATGTATTTAAATGATCTAAGTTGTCCTGCACAACAAGTATAAGACTTCCTGTTGCTGGAGTGAATCGTTCACAATCAAATGAATTATTTTGGTGATTAGTGAGATGTAATAGAACCTCATAGTGCACTCGCAAGCTTACTAATCAACTGTAAACTTCCAGGTTGGTGATTTATAATTAGTTAATTCTTAGATTTCCAAATTCTTTTAAATGTAATATTAGTTAGGCAAATTTGTACAGGTAATGTGGAGAATTCAGTATCAAATACAAGCAAAAAATTACTCAATATAGTTCAGAGGAGGAAATTACAATAAACAACTATTTGCCAATAAATAAAATTATTTGTTATATTTTCAGAAGGCACTGCTCTGTTATCTTTTGTGTCCTCTGTCTTTCTAATTGTAAAAAGCAACCCTTTGCACTATACCCATTTATTTTCATGATTTTATAATAGGAAAAGAGTAGTAGTCTCTGCTGTTTTGATCTTATAACCCTTTTTGTTTACTTGATGGGGAATGGTTAATTTTCTTTCTGCTATTAAATAAATGGTCATAAAGACATTCAATGAAATTATCCTGTCACTTTTTTCTAGAAACAATTTCATTTTCAAACATAATCCAAACCTATAGGCATTTAAAAACATGGTACTGCCCATCTGTTTTTCCCTGCTGTTGCATAAGGACAGATTATCTTGACAAGACAGTTCTCAGAGTTTGTGCAAGGGACTTTATGATTTGGGCAATGTCTAGCTATTGTTGTTTTGTTGTTTTTTTCCAGCAAAATGATTAGGTGTTTGTTTTGATATCTGCAAATATATCCTAAAGCTTTAACAATAGAAACACATATCTACTTTAGTTATCTAATCTAAATGTAAATGTATACTGAAGATCTTCAGTCTCAAATGATGCTTTTTCTTTCCTTTGCAGTTGCTTAGAGTGAAAACAGATACTTTATTACATATGATCCATATGATGTTCCAAAAAGATGATGGTTGGGAGAAAAGGAATGTCTAATCTCTTCATTCCTTTTTTGAATAAAGTTGTCTACAGAGGAGAGACATTTACTATCAGTTATCTTTATAATGAATTGTTCAATCACACAATTTCTAAAGAAGTAATTTTAAAGTAGATTTTTATTTAGTGGTTAGTATTACAGAATGAGAAAATTTAGTTAATTCACTTTGCTTCCCTAAGTTGATCAAACAAGTGCATTGCTTTCTTACTTTTCTGAGTTCTTTGTTATCAGCAGAATAACACTTAGAAGAAAGTTACAGAATAAAAGTCTAATTATGAAAAGTATTATTAAAAATTGGTTTCTGTTAACATGTACAATCTACATTATAATTATAAATATGTGTTTTGATATGAAATATCACAATAATATTCTTAGTTGACTAATATTTCAGCCTGTTCAGGTACCCACCAAATGCTATTTCCGTTCATTACCAAATAATTACATTAAAAAATGTCTAAAAATAACCAGAAATACATTTGGTTATGTCTCTGTGTATATATTGTTTCATATATCAGTTATATTTCACTTTACTATTGATGTGAAGCTTGGTTGATTTCATTGGAGAAAGAAACATAATCTGCATAATTCCCATTAGTTCTTTGTTGGGCAAATACATTTTGATATTCTATAGTAGGTTGGTTTGTAGCTAATCATTTGTACATAGCAGCAAGTGTTGTTGCTGTATTGAAAAAAAAAAAGTACATGTTTTGGAAATTATAGGTATAATTTGGCCATAAAACAGCTAAGTTCCAATTTCTACCAATTCATTAGGTAAGCTCATTGGAAGCACAGGAAATACAGTTAGTTGATAATAAGATCATTGTTTTGTTACCTAGGTCAAGTTTTATACTACTCAGAAAGCATTTTAGAGAAAGATGTGTTTTGGATGTTGTGCTTGTGATGTGAAAAAATTACATGACATCATAGACTCAGAAGGAAATTTCTTTACTGTATCTTGCTTTGGGGTAACTTTAGAAAGGGTACTATTATGGACAGACATAAGTATTATATGTTGAAAACATTTGGTTTGTGGGGTTTGACTAGGATTTAAATGTTAAACATTTGATTTGAAGTTTTGTTTAAAAGTAGATTTCAAAAAACACAATTTTATGATTGCAAGGGTGAACTATTAATGATTAAGAGTAGAAACACCTTTGTTGTTTATCCTACTCAGAACTTTTAAGAGTGTGATTTATGAAAGTTACAGGACCTCTTGTTTCTTCATTTTTAAGAGAAGTGATATGACATGTATTTGTCTAATAGTTATGTGGGAGAATCAATGAGATAAAAAGATTGATATCTCTCTGAAACTGTTAATTGTCAAAGAAATGTCAATTTGTATTATTGTTCTGTTGTTAATCAGGCCCTTTATGTCATGGTTAGAACATTGCTCACTCAGCTTAAGGCTCCATTTCTTTTTTTTTTTTTTTTTTATTAAGGCTCTATTTCTGAAATCATATTGCTTAAGTTCTTGACAACTTTCCTCTTCTGCTTATTGACTGCAGACTTGATTGAATGACTCATTTTCCCTATTTGTAAAATAGATGATGATAATAATGCCTAAATCCTTAGTAATTGGGAAGACTGCTGCTGCTGTTAAGTCGCTTCAGTCATGTCTGACTCTGTGTGACCCCATAGACAGCAGCCCACCAGGCTCCTCCATCCCTGGGATTCTCCAGGCAAGAACACTGGACTGGATTGCCCTTTCCTTCTCCAACGCATTAAAGTGAAAAGTGAAAGTGAAGTCGCTCAGTTGAGTCCGACTCTTAGCGACCCCATGGACTGCATCCCACCAGGCTTCTCCATCCATGGGATTCTCCAGGCAAGAGTACTGGAGTGGGCTGCCATTGCCTTCTCCTAATTGGGAAGACTAAATAAATTAATACAAGGAAAACTCTGAGAACATGAGCAGAAAAGCTGTTTTTACTGCTTTCATTATTGCTGTTGTTATTATTAGTTTATAATCCAGCTATAAATGAGTAACCATATTCTGTTTCATTCAACTTCTTGTGATGTAAGCTTGAGCCAGAGACAAAAGTAAAACTGTGAAAATGGGCTCCCCAAATATGTTTTTAAAACATAATTCTTATTTATATACAGAACACTTAACTATCTTTTCAATAATAGAGGCCTCAAAAGAAAAATGGAAATGTGAAATGAAATTTATCTTTACTATTCCAGAAAATATATAATTTTCCCTCTAAACATTCAGTGAGTAGGTTTGTTTCCTGGGCAATAACTTACTGTATAATAAGGATAACTCTAAACTTGTGGCTCATATTTGTAAATGAAAGTGAAATGTACTTTTTTTTTTTTGGAAAGGTTCTGATTATAGTCAAAACCATACTATATATTGGTGAAGGCAATGGCACCCCACTCCAGCACTCTTGCCTGGAAAATCCCATGGATAGAGGAGCCTGGTGGGCTGCAGTCCATGGGGTCACTAAGAGTCGGACACGACTGAGCGACTTCACTTTCACTTTTTACTTCATGCAGTGGAGAAGGAAATGGCAACCCACTCCAGTGTTCTTGCCTGGAGAATCCCAGGGATGGGGGAGCCTGGTGGGCTGCTGTCTATGGGGTCGCACAGAGTTGGATACTACCGAAGCGACTTTGCAGCAGCAGCAGCAGCACCCAACTATATATACAAGGTGGGTGGACTAAGAAAAGTGAAACTTGGTTAAGGGTTGATTCTGAATAAATGCAGTCACTTCATTAGCTATTGATGTCTGGTCTATCCCTACCTGACTTTCTGCTGAGATAGAGAGTTCAGTAATCTTGTTTACTGTAGATACCCATGGATTTATCTTCCCACTAGTTAATTCTCCTAAAGTCCTCTGACCAAAGACATGACCTTGTTTTTTCACTGTGGGTCTTTGTATTTTCTTCAGTTTCAACATTAAATGATTCATTTTCAACATTAAGTGATCTGAAATTTCTTAAGACTAAAAATCAAAAATAATGTAAGAGATTGTTCTTATGTTAAATATGTTTTGTTTTGTTTTTACTCATGAATCAATTTTTTTTCTGCTAGGAGTTTGTACATTCAATATTCAATGTACTTGAGTCTGAAGAGAGTTGGTGGTTCTTCTCGGAGTTAAATTTTCCAAGAGTGTGTATGTGTATATATCAGCTTTTATAGATCACATTTCAGCTTTCCACTGGAAAATAAACCTAACTTGTGTTTCCAGTTCTAAACAAGGGAATGTAGATTTAGTTTCACTCTTGATAGGCACTCCCCATATCCTATTGTATAAAAACAAAGGGAGGGAGGAACAGGAACAGTGGACATGGGTCAAGGGATTATAGCTACAAATAAGTAAGAAAATAATGAGCTTCCCTAGTGGCTCAGCAGTAAAGAATCTTCCTGCAATGCAGGAGACATGGGTTCGATCCCTAGGTCAGAAAGATCCTCTGGAGAAGGAAATGGAAGCCCACTTGAGTATCATTGCCTAGAAGATCCCATGGACAGAGAAGTGTGGTAGTCTACAGTCCATGGGGTCATAAAAGAGTTGCACATGACTTAGCAACTAAACAGCAAATAAGAAAATAACTACCTCTTTGAAAATACACAGAGAAAGTTACTCTCTAGTTTTCCAGCAAGCAAGAAGAAAAACCTCACCTTTCTGGAAACTTGCATCTTTTTCACTGAGTCAAGGATGTGGAGGAAACATGAGATTCTAAAATATTATTCATATAATTACATTGGAATAGATAGTTACTAGGCTTTATCTGTTAAGATTTAGAAATAAAAATGTTTTAGAAAGCTGTAGGCATAATACCATAGGTTTACTTATTTATTCTAATTTCTGAAATATTTAAAAATATATCTAAAATGTTCTTCATTGAGTTTGCAAACTCAAAGGAAACTGCAGGTAATTAAAAACATTTTTCAAAATCTTTTCTGCAGCAACTCTACTACACTCAACTTAGAAAAAAGACATCTTGTCATTTTTATTTACCTATTTTAGTGTTAAAATATCAAAAAATATTCTAACAAAAATTTCCTCTTTTTATTAGGACAAAGAATATTTGTTTAAATAAAAATCAGAGAGTTTTTAAAATGCTAATTCTTAGAAAGTTCTAAGCAATTAAGAGAGAAGTTTATGTTCTTAGTGACCACAACTATAGCTCAATTATAAATTATTTTTATTCTGTGAACATGTTTTCTTACAACTGTTGAAAAAAAATTATTAGTGGCCATTGTTCAGTTGCATGTTTCACATATAAAGTATCCGTTATAATTTTTGTAACAACTCTAGTAATTGGAAGCAATATCTGCATTTTACACATACTTACAGTTAGGAATTCTGTTTATCAAACACATATCATTTGATTCCAGAATCCTTGCTCTTGTCCATCGTAGCCCTTATGCTATAGTAAAAGATAAACATATAAATACATAAGCTGTGGTGAAAATTGTGGTTTCCATGTAAAACTCATTAGTTTTATTGGAAATTATTATTGAATGAAATTCTATTTATGACTATTTGTTTTCTTCCTCTAAATTGTGTCATTGTCTTCAAATGTACTCATTACAATGTGATTTACCTATTAAAAGGCATATATGTTCTTTTCCCTAGAAATAAAAATTTTCATTTATATGCTTCAGTCTAAGAAAAATCCTTAAGGAAATATTTGTGTAAGTCATTTTATTAAATCTGATATTTCGATTATTAGAATTTTTAAAAATTCGTATCATATACCCACTCTGTTTCCATGTATAATTGCAAATTGTCTTATTCCTATATACCTTCATAGAAACATTGAGGTGTCTTTCTTCTTGTATTTTTTAGTTTTTTAAAATGATGATTACAACGCACAAATTAAATGAGATTATTACAGCTGAATTGAGGTGTACAAAGATATCCCATTGTAAGCAGCAGTTTATCTTATCAACATTCCTTTACTACTCTCTGTGTATTTGTTTTTGATTGAAACATATAAAGTAAATTATGCAAAGAAATACTATCATTTTAACACCAGCCATGAGCCTACCTATGACGATATCATCAGCCAAATCTTGCTCATTTCTGATATCAATCTACTAAACGTTTGAAAGTTTGTTAATTATTGCCTACTAAAATTTTAATTTGTTCCCAAATTGCATGGTGAATACTGTTATTACAATTAAGTTTATATTAGAAATTGGCACTAGAGGGAGCTAAGTAATTGTATCATTTATGTGTTTGGGGAAAATTGAACATTCATTTAAAAACTTGTATTTTTTTCAGAACCTGCTGATTTTACAAATATGGCAGCTATGCCTCAGCAAATTATAAGCAATAATGAATTAGTTAATTTTCTTTAGTGAAAACTGCTATGGTAAGATTATTAAATTACTGTATTTCTACTTAGTGGAAGTAGCTACCAGTCAGTAAATTAGGACTTCTAGGACTCTTTAGGGAAAGGGATTATTATTATTACTATTATCCATGTTTATCATTATTTTGCTCCTAACAGAATTAAAATGCTCATAGTACCATGTTAAAATACAATATTGTATTCCCAAATTTATAGTTTGATAAGAAAATGGCCTTACTGAATAGGTTCACAGTGCAGATGAGAAAACAATTTTACTCTCATGGAATATTCTAGGAATTTAGTTGGTTTGATTACTTTAAACAACCAATTCGGTTTAACAAAGTATTTTCCCCCAGCAATCATAGCCTGCCATGAATTGAGTAAAATTGTGATGTCTCCTACATTTATATGCACCTCTAAGATGAACAAAAGTCGGCTAAGGTGTGTAAAGCTAAAAGCAGCAGGATGCTTTATTTACATAAATTAAAGAGCTAAAGAACAAATACATAATTCTATACATTTTGCAGGTTGATTCCCAGGAAACACTACATTTGAAAACAGCTTGTATGAAGTCAATATTGTGGGGAGCAAATAGGAAATTTTATTCTCCCCATCTCATCATTTAGGCACTTAGGCAATCTCTGCCAAAAAGTCACACACTTTATATGTCCTTTTAAATGAGCATATCGTTTTACAGATAATTATGTGGAAAGTTGATTTTTTTTCATGGTCTTGAGGGAAAAATATGGTTTGAATGACAAAATTAAATGAGGTTGTATTTACATTCCATTCTACTCTGAAAATACAATGATGTAGAAAATGTTGAAATAAAATAATAATCTTTTATGATCTCTTAGCTAATTTTTAGTTATAGATTTGAATTGATACACCAGTGATCAAAGGGAAGTTCTTGCTTTTTTTATTTTTTTGCTGGCCCAAATGAGGAAACTCTCTATTTTAACCTATGCTTAGGTTAATTTTAATATAAAGGTGAATTTTAGGGAAAATAAATGTGCAAAGTAGAAAAAATTTACAGCTAGGCAATATACTATTTGATAAACCACAGAATTGATTTTTTTTCCCTGTTTGCTTCATGTATTTCTCTTATGAAAATGAAGTATTCCTTAAATTCTGTATTTTATTTTTACAGTTTGAATAATTAGTGTACTGTCTCTCTCAAAGGAATGTTATAATCAAGGTTAGCCTTACAAATGAGGTTAGTAAGTGATATCTCAGAGAGAAGACTTGTGGGGGGCAGGGGCAGGGGGAAGGCAGCTTGTATATTGAATGCAACTAGGCCATTTCCTGATCTCTAAATTCATCTTTGACAAACTTGAACATACATACTAATTATCTGAAGAGTTCTAAAAATGCGGATTCTAATTCAGAAGATCTGGACTCTGAATTTTAAAGAAGCTTCCTTTCACTATCTATAGACCACAGTTCCTGTATCAATAGTCTTCACTTTCTTTAATCCTGATACTTTCTGCTCTGAGTTAAAATAAGTTTTTAGAGCAAAAGATGAGCAAAATTATAGAACAAAATCATGGCCATGATCCTGGAAACCTGAGGTGCCAACTGTAGTCATTCTTACTTTTCATGAACTTAGATGCCTAGCACTGACCACATATGAGAGTAGTAATTCTGCAGGCATGGGGCCATCTGCAATCATTCACATTGTCTAACTACAAACTTCCTTTGATTCCACAAAAATGTGTAGGAGATACCATAATTTTATCTTTTAAGAATTTCAATAGCTTCAATTGTTTTCTTTGGTATGGATAAATCCATTTCATAGAGAAGTGTGAGATCTACGGAAAGAACATGGCATAGCACATAGGACTGATTTGGAATCAGATTCATCTGGATTCTGACTTCAGCTCCGCCACTCATTAGGTGTGCAATCTTAAGAACTGTATTTAACATTATTCATTATTGGTAAAATGGAGATAAATACTTACCTGCTAATTTTGTTGTTTGCCTAAATTTTGTCATTTCCTATTTGCTTGACTTTGATCATTGAACATCTAGAATTTTGATATGTTTTATTTAGAGTAGACTATACATAGCATGAGATCTGAAATAAAATATATCATATATATTTTGAATTCATTATTCATATCCCTGTCACCCTGAACCATGTCATAGACACTGGTGATTTTCATAAAGTTGTTTTCTGATAAACTGCTTTTTAAAGTCGTATGGCATCAATACACACACCTAATAGACTTCTTTACCCACCTAGCAATATTTTGCTGTAATCCACCCGTCTCCCATCATGTCAAGCATTATACAGTTTTCAGTCAAACTCCAGTTTTCCCAGAACTGAGAAAATGTTCTTCCCAAGTTTCTTCTTATACTTTAGTTTTCCATTCATATGTTCTCTCCTCAGAGAGTGATTTATCTTACCTAAATTATTTTCCTATCATGAATTATTGCTATTTTATTTTAGTGTCTTGAGTATTTTCCTCAAAATGCTTATTTTAATAATTAGTAGATAGCAAGAATATATGTAGCATTTTTTGGATATCTATTTCTATTTTTAATGCCAATATATCTATAGAACACAAGATATCGCACTGTACATATTTGTACTCTATAAATATTTTCTTCATGAACAAATGTGGCTGAGATATTTTCTAGATTGAATGATTTGGGGATGCTCTTAATTAATCTAGAAGTTTGAGAAAACATAGCTTTTTTAGTTGAAAATAATTAGATACATTTGAACAGCTGTACACTGAGATATAATTGATAATTAAGAAAGATGACTTCTAGACTTTTAGTATTTAGAGTCCATAGCACTGGAGAGGAAAAAAAATGGGAATGGAGGTAGCCAACTGGATAACAGAATCTGTGCTTTTATATAACTCTTGTTTGAGAAAAACAAGTTGATGAGATTTTTCCGGCTAGAGTATCTTTGCAGCCTTATACTATATTTATTATTTATTTGACTGCTTGAATTCCTCACAACCTTAATTCTCTGAGCTTCAAGAGGAGTTACAATGACAAATTTTTTTCTGTGATATTGAAAAAGAGCAGAGAACTGCAGATCTTGACTTCAGTGTCATCGTAATGAAGATGTACAAGTGTTAAAGGCAGATTTTCAAAAGGCCAAAAACCATGACTTGACCTGTGCAAATATAGAAACAGTATGTGGCAAAGATTTTATTCAACTCATAATTAATGAAGGAACCAGTAAACTGTTGAAACTAGTTCAAGAACTATTTGAGCAGTCAGATATAAAGTAATGCTATAATACATTTGCAGATTATATATAAAACTGGCTAATGTCTTCCAGGGAATTATAACTTTGGGGTTTCCTGTTCCACCAGGCATGAATTAGATAACAATACACAAGTTGACTTCTGCCCATAAAGAATCATAAAATAGGCAGTCAATACAAAGTCAAATAATCTGATTTACAGTTGCATCAAAAAGAATATAATACTAAGAAAAAATTTAACCTGTAGAAGGCAAAGAACCTGTAAATTGGAAAATAAATGACATGAATGAAAGAAACTGAAGAAAACACAAATAAATGGGAAAATATTCAACATTCCTGGATTAGAAGAATTAACATTGTTAAAATGTCTGTGGTACCCAGACCGATCTACAAATTCAGTGCAATCTCTATCAAAATTCCAATGGGACATTTTTCACAGAAGAAAAGTATTAAAATTTTTATGGAATAAGAGCCCTTAAATAGCCAAGGAAATCTTGAAAAGAACAAAGCTGGAGGCATCATGCTCCCTCACTTTAAAATATAATACAAAGTAATAGTAATTAAAAGAGCATGGTGTTGGCATAAATGCAGACACAAAGATCAATGGAACAGAAAAGAGAACTCAAAAATAAATCCATACATAGATGGTCATTTAATTTACTACAAAGGAACCAATACTATATAATGACACAATGAAAGTGTTCTATAAATAGTGTTTGGGTACACTGGACAGTCACATGAAAAAGAATGCAACTAGAATATTATCTTACACCATACACAATTAACTCAAAATGGATTAAAGGCTTGAATATAAGATCTGAAATTAAAAAGACTATCAAGAAAATGAAAAGGAAGTATATTGAATGGGAGAAAGTCTTTGCAAATTATATAGCTGATAATAGACGAATACCTAAAATACATAAAGAACTTATAGAACTTAATACAAAAAAGAAAAGACCTAGTATAAAACGACCAGATCTGAATAGATATTTTTCCAAAGAAGACATACAGGTACATGAAAAAATGGTCTATACTATTCATCACTTCAGTTCAGTTCAGTCGCTCAGCCATGCCCGACTCCTTGCGACCCCATGAATCACAGCATGCCAGGCCTCCCTGTCCATCATCATCTCCTGGAGTTCATTCAAACTCACGTCCATCGAGTCAGTAATGCCATCCAGCCATCTCATCCTCTGTCATCCCCTTTTCCTCCTGCCCCCAATCCCTCCCAGCATCAGAATGTTTTCCAATGAGTCAACTCTTCGCATGAGGTGGCCAAAGTACTGGAGTTTCGGCTTTAGCATCATTCCTTCCAAAGAACAC
The DNA here is from genome assembly GCF_003369695.1 of Bos indicus x Bos taurus. Classification (NCBI taxonomy): domain Eukaryota; kingdom Metazoa; phylum Chordata; class Mammalia; order Artiodactyla; family Bovidae; genus Bos; species Bos indicus x Bos taurus. Next base: position 49,692,595 of record NC_040077.1, read on the forward strand.
CCAGGGCTAATCTCCTTCAGAATGGACTGGTTGGATCTCCTAGTAGTCCAAGGGACTCTCAAGAGTCTTCTCTAGCACCACAGTTCAAAAGCATCAATTCTTCGCACTCAGCTTTCTTCACGGTCCAACTCTCGCATCCATACATGACCACTGGAAAAACCATAGCCTTGACTAGATGGACCTTTGTTGGCAAAGTAATGTCTCTGCTTTTCAGTATGCTATCTAGGTTGGTCATAACTTTTCTTCCAAGGAGTAAGCGTCTTAATTTCATGGCTGCAGTCAGCATCTGCAGTGATTTTGGAGCCCAGAAAGATAAAGTCTGACACTGTTTCCACTGTTTCCCCATCTATTTGCCATGAAGTGATGGGACCGGATGCCATGATCTTCGTTTTCTGAATGTTGAGCTTTAAGTGCAAATCAAAACATTTAAGATACTACCTCAAACCTGTTAGAATGACTAGTATTAAAATGTCTAGGTATAAGTGTTGGCAAAGGTGTAGAGGAAGGGGGATTCTCTTGTACTGTTGAGCATATGTAAATTGACACAGCCACTATGGAAAACAATTCCTGAAAACTTGAAAACTAGAACTACTGATGATCCTGCAATACCAGTTCTAGGTGTTTATCCAAAGGAAATAAAAATATTAATTCAAAAAATATGTGCACCTCCCTGTTAATTGCAGCATTATTTACAATAGCCAAAATAGGGAAACAATCTAGGTGTCATCAGTTGATGAATGGAAAAGAAAATTGTGGGGTTTATATATATATAAACACCAAAATTATATATAACTGAAATATATAATTATGTATAATTGGGTTGGAATATATTAATGGAATATTATTTAACCACAAAAAGAGTGACATGCTGCCATTGCAACAACATGGAAGGACCTCAAGGGCATTACGCTAAGTGAAATGTCAGAAAATAAAACACTGCATGCTCTCTTATGTATGGAATCTGTGTCTATACCTGTATTTACATCTATGTAAACTGAGCTCATAGATACAGAGAACAGATTGGTAGTTGCCATAGGGGAGGGGTGGAGGCTGGGAGAAATGGGTGAACTGCTTTTTTGCTGCTGTTGTTAAATTGAATTTTCAAAAAGTGAAATGACTTAGGAGCTCATTAGTAATGCAGATCTCAGACTGCACCTCAGACCTACCAAATCCATACTTTGTAAGATTCATATGTATATTAGAGTTTGAGAGTCACTGGTATTTAAAAAACAAAAATGACGAAAACGAAAAATTAAACTGGATACTGGTTGGGGGAAAAAAATAGATATAAGAGACACAAGAGACCAAAACCCAAAAATCCTAGAATGTGTTATGCTTCCCTATATGTTGTACTAGCCAGATGTTGTTCAAATGGAAAGCAATCCTCAGATGTTTTCAATAATAGAAAACTCGAGGGAGACAATACCCCTTCTTCTTGGAAAAATGTGACTTGAAAATGAAATACTACCAAATAAGAGATGATAAAAACTAAAGGACTTGGAAAGGAAGAATTGTTTTTAAAAGATGAATTTATAAAAATAGAACAAAGTAAGGAGGTAAAAAATGCTGTGGCGGGGCTACTTAACAAATATAGGGTGGTTCAAGAAATCTCCACGTTGAGGAGAAACCCTCATGAAGTAAGGGACTGTCCTATGGATATATCTGGGCTATGGATATATATGGGTTTTCAACTCAACTTATAAAGAAAATATTACAGATATCAGGAAAAACTTCCATCTTTGCTACCTGCACCTTATGAAAAATAAATAAAATAAAAAATCAAGATTATGATGCCAGAAAAACACATGGGGTATATGTGTCCATATATACGTGTTGCCTTTTTTCAAGTTTGGGGATAATTTTTCTGATACAGTAAGCAGAAAACTAAGATCATGACATCTGGTCCCATCACTTCATGGGAAATAGATGGGGAAACAGTGGAAACTGTCAGACTTTATTTTGGGGGGGTCCAAAATCACTGCAGATGGTGATTGCAGCCATGAAATAAAAAGGCACTTATTCCTTGGAAGGAAAGTTATGACCAACCTAGATAGCTTATTAGAAAGCAGAGGTATTACTTTGCCAACAAAGGTCTGTCTAGTCAAGGCTATGGTTTTTCCAATGGTCATGTATGGATGTGAGAGTTGGACTGCGAGGAAAACTGAGCGCCAAAGAATTTATGCTTTTGAACTGTGGTGCTGGAGAAGACTCTTGAGAGTCCCTTCGACTGCAAGGAGATCCAACCAGTCCATCCTAAATGAGACCAGTCCTAGGTGTTCATTGGAAGGACTGAGGCTGAGGCTGAAACTTCAGGATTTTGGCCACCTCATAAGAAGAGTTGACTTATTGGAAAACATTCTGATGCTGGGAGGGATTGGGGACAGGAGGAGAAGGGGAAGACAGAGGATGAGATGGCTGGATGGCATCACCGACTCGATGCACATGAGTTTGGGTGAACTCCAGTAGTTGGTGATGGACAGGGAGGCCTTGTGTGCTGCGATTCATGGGGTTGCAAAGAATCAGATATGACTGAGTGACTGAACTGAACTGAACTGAAACTGAAGGGGAAGAGTAGATTTCACAGATGGAAATAAATTCTGTGTATGTGAAAAACAGAGATATTAATAGTAATCAGTTGCATACCACTTTAGTATGACCTACAATTACAGATCAGATCAGATCAGTCGCTCAGTCTGTCGCTCAGACTCTTTGCGACCCCATGAATCGCAGCACACCAGGCCTCCCTGTCCATCACCAATTCCTGGAGTTCACTGAGACTCATGTCCATCGAGTCAGTGATGCCATCCAGCCATCTCATCCTCTGTCGTCCTCTTCTCCTCCTGCACCCAATCCCTCCCAGCATCAGAGTCTTTTCCAGTGAGTCAGCTCTTCTCATGAGGTGGCCAAAGTACTGGAGTTTCAGCTTTAGCATCATTCACAATAAACTGTGGAAAATTCTGAAAGAGATGGGAATACCAGACCACCTGATCTGCCTCTTGAGAAATTTGTATGCAGGTCAGGAAGCAACAGTTAGAACTGGACATGGAACAACAGACTGGTTCCAAATAGGAAAAGGAGTTCGTCAAGGCTGTATATTGTCACCCTGTTTATTTAACTTGTATGCAGAGTACATCATGAGAAACGCTGGACTGGAAGAAACACAAGCTGGAATCAAGATTGCCGGGAGAAATATCAATAACCTCAGATATGCAGATGACACTACCCTTACGGCAGAAAGTGAAGAGCAACTCAAAAGCTTCTTGATGAAAGTGAAAGTGGAGAGTGAAAAAGTTGGCTTAAAGCTCAACATTCAGAAAATGAAGATCATGGCATCCAGTCCCACCACTTCATGGGAAATAGATGGGGAAACAGTGGAAACAGTGTCAGACTTTATTTTTCTGGGCTCCAAAATCACTACAGATGGTGACTGCAGCCATGAAATTAAAAGACGCTTACTCCTTGGAAGGAAAGTTATGACCAACCTAGACAGCATATTCAAAAGCAGAGACATTACTTTGCCAACAAAGGTTCGTCTAGTCAAGGCTATGGTTTTTCCTGTGGTCATGTATGGATGTGAGAGTTGGACTGTGAAGAAGGCTGAGCGCCGAAGAATTGATGCTTTTGAACTATGGTGTTGGAGAAGACTCTTGAGAGTCCCTTGGACTGCAAGGAGATCCAACCAGTCCATTCTGAAGGAGATCAGCCCTTGGATTTCTTTGGAAGGAGTTCAGCATATTTCTATAACTTGTAAGAAAATAGCAAACCAGACATAATTGACCAAAGCATTGAAAAAAATCAACAGTAAATGGAATGTCTTTATATTTAAACTCAAGGTAATTAATATAATGTAAATTCTTCCAAAAGAGATCTAAGACATTATTTATGAAGAAATTTTGTGAAATATATCTAGAAGCTTCAACATAGGCTAATTTAGTTTTCTCTTAAGATGAAAAAATGCTTCAAAGCTAGAATCTCCTACATTAAGACACTATTAATGACTCAGTGTCTTTTTTGTTCTTTCATTTTTTGCCATCTAGGCAGTTGAACTAGGTTGTTTTTTCAATAAGAAATTGTTGACACTCTCAGACATTGATGCAGCATGTATCACTTAACATAATATGTCTAGAATAATAGGTGCCCTTAGTGAGCTTTTGCTGACATGGTTATGGGCTTCCCAGTGGCTCAGTGGTAAAGAATCTACCTGCCAAGCAGGATACGTGGGTTTGATCCCTGGGTTGGAAAGATCCCCTGGAAAAGGAAATGGCAACCTACTCCAGTAATTCTTGCCTGGGGAATCCCATAGACAGAGGAGTGTGGTGGGCTACAGTCCATAGGGTTGCAAAGAGTCGGACATGACTTAGCAAGAAGCAGCAGCATTGGCACAGTGATGGTTCTAATGCAATGTACATCTAATGCATACAATAAGAACTTTGAATTAGATAGTTCTATTTTACAGATAGAACTTTAAGATTTACAGAGATTAGATAATTTGCAGAAGCCCCCATAATCAGAAGTGTGTTCAGGTTTGGGTTTCCTCTGATACTTTCATTATCATTATTGATGTCTATATTGTCTGACTAGACTGCAAACTAGAATAATTTTCAAACATATCATTGTGGGAATTTGTCCTTAAAGTCTACCTTATACCATATAATTGTTAAGAGAAAAAAAATTCACTACGTTTGAAGATCTAATTTACTTTATTTAATGATTCATGAATGGGGCAGTATCCTGTCTGGCATATGGAAAGGAACTCCAGGGAGCTGTACAAAATGGAAGATTTAGACAGAAGGAGGCAAATCAAGGAAGTTATTTTAGCAAACAGAGGATTGTTTCAGGCAAGGTCACCTTCTTTGAGGAAGGGTGGGGGTCTGTCAGACAGATTACCTCAGTAGTGCTTCCCAGATATTTTCAGATTGAAATTGTTGGCAATTAGGTCATGTATTAAGTCTCGGCTTGCTGATGTTGAGCTTAGCGCAAGTGACTCCATTTTGGCCTGTTTTTCCTTTTTTGGCCTGTGTTTCCTTTCTTTCTTTTTTAATATAATTAAACCATTGTCTGAGTTTCAAGGTCTCTAAACTATCAAACAAGATTTTCTTCACCTGGATTGATTTTCTTATTACTTTTTAAAATATATTATTATCTAGTTATGCTCAAAGACTCTCAGCCATATTGTTTTTTTTAACATGACAGTTTCTCTCGCTTGCATCTCACGTATCCACATGCAAATAGCCCTACAAAATCTACCCAACTTCCTGTAGTCCAAGCAGACATTCCTGATTATTTCTCACTCTGAATTCCTAAGTTTTGTCTATGCTAAACATAGTGATATAATGTGATACTACAGGTTGCATGTGTCCTAACATTTTGATATCCATTCACTTCATATTTTCTATGGAGTATCAAGTATGAGTTCAGGGCAGATGCCTTGCATTTCTTCTAAAGTCCTTAAAACTATGAATCCTAATTATGGTCTCATTGGACTCACATGAGAAATTTGTACAAAACAAAATAAAACAAAACTTCCAGTTATACCATCAGATTTATTTATCTTGGAGCCTGATAACAAAAAATTAAATATATTGTTTATAGTTCTGTTTCACATGTACAGTGTTTAGGTTCATATTTGTAAACATAGGATTCTTACATAAAATGCACTGATTTATAGATTCTGCTAAAAGTGAAAGGTTATGAAAATATTCGGCATATATTTTCACATGAGAGCAATTGGCTGAAGCTGAGTAATGGTGTGTCCTCTTTGAATATGGCAAGAAATTGGCAAGCTTTTCCCAGACTTCTCATTCTCTATTACTTGTCTGGTCATTTCAGCTTGCATCCCCTGCTCTATCTATTTTAATTATAATTCCTCTCTCCTTGGGATTCTCCAAGCAAGAATACTGGAGTGGGTAGCCATTCCCTTTCCCAGGGGAGAAAGATCTCCAGGGGATCTTCCCAACCCAGGGATCAAACCTGGGTCTCATGCATAGCAGGCATATTCTTTACCATCTGAGCCACGAGGGAAGCCCATTATAAGATATATAAGGGATTTAATAAAGTAGATTAATAATAACGTAACTAAATTTTCAAAATTTACTAGAATGTGAGCAGGATATCACAATGTATTATTTTGTATGATTTTGGTATCTAGCTGAATACTAGTTAAAATATATCACTATATAAATATATCTCTTTAGTAAGGAAAAAAAAAAAAGAATTCAACTCCTTTGTCCCATCACCAGAGGAGAATGATATTGTAAGATATCAAGTAGACTATAATAACTAGCAGGTATTATCAATTTATTTCAAAGGCCTTCTTCCTTCTTTCTCTTGCTTTATGCAGTTCATTAAGTTGAGAGAAGGCCTCTTGTTTGGGTTTTGGGACAGTAGATGAGTAATAATCATCAGGCCTTGGCCAGGCTAATAATAAAATAAAAAATACCTCTATCAATTTTCTATGGTTTTTTCAAGTGTATAGGCCTGGAAGCAACTTCCATTTAGGAGGATTGATTGGAAGAATAGGATTTAGACTTCTTGGCTTCATCCATCCAAATGCCATAAAATGTTACCTTAATGTTACCAGAAAATGTTCCTTCCCAACTTGTAGGATTCAGTAGGAAGTACTATACCTTTGACTTACTCATTCATGGCACCAAAATATTGAGTATAATAATTTAAAAATGGCTTGCAGATGAGCCTATAAGGTCATGAGAATTGCTATAATATGGAATTTTATGAGGTTGACATAATTATAATTTGAGAAAAACAGACCCTAAACTCTTCTTCAGTTCATATTTATATATACATGTATTCATTCATTTTTATTCTCTTATAAATTCCCACTTTGTCATTACTAAAGATCATCTAAGAAAAAGAATATGCCAGGGTATAATCTAAATGATCTTTATGTCATTCTATGGCATTTGGGCTGCAATACCTGCTTCTTGCATTAAGAACCTTATTACTAATCTCAGAAAATAGGCTAGGCTTTGCTTATTCACTTGCTAAAGAACAATCTTTTATTACTAGGTCTTTAATGGATTGATTTCTATGCCATGTTTGCCTTCTTTTAATATTCTGTGCAAAATTGTGACTTCCTCCATTACAAATGAGAGACAATTGAGAACTGTTTTGGCTGTCTCCTTTTATCCTAGGATACATCACTGTTTGCTGCTCCATTCTCTCTGCCAGTTTATTAGAATTCTCATCTGAGCTGTGGCAAAGGGAGGGTCATTTAAACATCATTCTTTAGAAAGAATGAATTGCTCTTTGGGCACTGTCAGGGCACTCTCCTTGTAAAACATTATAAATCTCATGGGCAATAATTTAAGAAAAATCAAGGATGTTATCACACCTAATGCTGTGAAGGGTAACATGTGCCAAATGCCTTCAGTCATATCTGACTCTTTGCAACCCTATTGACTAACCCACCAGTCTCTTCTGTCCATGGAATTCTCTAGGCAAGAATACTGGAATGGGTTGCCCTGCCCTCCTCCAGTGCTCAGTAAATGCTTGTTAAATGAATCAATGAATTCATGAATATGTTCCTTGAAATTACACTTAAGAGTTTTGTTTACATATCTAAAACAAGGTCTGATTCAGTAAGAAAACACTGATGTTCAAAAATTGATATGTATATTTAAAACAATGCTTTAATTACTAAAAAACATAAAATTCCACATAGAGGTTTGCTAAGCAGTTCTAGATTATTCCTTAGAAGTGCTAGAATTTTAGAGTCTGTTTCATCCCTTTTTAGAAATTTGACCTCAGGATAATAGAGAAAACAGATTGTTCAACGTTGTTTGTTATTACTACTGTTTCACATTAGCTTAAAAATACAGAATAATAAAATGGTCTTAAGAAATGACTTAATTTGTAAGAATTTATATTTCATTCTATTTGTATTATAGTGTAGGCCTTATTATTAATGATATTTTTCTAAATGTTCCTTAGTCTTGAGACTTATTTTGGTAGTCAAGGCTAAATAATTTTTTTTCCATTTTATTTTATTTTCATTATTATTAATTTTTTTTTAATTTTACAATATTGTATTGGTTTTGCCATACATCAACATGCATCCGCCACGGGTGTACACATGTTCCCCATCCTGAACCCCCCTCCTACCTCCCTCCCCATACCATCCCTCTGGATCATCCCAGTGCACCAACCCCAAGCTTCCTGTATAATTTTTAAATTGATATTTAAAGATCAAGGGCAAAAAACCAATTCTGTACCTTCACCCACTAATAATCTCTGATAACACTTAAACTATATTATTCTAGAAATATACTTTTTCCAATTTAAGTTATATTTTAATATTTCTGACTTCCATTTAAAAAAATGAAAATAAATATTATAATATCTGCATAGTGTGAAGATGCAAATCTATGAAGGGTCAAGTTCTCGAACATGACTGAGGGACTAACACTTTCTCATGCTTATCAATGTCTTAACCTTCCTTAGTTTTGTCTAGTTGCTGTCTGTAAAATTTGGGGGCTCTGCCAATGATCAATTTGGGGATATATTTCTTTAAGAATCACAAAATATAAGAACTCAATAAGCTTCAAAGTCACTTCTACCAACCCCACATTTTACAAAGACTAAATGAGAGTCAGAGAAGTTAAATTATTTGTGCAATATGACCTAACTGGTTAGTTACAGAGTTGAAAATAGACTAGATCATAAGTGATTTTGATCTTATGATTATCTTATGATACTTAGAATTGGATTATAAATAATTGTTCTAAAAATTGCTCACATTTTGTTTTTATTGGATAGAAATTTGGCATTTATTGCAACATCAATGAAAATTCTGTGAATATAGAGAGTCAAAAGAGAAATAAATCTAATGAATTTTTTTTCTTAAGAAGTACAATTGAGTGTTAAAGAAAGATTACTGTCATTAGCTAATTTTGCAACTTTATAGGCCAAAGAAATCTATAACAACAGAACTTTGAAGTATGAGTGATGTGGAAGAGTTACGGATATTAATTCAGTCTTTCTATGTAGTGTTCAGTGAAATATTAAGCCTTAGAGTCTGTGTGGGAGTGTGTCTAAATATAGGTGTTATTTTGCATTCTTTTTCTGCAGTTTCTCAGACATATTCATGGCAGAGAGGCAGGAAACAAAACTAAACCAGTCCACCATAAAGGCATGATTCTCAGAGGAATGCTGAGAGGTCATTTCTTCACAGCTGAAACACAGTGTAGCTAGAAACACTGATTGGTTCTGTTCTGATCTGGTCTTCTCAGCTCTCCTGTCTTTCTCTGGGCTGATCTGGGTAATTTCAAACCTATATTTTTCCACTGATTTCCACGAAAAATTCTAACACAGACAGTAACTAATTAGTTTGACCTAATTTTATGATTGACCCATTCTCTATCAGTCCTGTCAAAAACCTGAGATACTGATAAGATAACTGAGATCAATATTTAATAGCTTTAGATTTGATATTGGAAATTTTGATCCAAAAAATATACTTGAGCCAAGAGTAAGTTCTGTTTGCTAGATACACCATGTCAAAGTTTTAAAAGTTTTACTGTTTGTAGGCCAATCTATGCGTTCTTTAGTTCATCATTTCTCGTCTCTCACAACACACTGGTTTTATTTGTGTGGTACAACCACTGCTTAAATGAATCACATTGCTTCAAAGTTCTACATCATAGAATTACTGAATTTCAAATATAGGAATAATGAGGTCATCTAAGTTAAATCTTTACTGTTTTTTTTTTTTAGGTAAATAAATAGGTTCAGAGAGATGAAGTGGTTTATAGAAAAGGAGACATAAGAGAAAGAAAGGAAACTAACATTTGTAGTGAACCTGAAATATATCAGGTAGAGAACTAGATGCTTAACTTACATCATCACATTTACTTCTGATATTTATAGATAAAAATAAAATGTTGGCTATGTTATGTTTACACAGTTAAGGAAAAGAAGAAAAGAAGAAAAAATAAAAGCAAATTCGATAGTCAAATTCTGGTCAGCCTGACCTAGAACAATTAGTCTACTGAACAGAACCGAGCTTCTGCTTCAATTCTCAGTTTACTTTCAGCCATGTCATGTTGCCTATCAGTTAGACAAATGATTTTGAACAACTAATTATGCTTACAGTTTTAGAAAATGTGTTAATCTGGTAAATTTATCATGTTTTCCTTGGGGATTTTTGCTTAAAATTCAGGAGCATTCCAGAAGGAATCCCAAACTGAAAAATAACTGCTTCCCTGTGTTCTTACCTTATTTTCTAATATGTCATCTAAAAGTAGTAAAATGTAAAGATTACAAAGTAAATATGTCATTTTCATCTGGATTAGCTTTCTCTGGGCCACTTCCTAGATTCTGGATTCAGGAGGTTATAGGGCTCCATTGTTTGAAGGCTACATGGGACACTCCTCATTTCCTCATCTTCTTGATCATCTAAGCACATCTGGCTTCCTGATGTACTTGGATTCTATTGACTTGAGATAAGTCTGAAGAATACTGAAGTTGCTTGCTCACTCACAAGCAAACAATTTCTGCTTATGCAGGTTTTCTCAGCATTCATACAGAATCATAAACTTGCTGAGTTTTGTTTGTTTTTTAATGTAAGCCTCACACCATTTGATGATATACAGCTTAGCACAAAAAGAGGAAAGCAAATTACAAAGACCTCTCTTTTTGTACATCTACATGTGTGAGGTGGTCATCAGGCAGAATGCATAACAAATTATTTATTAAACATAAGAGAAAAAGAAAGTCTACTGGCCAGTCATACCAGCCACCTTATGAATGGATATTAAACTTGCAATTTCCCCAAAGATATGTCTAGAAGGTTCATCAAAATCACTTATGAATCATATTTATTATTTAACACAATGGAGGAAAGAAATATTATCTATTGAGTTTTGGAATATAGCCAGTAAAAAGTGATGTTAGTTGGACTAGACTTGTGAAAGGAGCTATTAATGGAAGATGAATTGGTTAGTAGAATCACACATATGAAGTGTATTATGAAGGTCTCAGGAGACAGATCAACCTGGATCACAGTATTGAAATATACAACAGGAAATGTTTTAAAATAAAAAACACCGGGAGGCTTGTTAGCTTAAATATAAGATTAAAACTCTTGATTGAAACTCCTTTTGGACAATGACCTCACATCATTCTTTTCAACTACAGAGACATAGAAGGGGGATACCTGGTTCAAAACATGTGTAATTATCTTGACATGTCATTGGTATTTTACTTTATGTAGTGTATATATTTTTAAAATTATGAATTTAGAATGATATATAAATAGAATTGTGATTTTAGTGCAAGGAGTTCTAGAGTACATATTTTTGTAATATAAATGGCCATGTGTACATGTGTGGATACATATATATACACACACACACACCCCACATGATCTAAGAAGCTTTGTAAATTAAGACTTTTAATGAGAGGCATTGATATTAGCCTTCAGTTCAGTTCAGTTCAGTTGCTCAGTCGTGTCCGACTCTTTGCGACCCCATGAACCGCAGCACGCCAGGCCTCCCTGTCCATCACCAACTCCCGGAGTTCACCGAGATTCACGTCCATCGAGTCAGTGATGCCATCCAGCCATCTCATCCTCTGGTGTCCCCTTCTCCTCCTGCCCCCAATCCCTCTCAGCATCAGAGCGTTTTCCAATGAGTCAACTCTTTGCATGAGGTGGCCAAAGTACTGGAGTTTCAGCCTCAGCATCAGTCCTTCCAATGAACACCCAGGACTGGTATCCTTTAGGATGGACTGGTTGGATCTCCTTGCAGTCCAAGGACACTCAAGAGTCTTCTCCAACAACACAGTTAAAAAGCATCAATTCTCTGGCACTCAGCTTTCTTCACAGTCCAACTCTCACATCCATATATGACCACTGGAAAAACCATAGCCTTGACTAGATGGACCTTTTTGACAAAGTAATGTCTCTGCTTTTCAATATGCTATCTAGATTGGTCATAACTTTCATGGCTACAATCACCATTGCAGTGATTTTGGAGCCCCAAGTGATGGAACCAGATGTCATGATCTTAGTTTTCTGAATGTTGAACTTTAAGCCAACTTTTTCGCTCTTCTCTTTCACTTTCCTCAAGAGGCTTTTTAGTTCCTCTTCACTTTCTGCCATAAGGGTGGTGTCATCTGCATATCTGAGGTTATTGATATTTCTCCCGGCAATCTTGATTCCAGCTTGTGCTTCTTCCACCCCAGCATTTCTCATGATGTACTCTGCATATAAGTTAAATAAACAGGGTGACAATATACAGCCTTGACGTCCTCCTTTTCCTATTTGGAAAATATTGTTCCATGTCCAGTTCTAACTGTTGCTTCCTGATCTGTATACAGATTTCTTAGGAGGCAGGTCAGGTGGTGTGGTATTCCCATCTCTTTCAGATTTTTCCACAGTTTATTGTGATCCACACAGTCAAAGTCTTTGGCATAGTCAATAAAGCAGAAATAGATGTTTGCCTGGAACTCTCTTGCTTTTTTGATGATCCAGTGGATGTTGGCAATTTGATCTCTGGTTCCTCTGCCTTTTCTAAAACCAGATTGAACGTCTGGAAGTTCACGGTTCACGTATTGCTGAAGCCTGGCTTGGAGAATTTTGAGCATTACTTTACTAGTGTGTGAGATGAGTGCAATCATGCAGTAGTTTGAGCATTCCTTGGCATTGTCTTTCTTTGGGATTGGAATAAAAACTGACCTTTTCCAGTCCTGTGGCCACTGCTGAGTTTTCCAAATTTGCTGACATATTGAGTGCAGCACTTTCACAGCATCATCTTCCAGGATTTGAAATAGCTCAACAGCCCTTTTAGTATGTGAATATGGTTACCTGAATAGTGCCACTTTGGCCTATTCTGGCATTCATCTGATCTCTCTTCCTCATCATCATTAACAACCAGTCTGGTGTTTTTTTCCCCTGGAGTGTGTCAAACTTGATGGAAAGCTGTTAACTTCCCTCTGTTCTATAGAGTAAGAAGCTAAAGGACAAATCCAGGAGGTGGGCTTGAGGAAAAGTTGCATTTATATCCAGATAAACCATCTGGGTGATTTCTCCTTCTGATAGAATTGGCATAAAGGCTGTTTGGGTAAAGCCTAACTGGTCAGAAGTGTGACACTGCGTAGGTCGGATGATTAAAAGTGAAAGGTAGAAGAGAGAGTTTAGAAAATATTTGGGATTCATAAAAGGGTAGGCATGCAACTTTTGGAGAAATATCTCCATCCTTAGATACATCATTGAGGGAGCCATTAAAGCCACTAGCCTCGTATAATAATTTATTCACAGTAGGGCAGGTCATTAGAAAGGTGAAGCATGCCACTAGATTGAGAATGGCAGATAGGTTTTGTCTTAGCTGCCAAGTTTACTTGATTTATAGTGGCTGCCTGGAGAGTCATGGACAAAACGACTCTAAGACCTTATCTAAACCCAACAGTTTAGTGTCCTGTGATTGATTAATGAAGTCTGCATGGGCACAGAAACGTGAGTTATTGACATAGATCTTGTAATGTGTCTTTCATCCTTGTAACAGATATACTTCTAGAGTTAGTTGAAAGGATCCACATCTGACTGATGGGAGTTTAACTCATCATTGGAACACCTTAAGCTTGGCTTATAAAACTCAAGGATTTTTTTTACAACTCTGATAATTGGTTGGTCCAAATCGTTCAAAGTGATATAAGAGGTTTCTTAAACATGATTTGGTAATACAAGTTTGTGGTACTTAAGAGCACCTGATATTCAACATTTTCTTTAATCTGTCCACAAAACCCAAGTTTGAAAATTGGCCCTGGTATTTAGGGTAAGAATTCATATCAAAGAATACTAAGATGAGCAGACATGTGCTCTTTGAAAAGAATATATCAGTTATGAGAACATGAATATGCCTTAGGTAACAGTCCTGTGAACTGGGTTTTAGCACATGGGCACAGACAGTTCCTCATGAGAATTCCAAAAAGGCAAATGAGTGTGATTTGTCAATTGTCATTTAGAGCACTATGTGGGACAGCAAAAGTCTGCAATGGGGCATCACAGTAGGGTCAGCTGAACAAGGAGAACAAAGCAATAAGCCTTGCTACATTGGGGATTAAACAAAGGAATGGACTTTGATTTCTCTTTAAATAGTAGCAACAAGGCCTAGGTTGGCCTGATGATTGGGGTATCTTGGGGAAATAGGGAAAATCAAGGGGCCTCGATATGGGAATACTTGATAAAGTCAGGACAGGGAAATAAAGAGTGTAACATACTTGGTTTTCTTATATGTGAAATTGTATAATTGGAGTTTCCATGTTTATCCAGGGATCAGGTTTCCCTCTTAAAATTCAGTGTTTCCTAGGAAAGAGATTAGATTATGTGTGAGCAGACAAATCTTATTATAAATGAGTCTGTTAGATGCTTTCCTAAATATACAATTTTTGCAAATGACAAGAAAGCTCCTAGAAGCTGGAAAGAAATACGTAAAAGGACTAACTTGTGCAAAATGAAAGCTGGAAGTAGGAGGATCCGTGAAAAAGGAAGATCAGCGACTTCTTGAACAAGAAACATATTAACAGATGCAGAAAACAGATGAAAGTTTTTCAGAATATTTAATAGAAATGGTGATTTACGAAAGTTATTCCTGGCATGATGGATGTATCTCTAGGCCTTATTAAGTATCCCAGAGGCTGCTTTTGGGTTCTGTCTAAAAGTAATGCTACCAAGTAGTTCTAGTTTATTCAGGACTTTCCTGCTGTTAGTACTGAAGATCCCTGTTCCAGGAATGACCTTGTTCCCAGACAAATAAGGAGGGTTGGTCCCTCTCAGGTAAACCATAGCCCTATTCTGGGGAATGGGGAATGATGTTATTAGAAGTTTTGGAATATGTGAAGCTTTGAAAAGCCTAGCAACATCAGGGTCATAAAATATCAGTGAAAGAACCTGGGGGAGAAACTCTGTCCTAAACTGTCTCAACTATTAGAAAGGGTGTGTGTGTGTGTGTGTGTTTATGTATAGGGGGAGTTTTTTCCCCCCCATTTTTCAAGGTCTTTTGCTAGGCAACCTAAATAGGAAACCTTTTATTTTTGGTAAACAACAGCTAATATTTGCAAAATCAATGTAGCTGACTCCCTGAGGGAGTATATGACTGAGTTTGATTTGGAGTTTAATAATTTAAGATGAACATCTGATATGTATTAATATACTAATATGTGTCTTAGATCTATTGTTGATTTTATTAGAAGTGTAGGAATCGTTATTATTATACTCATTATATTGTAAATCTTAGATTTGGGGATTTGATTATGATTGCATTCATCCATTTTGTATAATTAAAATTGTTTTCCAATATAAAAGAAGAATCATAATAACCATCTCATAGTTGACTTTACCTTTTTGTATTTTGTAGGTTTCTCTTATATATCCTGGCTTTGAAATTTTATCAGAAATTTAAGTGATAAATCTAATTAGCAAAGAAAATCTCTACCAAATGTTGTCTGATAGAAAACGTTAAGTAGTAGTGCTTGGATCTCAAAATAAAGAGTGAAAAAACAAAATGAAAATTCCCTTTAAATATTGAGTAAAAGATGCAATAGCCATTTTATTTTTCAAAATAGTTGAAGTGAATAATTTAGGAAGTTAAATTCTCTAGTATTTAGTGTATTGAGTTTAACTGATATCAATGCATCAATATATAACTTCCAAGTTGCTGAAAAATTGATTATTACGCACTAAATAAAAATAGATCTAGAATGTAGGGAAGTATATGTGGGCATTATCAATTTACTTTAGAATATCCCAATAGTTCTCAGATTCTTTGAAATCATTTTAGTTATGGCTATTTAGTACATTTAAGTGAGCAGAAAAAGGGTTATAGTCTAGCATGGATGTATGCATTTATTTACTCATTATTTTAGAGAGTTGGTGTAAAGTCAAATTAAGCCTGTTTCCTTTTTTTTTAGCATTTAATTTATTTGGCTGCACTGGGTCTTAATTGCAGCATGCAGGAGGTTTAGGTGTGACATGTGGGATCCAGTTCCCTGATCCAGAGTCGAATCTAGGGCCCAGCCTTGGGAGTGCAGAATCTTAGCCGGTGGACCGCCACGGAACGGCCGGATGTATGTGTTTGCATGTAGTTGTGCCTTTCCTTGTTTTACGTAGCTGTGCTGGGAAGGTAGGCCCATGGACAAGGGTTAAAACACGTGTTTTGGTATGAATGTTATGTGCTGAACTTACTGCCTTGATGTTTTAGGCCAAAACCACATCCTAGGACAAATCCTAGTATGTATCCTTAGTGATTTTAAAATTGTATACTGAAAACCCTAAGGTTCTTAATAAGTACCTCAGATGTCAAAAAGTCATGTGGAAGGTGGAGAGAAAAGACTGTGTGTGAGTCTGTCATACTTTCCTATTTCTATCAGAGAAGCACTAGCTTTTACTATGTTAATTACTAATATTTTATTTAGAACTGAGTTGTGTGGTTAGAAAAGAAAAAATTAAATTAAATTAAATTAAAGATTTCTGGTATAGATTAGTAGACCTTCACACACAGGACATGAGTTTAATCTTGATTTCCTAGCACTGTAGTACCTAAACGACATATTTCTCTAATCTTATATTAAAAAAAGTAATGATACATGTCATATTTGAAACTTATTATTTCCAAAATTTGCTGAAAACAGTTTAAACTCTTCTTACTGTTTACATATACCACCTTACCTGTATTTCCATACCTCTTAACCTGCTCTTTCTAACTACTCTTCAGCCAGTGAGACATCCTGCCATTGCCAACATTTTCAGATTCTCCTATCGGAAATTTTCTCACATGCATGTGCTTAGAGGGAATGGCATTTTATCCCCCCCTCCTTTATAGCCATCTTTCAAAATCCTGCACATCTTTTGAGTTTGAACTTAACATCCCTTTTCTGGAGCTCCTCTGACTGCTCTATATATGATATTTTCCTCTTCTGACAATCTTGCAGCACTGGTAGGTCACCTGGGGTGTGTTTTTCTCTTTGTATTATTTCCATTTGTACAGTTTACTCTTCTAACCTACAATTGTAAGCAAGTTAAGGACCTTAAGGTAGGGACCTTAAGTAAGGACTGATTTGCACTAAAATATTTTAATTTGTCTGCTCTTTGAAATTGTCAACAATTGTGAAAGATTTAAGATTTTTTACCTTATTATAAGTTAACAGTTTAGGCTATGACAGTTTCATGGTTACTGGCAAAGGATATGAGGTGCCTGATTTAGCGATAGGAGACAGTTAACTCCTTAAAGAAATAGCAGTTGAACTTCCTGATGTTCAAGCTGGTTTTAGAAAAGGCAGAGGAACCAGAGATCAAATTGCCAACATCCGCTGGATCATGGAAAAAGCAAGAGAGTTCCAGAAAAACATCTATTCCTGCTTTATTGACTATGCCAAAGCCTTTGACTGTGTGGATCACAATAAACTGTGGAAAATTCTGAAAGAGATGGGAATACCAGACCACCTGACCTGCCTCTTGAGAAATGTGTATGCAGGTCAGGAAGCAACAGTTAGAACTGGACATGGGACAACAGACTGGTTCCAAATAGGAAAAGGAGTACATCAAGGCTGAATATTGTCACCCTGCTTATTTAACTTATACGCAGAGTACATCATGAGAAACGCTGGACTGGAAGAAACACAAGTTGGAATCAAGATTGCCGGGAGAAATATCAATCACCTCAGATTTGCAGATGACACCACCCTTATGGCAGAAAGTGAAGTGGAACTAAAAAGCCTCTGAAGGTGAAAGAGGAGAGTGAAAAAGTTGGCTTAAAGCTCAACATTCAGAAAACGAAGATCATGGCATCTAGTCCCATCACTTCGTGGCAAATAGATGGGGAAACAGTGGAAACAGTGTCAGAATTAATTTTGGGGGGCTCCAAAATCACTGCAGATGGTGATTGCAGCCATGAAATTAAAAGATGCTTACTCCTTGGAAGAAAAGTTATGACCAACCTAGATAGCATATTCAAAAGCAGAGACATTACTTTGTCAACAATGGTAACGTCTAGTCAAGGCTATGGTTTTTCCAGTGGTCATGTTTGGATGTGAAAGTTGGACTCTGAAGAAGGCTGAGTGCCAAAGAATTGATGCTTTTGAACTGTGGTGTTGGAGAAGACTCTTGAGAGTCCCTTGGACTGCAAGGAGATCCAACCAGTCCATTCTGAAGGAGATCAGTCCTGGGATTTCTTTGGAAGGAATGATGCTAAAGCTGAAACTCCAGTACTTTGGCCACCTCATGAGAAGAGTTGACTCATTGGAAAAGACTCTGATGCTGGGAGGGATTGGGGGCAGGAGGAGAAGGGGACGACAGAGGATGAGATGGCTGGATGGCATCACTGACTCGATGGACGTGAGTCTGAGTGGACTCCGGGAGTTGGTGATGGACAGGGAGGCCTGGCGTGCTGCGATTCATGGGGTCGCAAAGAGTCGGACACGACTGAGCCACTGAACTGAACTGAACTGAGACCATCAGAATTTTCTTGTACATGTTTCCTAATTACAGATTTCCACAGGAAAATGTAAAGAGGCCCAGATGTAAAATATGCACTTAGTTGCAATACAAAAGAAGAACCTTGAGCTTAGCAAACTTTATCTTTTATACTGGATACTAAGCATGCCAGTCCATCACAGCTACAGGAGCCGCTCTCTGTGAAAACGGTTTGGAGGAAAGATACTTGGTGCCTCTTCTCATAAGACATGCCAAAGTATGGAAAGCCTGAAGAGGATTGTCTCATAAATATTCATTCATTGAAGTATCTTGTGAGTGACTCATATAAGCCATAGATCTCAGGATCAAGAAAAGCTACAAGGCAAACAATTAGGCCTTTGTTCCAAGAATCTAACTGGAAAAAATGTGAAGTTGGTGGGAGCTTTGGTATATCACATTTGAGTTCAGTTCGTTTTCTGAATGTGGAGTGATTTTTTCTGTTTAATTTTATCATTGTATTATATTTTCCTCTTTATCGGTATCAGCCCTCTTACCTTAACTCATACAATTGCCTATGTATTATAATGTAATAAGATGAGCAAATCAGAGTTTTCTCTCTGCTGTTAACAGGAACACATTATTAGAAACTGTTATGCAGTTTGACAGCAATCATCTGTAGCAAGTAGTTAGGACAAATATTGCTATGTGCTGTGTCTACTGCTCATACATTTCACTTTAAGTATGTGGATTTTGATCTGGGATATTTGATAAATATATTCACTTTATATATGAAAAATTGATCCTCATTATTGAACAGACTAATTAGTGACAGGAATCTAGGAAACCAACTCTCTCCATATTTTTAGTAGGTAGTTGAACCTGCTTCCTACTGCCCTGACTACTACTACTAATTTTTAAATTAAAACGTAAAAAAGAAATTCCTTAAATGGTATTGTTAATTGTTACTGGATATTGCCACAAAATAAAAGATTTCATTTTATTCTAAATTATGAATTTAAGACTCCACGTAAGAAACAAAGCTTCATACTTCATATTATCACCTGAAACAATGAAAGTATCTTATTTCCTCATCAGTATCTCTTTGTATTGGTGAGACATGGAACATGATTCTAATTTGACTATTTCTATGATCTCACTTGATTTCATAGATTCCTGTATTATGGCTGATTGTTAAGGGGTTTGTGATTGTATTTCAGGAAAACAAAGATGCTTCCCCAACAGAAGTATGACATTGTCAGGGGGTTTCAAAAGATAAAAGTCAGTTATTTTGTTTACCCTGTATATGGGCTGTTCTCTGTTCTTTAAAAGTTCTGCAGGAAGTGAATCAATGTAATAGTTTTTACAGTCTGTATAGTATAAAATAGACTCAAATTAAGCTAGCAGACTTGTTATTTGACAGTTTATAAAATATTTTACTATCTTTTTGGCAGTAGCAGTTTGAATGTTGGCAAATGTACACATTGCTTGCAGTTTCAAAACCTTGTAATGAGTATTTTCCAGTGTAATAGCAGAGAGCTAAAATTTGGATAAACCACTTAGACTTGTGAACTCTGACATGCATGGTAACAATGTCTTTGTAAAAGAATTTTGTCAAGTATTGGAGCTCCTACTAATAGCACATCCATCTTTCTGCACACCATAAATCTTAAGAAAATTTCTATTACTCTGCAATTTGTCTGGCTTATGCTATTTATTAGCCATTTTATTCTGCTGCTTTAAGAAGTAATGTGATGTTCATTTTATTGCTGGTTCAATAAATTGTTAATTATAATGCAGTGATTGCAGCTGACGTGATTTAAAAGCCACATTAGCACTATAGCATTAAGTTTTAACTATTTTACCCTTCAATTCCCTGTTTATACAACAGTAAAAGGAAAATAGCCTTAGTCTAATTTTAAAAACGAAGGTACTTCTCTATTGATCACATGACACATTAGAAACTTTTTTTGAATAGAGGTTACACTTTTGTCTTGAAAAAGTAGGGGGAAATGAGTGAACAGCACAGAATAGAACACTTAAGAAAGTAGCATCAATTCCAAGATAGCTAGAACACAAGGACACTAGTTTTATTATGTCTCATAGCACATTTCATCTTTTCCAAAACATCCATAAGATATTTGGTCCACGCCAAAAAGTCCTTGAAATTTAGTCCTATCAAAATATCCATGAGCACATTTGGTCCATGACAAGTGTTTTGTTTTGTTTTCTTTTATACTTTTTTACTTTGTGTTGGGGTATAGCCGTTAACAATGCTGTGATAGTTTCAGGTGAACAGCAAAGGGACTCAGCCTTACATATACATGTATCATTCTGACCAAACCACCCTCCAATCCAGGCTGCTGCATAACATTGAGCAGAGTTCCATGTGCTATACAGTAGGTCCTTGTTGGTGATTCATTTTAAATATAGCAGTGTGACAAGCAGTTTTTGACAGGACCAAATGTAAAGAATTTTTGCCATGACCAAATGTCTGCTGTGTACTCCAAATGGTCAGAGAGTATCATGAGCAGTCCACTGTATTTCTCTTCAGGTTCATGCTAACCTGGAACTTTACTGCTGGCTAAAATAGTAAATTCCAGCATTACATATCTTTAAATATTTGGTCAATCATATTCTCTTAAATGTGGAAATTATGGTAGTCTCTATATCATATACATTAGCTGTTAATTATGTTCTGCTCAGTGTAATTTTGGGCTTTTCTGGTGGCGCTAGTGGTAAATAACCCTCTTGCAGGAGACAAGAGATGCAGGTTCACTCCCTGGGTTGGGAAGATCACCTGGAGAAGGAAATGGCCATTAATACTCCAGTATTCTTGCCTGGAGAATCCCATGGACAAAGGAGTCTGGTGTGTTATACAGGCCATAGGGTCACAAGCAGCTGGACATGACTGAAGTGACTTAGCATGCATAGTCCCTCCAAATCCTGCAAAATCCCGGGCACAGTATCAACTCTTCAAATGAATATATAGGTGCCATAACCTTTCTCTAAGTCTGTTTTATTCAGATTCTCCCAATTTCTTTTTTGAATAAAAATATTGCATTTGGCCATAGAGAGGATATGTCTAGTGACATTCTGTTTAATCATTTCTGTGTGTACATGACAATTGGAAAAAAAAAAGTAATCTGTTAACTATTTTTTTTTTAACTTTCGGCACATCTGTGCTCATGATCATACACTTGTGACCTGCAAATACCTAAAGCAGTGGGGGTTTATTCCTCTCTTTCATTAAAAGAAGAAATTTACCCGAAGCTCTGGATCATCAAAGTGAACTGGAATTTTTCTCTTAATTATGCCTTATTCTTTGTAAAAGAATCGGTCTCTGAAGATTCTGCTAATTCTATATTACTTCATTTTATTTAATCTTAAAATTTCTTTTTCAGTCACCCATTTTTGGAAAGTTAAGTGCACATCTAATAATTTTAATTTTGCATTGCTTTTGGGAACCCTCATGTTAGACAGTCTTTTAATAGTGTCTTCAATATAAAATCAATTTTTATTTGTGCTTTTTGTACTCTACTCAGGCTTTTTTGTTCCTCTTGGTCAAGTTATAACATTTCCAACCTCTTGTCTATGTCACATTGGGAAAAGGAGACAAGAAGAATAGGTAGAAGAAAAGAACTTCATTTCCTTCATCCCTTGCTCACAACCTAAATCTGGGATTTAGAATCTGTGTATATTCATTTATAGTCCCATTTAACCTGACTTGTATCCTGCAGATCATGCAGCTGAAACACTAAAATAAACCTCTGGGGTTAACTTTATTCAGTTTTAAGCCCAAATTTTGCAATAAGGAGCTCATGATCTGAGCCACAGTCAGCTCCCAGTCTTGTTTTTGCTGACTGTATAGAGCTTCTCCATCTTCAGCTGCAAAGAATATATTGATTTCTGATTTCAGAATTGACCATCTGGTGATGTCCATGTGTACAGTCATCTCTTGTGTTGTTGGAAGAGTGTTTGCTATGACCAGTGTGTTTTCTTGGCTCAACTCTTATTAGCCTTTGCCCTGCTTCATTTTGTACTCCAAGGCCAAACTTGCCTGTAACTCTAGGTATCTCTTGACTTCCTATTTTCATATTCCAATCTC
Organism: Bos indicus x Bos taurus; assembly: GCF_003369695.1. Lineage (NCBI taxonomy): Eukaryota > Metazoa > Chordata > Mammalia > Artiodactyla > Bovidae > Bos > Bos indicus x Bos taurus. Next base: position 49,715,124 of record NC_040077.1, read on the forward strand.
CTATGATGAAAAGGACATCTTTTTTTTTTTTTTTTTGGTGTTAGTTCTAGGAGGTCTTGTAGGTCTTCACAGAACCATTTGATTTCAGCTTCTTTAGCATTAGTGGTTGGGATATAGACTTGGATTACTGTGATACTGAATAGTTTGCCTTGGAAATTAACATAGGTCATTCTGTTGTTTTTGAGATTGCACCCAAGTACTGCTTTGGACTCTCTTGTTAACTGAGGGCTACTCCATTTCTTCTGAGGATCCTTGCCCACAGTAGTAGATATAGTGGTCATATGAATTAGGTTTGCCCATTCCCATTTCATTTTAGTTCACTGATTCCTAAAATGTTGATATTTACTCTTGCCATCTCCTGCTTGACCACATCTAATTTACCTTGATTCATGGACCTAACATTCCTATCCAATATTTTTCTTTACAGAATCAGACTTTACTGTCACAACCAGACACATCCACAACTGAGCCTCATTTCTGCTTTGGCCCAGCCTCTTCATTCTTTCTGGAGCTAATTCTCTGCTCTTAGCATACTGGACACTAACAACCTAGTGGGCTCATCTTCTGGGGTCATGCCTTTTTACCTTTATATATTGTTCAGGGGGGTCTTGAGGCAAGAACACTGGAGTGGTTTGCCATTCCCTTCTCCAGTAGACCACATTTTATCAGAACTCTCCACCATGACCCATCCATCTTGGGGGGAGCACTGCATGGCATAGCCTGTAGCTTCATTGAGTTACACAAGACTGTGATCCATGTGATCATTTTGGTTAGATTTCTGTGATTGTGGTTTTCTTTCTGGAGGCTGTGTGATTGTGCTGCTTGCTTATTCTATTTGCCCTCTGATGGATAAGGATAAGAGGTTTGTGCAAGCTTCCTGATGGGAGGGACTGGTTGTGGGGAAAATTTTTATCTTGCTCTGGTAGGCAGGGCCATGCTCAGTAAACCTTCAATGCAATTGTCTGCTGATGAGTGAGGCTGTGCTCCCTCTCTGCTAATTGTTTGGCTTGAGGCCACCCAGTCCTAGAGTTTATAGACTCCATGATGGGGTTAATGGTAACCTTCAAGAGGACTTATGCCAACATGCCCCTCCCAGGACAGCTGCTGCCAGTGCCCCTGTTCCTGAGGTAGGCTCCAAAATCACTGGGGAAAGTGACTACAGCCATGAAATTAAAAGATGTTTGCTTCTTGAAAGAAAAGCTATGACAAACCTAGACAGTGTATTAAAAAGCAGAGACATCACTTTGTTGACAAAGATCCATATAGTCAAAGCTATGGTTTTCTTATAGTAATGTACAGATGTGAGAGTTGGACCATAAAGATGTCTGAGTGCCAAAGAATTGATGCTTTTGAATTGTGGTGTTGGAAAAGACTCTTGAGATCCCTTGAGCAAAGAGATCAAACCAGTAAGTCCTAAAGGAAATCAACCCTGATTATTCATTGGAAGGACTGTTGCTGAAGCTGAAGTTCCAATACTTTGGCAACCTGATGCGAAGGGCCAACTCATTGGAAAAGACCTTGAATTTGAGCAAACTCTGGGAGAGAGTGATGGAAAGGGAAGCCTGGCATGCTGCAGTCCATGGGGTCACAGAGTTGGACATGACTGAGCAACTGAACGACTGGGGTTAACATGTGTTAAGACTGTAGATATTTAACTCCAAAATTAAAAATAGTACATAATGCAGGCAAGAAGGAAGATCCCCCAGAGGAGGGCATGGCAACCTGCTCCCGTATTCTTACCTGGAGAACTCCATGGACAGAGGAGCCTGTGGGCTATAGTCCATGGGATTGCAAAGAATTAGGCACAATTGAGCAACTAAGCACTGCATAGCAGGACAGCAAGCAAGAAAGAACACTTAAAAATTCTTACACCACCATTTCTTGTAAGGTGTTTGAATTACATTATTTCAAAACATCTTAAATGTCCAGAAATCTGCATAGACTCTTCTTTTGTTTCATTAATTCATTTCAGGAGTTTTTACATCTATGTTCATCAGTGATATTGGCCTGTAGTTTTCTTTTTTTGTGGGATCTTTGTCAGGTTTTGGTATTAGGGTGATGGTGGCCTCATAGAATGAGTTTGGAAGTTTACCTTCCTCTGCACTTTTTTGGAAGAGTTTGAGCAGGATAGGGGTTAGCTCTTCTCTAAATTTTTGGTAGAATTCAGCTGTGAAGCCGTCTGGACCTGGGCTTTTGTTTGCTGGAAGATTTTTTATTACAGTTTCAATTTCCATGCTTGTGATGGGTCTGTTAAGATTTTCTATTTCTTCCTGGTCGAGTTTTGGGAAGTTGTACTTTTCTAAGAATTTGTCCATTTCTTCCACGTTGTCCGTTTTATTGGCATATAATTGTTGATAGTAGTCTCTTATGATCCTTTGTATTTCTGTGTTGTCTGTTGTGATCTCTCCATTTTCATTTCTAGTTTTATTGATTTGATTTTTCTCCCTTTGTTTCTTGATGAGTCTGGCTAATGGTTTGTCAATTTTATTTATCCTTTCAAAGAACCAGCTTTTGGTTTTGTTGATTTTTGCTATGGTCTCTTTTGTTTCTTTTGCATTTATTTCTGCTCTAATTTTTAAGATTCCTTTCCTTCTACTAACCCTGGGGTTCTTCATTTCTTCCTTTTCTAGTTGCTTTAGGTGTAGAGTTAGGTTATTCATTTGACTTTTTTCTTGTTTCTTGAGGTGTGCCTGTATTGCTATGAACTTTCCCCTTAGGAGTTTTTAAACAAAGTGGGATGTCTCAAACTGATTTACTCAGATTCTGTTTTGATCAAACCAAAGTACTCATGTGTTTTAAAAGACTCCCAATTGATTCTAATAGTCTGTAAGAAGTGAAACTCACTAATCTCACTATTTTATGACATCCTCCTGCAGCAATGGCACCCCACTCCAGTACTCTTGCTTGGAAAATCCCATGGACAGAGGAACCTGGTAGGCTGCAGTCCATGGGGTCGTGAAGAGTCGGACACGACTGAGCGACTTCCCTTTCACTTTTCACTTCCATGCATTGGAGAAGGAAATGGCAACCCACTCCAGTGTTCTTGCCTGGAGAATCCCAGGGACAGGGGAGCCTGACGGGCTGCTGTCTATGGGGTCACACAGAGTCAGACATGACTGAAGTGACTTAGCAGCAGCAGCAGCTCTGTTAGATTAGAACTTTTGTTTCTCTCTTGCATATAATTTTAAAAGTTCTTTAATCACATAAAGCATAGACCCTGATCAAAATACATCCCTTTGGTTTCTTTATAAAGAGCTTCTAGTTACTTATTTAGGTCACACTGCACAGCGTAGGGTATCTTAGTTTCTGACCAGAGATCAGATCTCTGCATGGGAGGAGAGTCTTTACCATTGAACCAACAGGGAAGTTCCAAAACATATCCCCTTGAAATGAGCTTGAGGAAGGGTATGGGTATTATTTAGTTAATGGATGTTCCCAAATTACTATGCACAGACTTTATTTTATTTTTTCCAGCTTTCTGTAGCCCCACAAATGGCCATGACTGCTGGTGAGCAGGGAAAGTATGTGTCAAAGCTATGATAGCCAACATCCTACTGCCTTTCATGTGATCTGTACAGAGTATTTGCTATGATTTCTCCTTCTTTCTGGATACAAACTTTATTCTTCTGTTTGTGATTTCGTCTCTCCTCCTAAGTGTAATATATGTTATTATTTAACTGGTTCTGATCTTCAAGTTCCCTCAAGTGTAATACTTCACCTCTCGTTCAATACTGCTTGTATTATTTTCAGTTGCTTAAAATAAATAACTTATTTGTTCTTATCTAGGCCCCAGAATCCTCAATCTTGATGAAAACCTCTTGTTATTATCTACATTATCATGTTCTAAGAGGAGCTAGGCCGTATCTTGGGTAGATCAGAAATACCCTGAACATATTATTGGCCTTCCATATTATCCAACTGAAGCATTGTGTTTTTAGAATGATCATTTTTTCTTGCCTTATAGTTGACTGTGTCAGTTTTGTTTACTAGATTGTTAACTTAAAAACATTCACCATGCATTAATTTCCATTATTTAATTGGAAGGTTTATTTTCTAAGAAAGGCAATTAGAGCTTTGGATTTTGGTTGTTAACTATATGTTATCTTGATAATTACCTCCAAGCTCTGTATGTCATCTCTGCGTATGCTCAGAACCTAACCAGAACATTTTTTAGTTCTTCTGTTTATCTAGTAGTAGGATTGTACCAGAGTGCTGTGGAAAGTGGAAGGAAACTCATTCACTCTTCACTTTTATGACTTTTCAACTGAATGTCTCATAGTATCTCAACTTTAAAGTGTTCAACCCTGAAACATTGATTTGTAATTTTCCCACTTGAAATCTTTTCCTCCATCTCTTCTTCCAAGAATGGCACTAATATTCTCCCAGTCTCTCAAGCCAGGACTATAATAGTCATTCTTTGTTGTTCCTAAAAGCTTACATTCAATCCACCACACAACCCTATTCAGTCTCTACAATATTTCTAAATTCCAGCACTTTTCCTCATTTAAACATCCATAACCTTGTCTTTGATATCATCATCTCTTCAGTTCAGGTCAATTCAGTCACTCAGTTGTGTCCAACTCTTTGGAACCCTATGGACTACAACACATTAGACTTCCTGTCCATGACCAACTCCCGGAGCTTATTCAAATTCATGTCCATTACATCAGTGATTCCATCTAACCATCTCATCCTCTGTCATCCCCTTCTCCTCTTGCCTTCAATGTTTCCCAGCATCAGGGTCTTTTCCAATGAGTTCTTCGCATCACATGGCCAAAGTACCTGTTAACTAATTCCACTTAATTTCTTGCTCTTTCCTCATTAATAGTCCATATTTTTCTTAGTAACAAGAATGAGATTTTAAGGTGATAAATACAGTTGTGATTGTACAATTCTCTGTGCAAATTGGCCCCTCATCTCATTACTTGCTTTATCTTCAGTCATTTTTTCCACTTCTTACTGCACACCAACAACATTTCCCCTTCTTCTGTTCTGAAAAAATATGAACATTTTTGCCAATTTAGATTCTAGTGTATGCTTTCTGTTCTGCTTAAAATGTTTTTCTGTTTATTCTTTCTTTAGGTGGATGTTTTCAATTCTTTAAGAATTTTTTTTTCTTTAAGAAGTTTTGATTAATATGCATAGAATAGATTGTGGGGGAATTATATGAGGAAAATTGATGTGTTCTGATTAAGGGTAGGATTAGCAGAGGTGAAAGTAACTAAACAAATTCAGAATAAATTCTAAAGCTAATGTTGATAGGATTTAGTAAAAATTAATTATGTATCAGAGAGAAAGAGAATAATTTAAGATTGTTTCCCAATGTTTTCCTAAAGAAATCGAAGGAAAGTATTCAGGTTATGCTAGTGGTAAAGGAGAAGCAACAAACTCATTGTGAGGAAGATCAACATTCAATTTTGACCTGTTGAGTGGGGGAGGTGAGGGTGATGGAGAATTCAAGAATGACTCCCATGTCTGGTTTCAATAAGATACTGTGTCATGGAGGAAATATTGAGTCAAGGGACATAGGAGGAGAAGCAGTTCTGGGAGTAAGTTATAAATCAATGGCAGTGGAAACTTAGCACTGAAGAGAAAGGTTAAGGTTAAGACTGTAAGTTTGAGAGTTGTCAGTTTGTAGATAGTAATTACAGTCAAGGAATTAGACAGTATTACCTAGAATGTAAAAAGAAGCTTAGGATTAAACCTGAAGGACTGAGTAGAGAAGAGTCTATCAAACAAGACCTAAAATTAGGATCCAGGAAATACTAGGATAGTATGCAGAGGGCGTAGTATAAAGGAAAACAAAAAGAGTTTCAATTAGACTATAAACTGAGTGAGGGCTTCCTTGAAGCAATCCACCCTCAGTAGGGTTTGATAAATCACAAAGCAAGAGATTTGATGAAATGGACTTCTTTCTTATAATGCATGTCAGCTAACAGTGCTATTTATGGCCCACAGTGTTGATAAAATTTGTTTCCTTTAAATGGAAGTGCCCTACAGACTCATAATGGCATCCAAATGGAAGGAAGGTATTGTGACTCTTAATAGCTCATAAAAATGTTTATTAAAAAATATTGACTGTTTAAATGAAGTACCTTTAATAAACTGACAGATTTGGAGGCCAACTCTGTGCTAGATACTGATTTAGGTAATAAATAATGCAGACCTCCTTTTCTTCAGGAATTGAGTATGATGAGAAAGCCTAGCAGATAGCAACTCCATGAACTAACTAAAAATAAATTATAATAACTTTTATAATAAAGTTATGAACAAATTGCTATCAAATATGTAGAAAAAATACTTAATTCTCTCTGTGGTAGAGAAAAGCAAGTGTGATAGTGGAAGTAATATTCCTAGATGGTGATATATCCTGTTTTGCTTTAAAGTTTTGTTTAATTTATACAGATTTTCCTAAATTGTTTGAGATAAAAATTTCTTGAATCTGTTCAAACATGCCCTCTCTCCATAGGAAATGGACATGTGTAGGTGTTCACAAAATTTCAAATATACAAGGACTTCCTGGGCCAATTATGATATTACAAAAATAAATGGAGACAAAAGCTGGTTTTAATTTTATTAAAATTATTAATTAATTTTATTAATCATAGACTTTCTTCTTCCCTTTTTGGTTTATGAAAAGCAGAGGAGTGGAACGGGTAGAAGTTATTAACTTCCCATCTTTAATTTAAACCTGTGTGGGGCGGGGAACCTCTCTTGGTCCAGCTACAATCCAATCTGGTATCTCTAATATTTGTAACAAGACATTTACCATAAAGTAGTCTAATTTATGGAAGAAGTTAGTTGTGTGTCTTCTGCCCTGGATCTTTTTATGCCCTCACTGATGCCCTGTTTCCTTCTCAACATTACATAGGATGAGACATGGAGTTCAATGCAAAGGTAGAATCCAGCTATTTCTTTAGAGTACTAATACACTTTCTGTAGGAAACATCTAGCATTATTATAACAATTTTTTAATATGTTTGCAAACAATTGAATTGCTCTGTTGTCTTCCTGTGTCCTTCTTGGACAAGAAGACTGTGCTCTTCTCTGTCCCCTATCATCCCCTGTGAATAAATTGGCCAGTTTGGCTTATTTTTAATAAGAAATTTGTTTAGGTAAATATCTGGGAATTTAGATGGTTGACTGTTATAAGATTCCTGATCCTCACCTTCTCTGTACTAAAAGGATAAAGCACAGTCTCGAAGAGGTGCAACACTGCCAGGCATGTTGTTGTTCTGTTGGGATAAACTAACTTTCAAAAGTAGAAAATAAAATTGGTATTAATTCTGAAAAACCTGTAAAATTGCACTTCAGCCCTTGGCTAAGAAACCTATTCCTGAAATAATTAAGTAACATTATTTTTCATATGTATTCTTCTCCCTAAAGTTAGAAATGACACAGATGGAGAATTGAGAGGCAAATAAACATGAGATTGGTTAAATGTAGGTAAGGAGAATATGTGCATAGTAAAAGTGAACACATCTATTTATTCATAATAATTCATGAGGGAGGTAGTATTGACTAGAAGTTAAGAGTTCCAGAATCAGACTACCAAGTTCACATTTTTACTCTACTTGTTTTCTCCAGTGAAAGGCAATGTGATGTGCTCTGTTGTGCTAAGTCACTTCAGTCATGTCCGACTCTTTGTGACCCTATGGCAAGAATACTGGAGGGGGTTGCCATGCCCTCCTCCAGGGGATCTTCCTGACCCAGGGATAGAGCCCACATCTCTGGCGCCTCTTGTACTGGCAGGCAGTTTCTTCACCACTAGCGCCACCTGGGAAGCCCGTGAGAGGCAATAGTACTATCCAACTCATAAGTTTGTACTAAGGATTAAATGAGAAGTTCTATACAGCTTTCATCAAGGCCAGTGAGTTAGAAGACTCCAAGGTCACAATGAATATTTTATTTAGGTAGAATATCAAATACATAGAATAAAATGTGAATAGTGTTTCCTGTGAAACATGGCAGTCCTAAAAGCACTTAGGAAAAATACCTAGCATACAGTTGAAATTAGAACCATTATGTATGATTTAAGCTATAAACATTTACCTTTAATGATGAACTTATAGCAAAGCAACAAAATACAAAGGGTAAAGTAAAAGAAATAGGTCCAAAATGGAGTCAAATTTGGTCTTCCTTTTTATAAAAGGAGGAAGAAGAGGAGAAAGTAGAGAGAGAGATTACATATACCATTTATTTCATACTGTCATCAAAATATGGAATGTTTTATCATCCAGAAAAATGCCTTTTGTGTTTTCTAGTCAATCCATTCAAGTCCTCAAAAGAGGCAACCGTTTTTCTCAGTTCATCAGTGGATTAATGTTCTTTGTCTTCTCTAAATAACAATTCTGACAAGTTTCTAGGTCATCTAGATCATCACATAATAGTTAATATAATTCTAGTTTATCAGATAAATGAAGTTACACTTTATTTACTCTCTGTCTTCTTTTACTCATGATACCATTTTTGTGTTTCATCTATGGTATTGCGTGTTTTAACAATTTCTTTCTTTCCTTTTCTTTTTTTTGCTGAGTATAGATCAAATCTTGCTTATTTCTCTTGAGGGACATCCAAGTTGTTTCTTGTCTGTGGCTTTTATAAACTTCTAAGCCTTTACAGCTATTTGATCCTTTGAGATCAAATACAGCTATACTAATCCTTTGAGCTATTTCAAATCCTGAAAGATGATGCTGTGAAAGTGCTGCACTCAATATGCCAGCAAATTGGGAAAACTCATCAGTGGCCACAGGACTGGAAAAGGTCAGTTTTCATCCCAATCCCAAAGAAAGGCAATGCCAAAGAATGCTCAAACTACCGCACAATTGCACTCATCTCACACGCTAGTCAAGTAATGCTCAAAATGCTCCAAGCCAGGCTTCAGCAGCACGTGAACCGTGAACTTCCAGATGTTCAAGCTGGTTTTAGAAAAGGCAGAGGAACCAGAGATCAAATTGCCAACATTCACTGTATCATTGATAAAGCAAGAGAGTTCCAAAAAACGTCTATTTCTGCTTTATTGCCTATGCCAAAGCCTTTGACTGTGTGGATCACAATAAACTGGAAAATTCTCAGAGACGGGAATACCAGACCACCTGACCTGCCTCTTGAGAAACCTATATGCAGGTCAGGAAGCAACAGTTAGAACTGGACATGGAACAACAAACTGGTTCCAAATAGGAAAAGGAGTACATCAGGGCTGTATATTGTCACCCTGCTTATTTAACTCATATGCAAAGTACATCATGAGAAATGCTGGGGTGGAAGAAGCACAAGCTGGAATCAAGATTGCCAGGAGAAATATCAATAATCTCAGATATGCAGATGACACCACCCTTATGGCAGAAGGTGAAGAGGAAGTAAAAAGCCTCTTGATGTAAATGAAAGTGAAGAGTGAAAAAGTTGGCTTAAAGCTCAACATTCAGAAAACGAAGATCATGGCATCTAGTCCCATCACTTCATGGCAAATAGATGGGGAAACAGTGGAAACAGTGTCATACTTTATTTTTGGGGGCTCCAAAATCACTGCAGGTGGTGATTGCAGCCATGAAATTAAAAGATGCTTACTCCTTGGAAGGAAAGTTATGATCAACCTAGATAGCATATTGAAAAGCAGAGACATTACTTTGTCAACAAAGGTCCGTCTAGTCAAGGCTATGGTTTTTCCTGTGGTCATGTATGGATGTGAGAGTTGGACTCTGAAGAAAGCTGAGCACCAAAGAATTGATGCTTTTGAACTGTGGTTTTGAGAGTCGTTGGACTGCAAGGAGATCCAACCAGTCCATTCTAAATATCAGTCCTGGGTGGTCATTCCAAGGACTGATGCTGAAGCTGAAACTCCAATACATTGGCCACCTCATGCGAAGAGTTGACCCATTGGAAAAGACCCTGATGCTGAGAGGGGTTGAGGGCAGGAGGAGAAGGGGACAACAGAGGATGAGATGGCTGGATGGCATCACGGACTCGATGGACATGAGTTTGAGTGAACTCCGGGAGTTGGTGATGGACAGGGAGGCCTGGCGTGCTGCGATTCATGGGGTCGCAGAGTCGGACATGACTGAGCAACTGAACTGAACTGATTCCTTTACAATATTTTTGTGAATGTGTGTTTTCCTTTATGTTGGGGAGACACATAGTGGAATTGCTAGGACAAGTGTATGATTACAAGAAAGTTACAAGAAAATGATTACAAGAAAAAAGCCATACAAATTTCAAGAGTTGATGTTATCTTATGCTCCCAATCCTCACCAGCATGTGGTGTGGTGTCACTCTTTAATTTTAGCCATTCTGGTGCAAATATAATAAAACTCATTGTGATTTTAATTTGCATATCCCTTGATGACTAATGATATTCAGCACTATTTCTTGTGGCCATGTATATAAATATTCTTTTTTGAAGTGTCCATGTGTTTGCCTTCCTAATAATATTCTACCGTTTCTCCCTTCCCTTCTTTGTCCTATCACATTATACATTTTCCTTCTTGATTTGTTGTAAACATCATAGAGTAGTGTTATTTTTGCTGTCAACAGTCAGTTAGCTTTGAAAGAACTTAAGGAACTAGAGGGAAAATTTATTGTCTTTCAGCTTAGTCATCTATTTTTTCTTTTCATTTCTTTAAGTTGTCTCAGACTTCTGTCTAGAATTCTTTCTTTCTTTGAAATCCTATTTTTAGCATATCATATTGTATTCAGCTGCTGGGGACTCATGGTTTCAGTTTTTGTTTGTCTAGATAATTGTTCTTATTTGAAGTGTTTTCTTTCTTGTCAAATTTAGAGTCATATTTTTTCCTTCAGCACCTTAAAGTTGCCATTCTATTTTTGTCTAGCTTGTATGTCTCTGAGGAAAACTCTGGTTTTCTCATTGTTGTTCCCCTGTAAGCTATGTGTCTTTTATTTATTGTCTGCTTTTACAGCTTCCTTTTTGTATTGCGTGTTTTTTTAATTGATGTATAGTAAATATACAATATTATATAATTTCAGATGTACAACATAATGATTAACAATATTTAAAAGTTATATTCCATTTATAGTTATTATAAAATATTGGCCGCATTCTCTGTGTTGTATAATATATACATGTAGCTTATTTATACATAGTAGTTTGCACCGCTTAATTTCCTACCCTCATATTGCCTCTCCCCCCTTCCGTCATCTTACTGATAACCAGTAGTTTATTTGCTATACTTTTTTTAATATTTACTAGCTTGTTTTATTTTTTAGACAAGTTCTATATGATATCATTTATATGTGGAATCTAACTAAGAAACAATCTAGTGAATATTATATAAAAGATTTTTCTTCCTTTTTATTGATTTTCAAATTTTTTTTGGTACGTTATTCTTCATGACTATCCCTGTTGCATTCATTATGTCTCTTGGGCTTGTGGATTTATGGGTTTTTTTTAAATCATATCCAGAAATTTTCAACCATTACCTTTTAAAATATGCTTTATTCTTTAACTCTTTTTTTCATCTCCTCTAATGGTTCAGTCACATGAGTTTTTAAACTGGCTTACATTGCTAATTTTTTAAGCCTCTTTATTATCCCTTCTTAAGTTTGGATGGTTATCTTTATATTTTATTTAAATGTATCCACTCTTTATTCTGTGATCAAACTTAGTGTAAAGCTGATCCAGTGACATTTTCATTATAGTTTACTATGAAGTTTTAGAATTTCCATTTTATTCTTTGTAAATACTTTATGTTTCTCTATTTGTATTTGCTATTTTCTCATTTATTATGTTAATATTTAATTTTGACTCTTTGTATATATTTATAACAAACATTTTAAAACCCTTTTGTTCTAGCTTTGTCATCTCTGACATTTACAGTTTTGTTTTCATCAATTGATTTTTCCACCTAGTTGTCATATTTTCCTCTTTTTATATCTATATTCTTTTATATCTATATCTTTTTAATATTTTTATTTGATGTTGGATACTATAGATTCTATATTATTACTTGTTTGGGTTGTCCTCCTTAATGAAGTGTTGAATGTTATTACAGCATATGGTAAACTTATTTGCAGATTAGCCTGATCATTTTGAGGTTTCTTCTTTTTTTTATTATAGTTCATCCAGACTAGATTTCTCTTTGGACTAAATTATCCTGCTTCTAAGATGTGACTTTTCCAGAGTCTCTACTGCAGGTCCTAGAGTATATAAGAAGATCTCTTCCTTTGGCCTTTGAAACTAAATGTTTCCAAGCATGTGTGAACGCATTAGTTATTCACCTCATGATGTCATGGAAGTTGTTCATTATCCAGTGGCATTTCTTTCACCAATAGTGATTCTTTGGTTGTTCTTGTGGAATTTTGCCCTAATGTCAGACAGTATTTAGCCATGTTTTAAGGGCAGACTTTGCAGATTTCTGGAGTTCCTTTTCACCAGAGCTCCCTTCTTTGAAGTACACTGTGTCATAAAACCCTGCCACCTCAGTAACCTTAAACTCTGATCTCTTTGTTTTCTCACCTCCTGGATACTAATGTGTTGGGTTTCCCTGTCCTCCATGCCATGGACCAGAAAGTGTCACAATGTGGAAAGCAAGAGCAGTTGTGGGGCTGCCCCTACTTATTTCCCTTCTCTAAGAAATCATAATCCTGCACTCCTTCTATTAAAACTCCTATAAATAATTATTTCATATGTTTTGTCCAATTGTATAGTTTATGACAGGAGGGGTACTCCTTCGTGGCTGAGAGTAGAAAATAAAATAGATTGAATGCGAATGGTTTTGACTGTTGGAAAAAAGACATGTTTTTTTCCCTCCCTCCCTCCCTTCCTCCCTTCCTCCCTTCCTTCCTTTCTTCCTTCACTGGATTTGAACCTAGTATATTATATGCCTAGAGCTGTTATTATCCATCTTTCTGCCACATTAAGTTTGAGAATGATACATCATGGAAGAAGTCAGAGTCAAAAAATGAAAGGAGTCAATGACCTGATGATTTCATTGAACCCAGCTCTTCTTGATTTAGGTGATGTGGTCTAATAAATCACTGCCTATCTCAGTCATGTTTTAATCTTTTCAGTTTACTTGCAACCCAAAGAATCATGATACATCTTATAAAGGACAGTTTTGTGTGTTTTTTTCCCCAGTGCCCTATGAAACATTTGAACATTTTAGTTAATATCAATTGAGTATGTAACATAGGTCAGATGTGGTGATAGTAATTAGAGTAAGTTACTAGGCTAGGTGGATCATTGTATTTGATCCAGAGTGGTGATTCATATCATATTAGGTTTTATAATAAAAATTATTCAACTATTAATAAGCTTTATTTTCTAAAATTGATGGTTAGAAGATGTAGGAAAGCAACATATTTAATGCAATTTAATACTGTATATCCTTTTGAGGTGATTTTGAATATATTTTCTAATCTAATTAAAAACTTAATATATTGTTTTATGTTAGATCATCATCAGCAAAGGAAATGAACTCTTATATTGCGATATAAAAATTGACACTTGTACCATCAATTATTATTTGGTTCCTTATTAAAAACTTTAGCTTGATATGTGTATGTGTGTATATACATATAATTTGTTTAATATATATAATATATGCTTTAATATATGTAATATGCTTATGTAGAATTTCCACATCAATTTCCAGAAGTTTCTTGTTAATGGGAAGATAAAAGTTGCAATATAGACACTTCAAGCATCTGTATTGCAGAAAACAATGAGAATCTGAAAGGTCTTTGGTACAATATGTCTTTGTTCTTGTATAAGTATAGTTTTGAAGGATGCCCTGAAAGCTATATTTAATACTTAGAATCAATCTACCTACAACATGAATGTGATCTAGAAATAGATATAAGCAATGATATTAGGGGGAAAATTTAGAAGTTGTAAGTACTGGTTTAAAAATTTGAGTTGCCTGGAGTAAATGTTTAAAAGAAAAAAATAAAAAGAGGCAGGGCAAAGACAAGAACAGACTAGACTTCACAAGAAATGAAAAATAACTTGTTTAGTAGAAACATATTCAATACATCTTCTCTGTAAGGGACAAGAGGTGAAATAGGTTATTGAAATACATATGAATATAAATTGTATATTACTTAGAAAGCTACCAAAAATTGTTTATGTGGGGAATACTTCATTATCCTTTGATTTTCTGTTGTCTGTTTCATTATTTACTTCTTACATTTCCTAGCTAAGGTGCTTCATTAGGCACCCACAAGATGACATATGCTATTATCTGACACTAAATTTTAAAATTGACTTAGTCTTTTTTTCTCCTTTATTAAAAGAATCTACAAAAGAAATTATATTTTTCCCTTAATTTAAAGCCAATAATTAATTGCTCTTTTCCCCTGAAATTATAATCTGAGGGAAAAGCGGCCCATCACAACAGATAGGCAGATTACCACTCTTAAAAATCAAAAAAGTATATGAAATTTTAAAAGATTTATTTTCCAATCAGTCACTTGATAAATTTAGCATGGACAGTAATTGAGAAAACTTCGTTACTGTACCATATTCATTGTACAGAAATGCAGAGTTAGGTGAGCATATGTTGAAACGGTCACCTTTATGTAAGTACCTTGTATTGGTTATGCCCACTAGAGAATGGGGAGAGAGATCTGGGGGCTACTTTGGCATCAAAAAGTTTTATGATTTGTGCAGCAATTTTCTTTAGGAATTATGAGTTCAGCTTGTATTTCTGTCCTGTAAAATTTGAAGTCTTAAATTTATCCAGTCGGTAAATATTTGAATGCTTATTTTGTGCAAGATGGAATGAATAAAGCAATATAGTGCCTACCCTCATGGAAATTGTATCTAATGTGAAAGACTGACACTAAAAGAAATGTAAATAGACCAAAAGTAATTACAACCTATGGAAAAGTCAGTCAGGTTGAATGATATTCCATTGTATGCATATACCACTTTCTCTTTAGTCATCCACCAATGGAGATTTAGGTTATTTCTACATCTTGGCTATCATAAAGGCTGCAATGATTGTAGGGGTGCTAATATCATTTTGAGGTATAATTTCAGATCTTTTGGTAAATATTCAGAAGTGGGATTGCTGGATCAAATGGTAGTCTGTTTTGAACTTTTTGAGGAACTCAGGTATTGTTTAAAAATCCTGGTATATGCAACGATTTGGATGAAACTTGAGTTCATTATATTAAATGAAATAAGCCAGTCACAGAAAGACAAGCACTGTGTCTTATTCCATTTATATGAGATATCTAAAATAGTCCAACTCTTTGAAACAGAGTAGAATGGTGGCTGCCAGAGGCCGGGGAAGGGGTGAGTGAGGAGTTGTTGATCAGTGAGTATAAAGTTTCAGTTATTCAGGATGAATAAGTTCTAGAGATCTAACGGCAACATTGGGCCCAGAGATGACAACACTATTGTACTGAACTATCTGCTGTGGTTTCATATATTAACTGTTCTCATAAAATTAAAAAAAATATATTAATTATAAAAAATTTTGAAAAAAAAGTAGAGTGTTTGATAATAAGGTAGTTAGGGAAATCCTTAATATTTAAAGTGATGTTAAGTAAGACTTGCAAGCTAAGAAATTATCTGAAGGACAAAACCTGAGGGGAAGAGTTTTCTAGCAGAGGAGGTAACCATTTGCAAAGGTCTCTAGCTGCATTTGTGTTAATCTGTGGTCCCTAGAAGCTGACCTTGAGAAGAAGGTTAATATGCAAGTGATTTATTAAGGAAATGCTCCTATGAGAAGCCACTATGGGAATAACAGATGCAGAAAAGGAAGAGGGAAGAAGCCAGACAAGGGTGGGAAAATTAGGAATTTTTACCTAATGATTTCTAAAGAGTAGGATAGCAGTGATCCTGGGGAAAGGAGCTTGAGAGAGTTAAAACTCTGAATTTACCTGTGGTGAATGGGAAAAGCTGACAGAAGGGAAACAGAAAGACTCACAGGCAACTCTGGAGGTCAGCTGAGTGTGTGACTGCACGTGTGCAGTCAACTCATCTCTATGGCTGAGTCTTTCACGGATCTCACCCATGATTCATCATTCTCCAAGGTACACGCACACTTCCCAGTCATGTAGCTACCATCCTTCGAACTTCACTGCTTCCTCGCTCACTTCCACCTTTATTAGAAGCACACTTGGTTTCCCCTGCCACCCGAAGTCAGATAGACTGACTGAATAAACAATCTATGTTAGCAGATTAATGAAAGTGGTATAGAAGTATTATTTGTTTGCCAATGGACTGTTGGAGATAATATTTTACAAATTGTCTGCTTTATAGATTTCTGTGTCTAAAATCCTCCAAACTAATACATTGAGGGAAAAGATGTGGTTTAGATGGAAATAATCTGCTATTCATTTTCAGACTGCTAATACTTAATCCCTGGGGAGTTGAGGTTTCTGTTGTGTAGGAAATGGCAAAAGCAGAGAAGCACAACACTCTATACTTTGGTGAGCACTTTCCCTTAATAAGTTTAATCGCCTCTTCTAATAGGAAGCATCTTGGAAAAACAGCACTTGTTTTTCTTTGCAGATCATCATGGAAATTTGCAAGTATACAGTGAGCAAGTTAGTCTGAAGGAGATACTAGCTAGCATCTACAAGATGCCAGACATTTGGAGGCAAATTTTCATATGAAGAGTGGGTGGGGATTTATGTTTTGGAAACAGTGCCATACATCTGGATATTTGGAAATCAATTTATTGACTAGTGTTGTGAAGTTGATAGTGATATTTTGTTTATTATTAGTCACTGACTGTTTAGCCTTAAAAGGAATATTGTGATTTATGCTAATATTTTCTCTATTAAATTTTGAAATTGTGCAGCATAGACAATACTATCAGATCACTTATTTTCACACTTTAAAATTATCTTAGAATCAGCTGGAGAACTTGTTCTTCCATTTCTTCCATATTCTATTTCAACGCCCTCCTGATTCTGCATTTCTAACAGGCTTCCTGGTGATGGTGGTGCTTCTGGTCCTCAGATCACTGAGTAGCAAGGCTCTAGACATAAATGTCCAATATGGTATCCACTTGCCCCATGTGGTTATTTCAATGAAATTTGTTAAATAAGATTAGAAAATCCATCCCTCCATTCTACTAACCATCTATCAAGTGTTCAGTGGCCAAATATAAACAATGCAAATATAGAACATTTCCACTATTGCAGAAAGCCCTGTCAGAGAGTGCTGCTCTAAAAGTATTTTTCCATAAATTTGTCCCCTAACAAAAACTTGGGTTATTATACTATATTTAAAATCACAGAATAAATCCTACAAAAGTAGAATTCAAGGTTGAATACAAGAGATCAGAATTTTAAGGTCTAGTGTTTTACTTTTAAAACATTTTTAGTAGCCATAGTCACTGAGGTTTGCCTGAATTAGAATAGGTATTTTGAAAGTGTTACACTAAACTCAACTAGTATATTTAAATGTAATACATCAGAGTGCAAATTCTGATACTTCTCTTCTGATTTAGCTTTTGTACGTTTCCTTTGATTTGTATCCCACCACTTGCTCATTTTATATTATTTTTGTTGTTTCTAATAGGCACTGGTACACATACCTATTAATATTGTTCTGCTTAGATTCCCAAGCATCAAACACCCCAAGTAAATGAAGTAATGCAAATGTATGTAATGAAATGCTTAACTAATGAGTTATCTAGATATTACACGTAAAGCTAGATTACAAGTCTCTGGCCTGACTCATTCCAGCTCTATGAGTGAAACACAGGGTCTCTCTAAGGCTCATTTTCTTCATATGTGGAGGATAGATGATTCACAAAGGTGAAATGAAATAAAAAATGTAAATGTCTCTCTAACATTGTTCATATTTACCACATCTTCTTTACCCATTCCTCCACTGATGGACATTTGGGTTGCTTCTATGTCCTGGCTATTGTAGATAGTGCTACAATGAACATTGAGGTATTTTATTAAACATGATTAGTGACTTTTCATTTCTCTCTTCTCTCACTCTCTGCTTCCACAGACAATGTGTTATAAGGTTTCTTACACCTTAACCTCTCACCATACGTAAGCTTTCTAGGTACTCACTCAGTTGCTCTAATTTTTTGCTTGTAAATACATCCACAGAACACTTGGAAGTAGATTTCAAGGTTGTGCATGCTATAGAATACCACAGTTTTGAGAACTAACACAAATTTAATGGTAGCCCTGATCTATCATTTGTATAATCACACTCAATTCAGTGCAGTTCAGTTGTTCAGTCATTTCTGACTCTTTGTGACCCCATGGATTGCAGCATGCCAGGCTTCCCTATCCATCACTGACTCACAGAGCTTGCTCAAACTCATGTCCACTGAGTCAGTGATACCATCCAACCATCTCATCCTCTGTCGTCCCCTTCTCCTCCTGCCCTCAATCTTTCCCAGCATCAGGGTCTTTTCAAATGAGTCAGCTCTTCGCATTGGGTGGCCAAAGTATTGGAGCTTCAGCTCCAGCATCAGTTCTTCCAATGAATATTCAGGAGTGATTCCCTTTAGGACTGACTGGTTGGATCTCCTTATAGTCCAAGGGATGCTCAAGAGTCTTCTCCAACACCACAGTTCAAAAGCATCAATTCTTCGGTGCTCAGCTTTCTTTATAGTACAGCTCTCACATCCATAGATGACTACTGGAAAAACCATAGCCTTGACTAGACAGACCTTTGTTGGCAAAGTAATGTCTCTGCTTTTTAGTATGCTGTCTAGGTTGGTCATAACTTTCCTTTCAAGGAGTAAGTGTCTTTTAATTTCATGGCTGCAATCACCATCTGCAGTGATTTTGGAGCCCAAAAAAATAAAGTCTGTCGCTCTTTCCATTGTTTCTCCATCTATTTGCCATGAAATGATGGAACTGGATGCCATGATTTTAGTTTTTTCAATGTTGAGTTTTAATCCAGCTTTTTCACTCATCTCTTTCACTTTGATCAAGAGACTCTTCAGTTCCTCTTTGCTTTCTGCCACAAGGGTGGTGTCATCTGCATTCTGAGGTTATTGATATTTCTCCTGGCAATCTTGATTCCAGCCTGTGCCTCATCCAGTCAAGTATTTTGGATGATGTACTCTGCATATAAGTTAAATAAGCAGGGTGACAATATACAGCCTTGATGTACTCCTTTCTCAATTTGGAACCAATCTGTTGTTCCACATCCAGTTCTAACTGCTTATTGACCTGCATGAAGATTTCTCAGGAAGCAGAAAAGGTGGTCTGGTTTTCCTATCCTTTAAGAATTTTCCACAGTTTGTTGTGATCCACACAGTCAAAGGCTTTGGTGTAGTCAATAAAGCAGAAGTAGATATTTTTCTGGAATTCTCTTACTTTTTCTATAATCCAATGGATGTTGGCAATTTGATCTCTTGGTTTCTCTGCCTTTTCTAAATCCAGCTTGAACATCTGGAAGTTCTTGGTTCATGTACTGTTGAAGCCTGGTTTGGAGAATTTTGAGCACTACTTTGCTAACGTGTGAGATGAGTGTGATTGTGCAATAGTTTGAGCATTCTTTGTCACTTCCTTTCTTTGGGATTGGGAAGACAACTGACCTTTTCCAGTACTTTGGCCACTGCTGAATTTTCCAAATTTGCTGGAGTATTGAGTGCAGCACTTAACAACATCATCTTTTAGGACTTGAATTAGCTCAGCTGGAATTCCATCACCTCCACTAGCCATGTTCGTAGTGATGCTTCATATGATCTTCCTGACTTCAGACTCCAGGATGTCTGGCTCTAGATGAGGGATCATACTGTTGTGGTTATCTGGGTCATTAAGATCTTTTTTGTATAGTTCTTCTGTGTATTCTTGACACCTCTTTTAAACAGATTCTTATGGATATTATTATCAGAATTTAGTAGTCCATATAGAATGATCAGTTGACAATTCATACTTGCCTGAAAATTATTTTCAGGGCCAACTGAAAGTTTTTCATGAAACATGAATGAGTTTGAAATATTATTCATTCTTAAGATTCAAACAGGTTTTTGTTAAAATATTTTTAGAAACTTCTGCTTAAGAATGTTATGACCTTTCTTCCTTCCCTCCCAGTTTTGATTTTTCATTTGATTTGTCTTGTGGTATTCAGATTAACATTGGATCTTTACATTGAGCACTTAACATGTCAAGGAAACTAATGATCTAAAAATATGACAGGGATTTTAAATAGATTAATTTGTCTATTTATCAAGGCTGCTCAAGAAGCCCTTTTATAGTTTTTCATTTTCCTTTTTACACTTGCCTCAAGCTTTGATCAGAAGATGAGGCTGAACAGAATTCTATCTTATCATTTTAACCGATATGGGTGAAACTTGGAACATTCAACTCAATATGTTTAAATATTATGGAGAGAAATTGGTATAAGTTTTTATAGAATCTGGAATTTCCACAAGTATGTATAATCTTTAAACCAAACAGCAGTGAAGTTTAGATTCCAGAAGGTGGTTTGAGCATTTTAATCAAAATAATCAGTGGATTGAGTTAAAATCCAAGCCTGAAGCAATGACAGCATTGTTCCCCGTGGAACTAAGTGTGGTCCTTAGTCCAAGAAGCTGGTGATGCATGGAAGTCAAATTAAGATTCAGCATCCTGCAAGTAGGAGTTTGAGCCCAGAGATCCTTGAGTGTAATCTGAGACTGAATATAGGCCACAGGGTAGCATCTCTGTGTTCAGGATGAAGAGGCGGATGAGGAATCTGAAAGCAGGATGAGGACAGCTGTTCTTCAGATGAACTCTGATTCTTCGATGTTGGAAATCAATGAGACTGAGGTGCTAGAGACAGAGTGAACTAGCCTCTTCTATTCTAAGAACACATTTTATTTTCTAGAAAAAGAATTTTCTTAGCAGGTATCACCTTGTTTAAATCTCCATTCCAGAGTGGAAGAGTGATGGCCAGATTCAGGCATTTGATTAAGATGAGATTTCATGCTAAGGGGTAGAGGAATGAAGTCAGCTGGGAACCAAGGCCTAAGGGCTTGCCTGACAGTGGATAGACATATTCAGTATCCTTGGTAAGTGAATTTGGAGTGAAAATAAATAGGTAAGCTGGCAGGTAGAAAGGCTAGCACAAGGACTGTTAGAAATTCTTAAGTAAAATTAGAATCACAACAGTGTTGCATGGCAGGTCCCTGAATTTCTAGGAGGAAAAGGTACACATTCATAGTGCTAGTCTGTTTCCCTGTTCATTTTGAGGTGTGGAAGATGAAGATCCTGCAAGAGATTTCCAGTTTTCTCTGTTGGGTTTTGTAGCAGCTCCAGCAGAGTTGCTTGCTTTCTCTGGCTGCTTGTACGCTTCTAACACATTTACTTTTAGTAGTTGAATAGGGTGAGTAAAAACGTAGGATTAAAAAAAAAAAAAAAAACACTAGTGAGTATTTTTTCATGTAATCAAATATTAAAATTCTATAAATTCTCAAGAAAAATTATAGCAACTGTAGAAATTTAGGCAGCCACCTATTAGTGAAAAATGAAGAACTGAATACAATGTAATGTGGTTAATAATTTACACTTTTTGAATTAGGGTCTGGCAGAAAAACCTAATGGAATTATATAAATGATGGTTTCATTTATTTTAAATTAAATTATTTTTAGATTTATGTTTTGACATTTTATTGACATTAGATTTTTTTATCCTAGTTGTCGACATTAGATAGTTTTCCTAAAGCCCCTCCAAAAGGATCATAGTGGAGAATTTATTATTAAGAATACATTTTGGAGACCATAACCCTTTTAAAAGTTATATAATCCCTCATTTAAAAAAAAAAACACTTTTTGAATGACATTTATGATCTTTTCCTAAGAAACACTTTGAGAAGGAAAAATTAGAATTATATAGCTACAAATACACTTTCCATGCCCCTCACTTGTAGTTGTTAATATAGGATTAGGATAATCATGTGATTATTCTTCAAACTTGGATCCTTTGAGAATGATAGAAAATGCATTGCTGGGACAGATAGCATAAATGGGAACTGCTGGGTAACTGGACCATATGGGTATCCTTTGTAGTAAATTGTTTTTGAATTCACATCAACAGATTGAATATTTGTGTATTTTACTTTCTTTGCTGCTCAATTCAGGAGTAATGGAAAAAGGGAGAAAGTTGTGAAAGGAAAAATAAGCATTTAGAAAGAAACTAACCTGATTTCTAAAGAGTTGGCTAGCAGCTAAAATCATGTTTTTTGACTTTGTTCATTTGTAACACAGATAAGATAGCCTTTCTCCAATGCAGGATGACAAGCAGTTCCCATTTAAAGTTCATGTCTACACTTTGTTTTACACCTAGGAAATTTTGATGACTGACACTTGGGACCAAAGGGTTGCCTTTTTTATACACTCCCCAGGTGCTAGCCATGCATACTTAAGTGCTGGCTAGAGTAGAAGACAGGAATTTGTCCAACCTTGAATGTGTCTGAATCAGAATCTGACTCCTTACATCACAAAGTTAAACAAGATAAAAAATTGTACTGCCTTTACTACAGTCCACAAAGATGTGAACAATGAAAATTCAACTAGATTTAACAGGAAATTTTCCGACATACTTCATTTTTGTTTCTGGAGGATGAAGTTATTAAGCTTGCATGCTTTCCTGTTCCCACTGCAGGGAAGGGGTATGCTGAATGAGGTCTTGCTGTCAAGAAATATACCCTTCATCCTACTTAGTCTTGGTCTCTCTCCACCTCATCTGGCCCATAAGCCAGGCTAGCTAAGAGCCTGACCACTCTCCCTTTAGAAAATCACAGTAATCACTCGAATTCAAGCTGCACTGTCCAGGATTCTTCTTAATTGTTCTCAAATTGATTTTGAGAAGGATTCCCTTTCTGAAATACCAGTGAATGCCAAAGATTGATGCCAAAGCATACAGGGAATGTCCAGAGTAGCAAATAAGTGTTCACTTCGGGATGGATGAGAAGAAAAGCAGGTCAATAACAGAGGTATAAAAAGTACATTTAGCGCTGAATGCTTCCACAGTTGCTTTCAACAGCTATGTTCTCCCTCCACAGCCTTATTCTCCAAAGCACTCTGAATATTGCGATTATTAATATCCTTAAGCACAGCTGCACAAAATAAAGAATTATTGAAACCCCTCTTATTCATTGTAGCCTCCAGTTCCAGGTGTCTGTTTTCTCATACTGTCCTTTATTACATGTTCTTCTCAGCTTTTTTATTCAAGCCTTTGTTAGATAGACACTGTGTTAAAAACTGACAGTGATGCAAAGAATCATATACTGTGGCTACTTCCAGGAAAAATCTTGCTATCTGGTTTATGCTGTAGGATTAGATACACATAAGCATATTTAGTCAATCCTATACAAGCAATTAACCCTACCTAGCACTGTGATAAAGAAAATCAATATCAAAAATGTGGTCCAGGCCAGATAGAATTTTGCTTTGGGGCTTCTAAGTAACGAGAATCTCTTCCAACATGCCTAAGGAAGATCTCAAAGAGGAGAAGGACCATAAATAGCCTTGAAAAACTGGTAGAATTTAGACAGGAACTTCAGTAGGATATATATTAACTATGATAAGAGCTCTATCCTCAGAGAAAAGAGTTTAAACCTAGTAGACTATTAAGAATTTACCTTCCCCCCCCAAAAAAATAAAAGAATTTACCCCTGGGATATTTAGATCATGTGTCTAAATCTTTCCTTTCCTATCTACCAAATAGTCTCCCTAGGTGTGTACTTCCTGTGCTTAGATATCATCACCCCTATATGAGTTTTGAGATCCGGGGCCTCTTATGGTGTGTACTCCTTTGTGTGTTTCTACTGCAGTTAGCATGGCATCTGCCATGTAGTGGGGAAGTATTCACAATCAGAATAGATATAAATGATCTACTATGAAAATATCTCCCCAATATTATTGTACATGTGACTAACCTGGGAATCCTATAAAAGTGCAAATTCTGATAGATGTAGGGTGGGCCTACCAGTCTGCATTTCTGATAAGTTGTCAAGTGAACCAGACACTGCTAGGCCACAGATCACACTTTTAATAGGAAATCCCCACACATGGAATCCAAAACAAAGCTCATCATGGTGTCATTCTGTCATTATTCTAGTTTTCACTTATGTAGTTCCCCATTCTACAATTAGGGTTTAAGTTCATTACAAAGGAGCCTATTCCCTATGTTGTCCTCTTCTCTCAAAAAATAATTATTTAATTTGGCAGCAAGCACAAGTAAATTTATCTCACCTATATAAGGAATATCACCTATCAAAAAAAAAGCTAATAATTTCAAAAGAGTAAATATGAAAATAAGTCGGACCTATCAACCAATTGTCCAAATTCAGTGCTGCTTTAAATTTGGATAGATTTTTAATTATAATTCATATTTCTGATTCCCGTGTTTCTAAATAATGACCTCTCTTTTTTTATTAAGTTAAATTAGTAATGTATCACACACACATACACAAGCACAAAATGATTGGTTCAAAGCAATTTCACCATATCTATATATCTAAAATAGAAGACCTAAAGAACCTGACTCAAAGGTCTATATATGCTTAGTTTATATATAATTCTAAAGAGATTGGTTTTGCTTCTCAAGATCTCATTAATTTAGATTAATAATTACACAAAGCAGACATACTTTTATCTGGAGCAGAAATGGCAATAAAAACTAAAAGTTTTCAATATGATGAGAAGGAAGAGATGGGAAAATAATCTAAGAAAAGCAGGCCCTCAGATCTTGAAAGCTGAGCAATTCAGTGTGATTTTAGGTAGAGGGACATGGACCTTCATAGCCCACAGGCCCTGGGGTCTTCATGCTAATGCAGCTCAGTTAAATAATTGGCATTATTAATATGAACCCAGGGCACCAATAAAAGACTAAAATGTATTTCAGTATTTTTTCAAAGAAAAAATAGGAGATTTGTTATGGAAGTCTGTGGCTCAGTGTTCACCTAGTTTAAATTACCATTAAGAAGGTAAGTGAATTTTACATTTTGGCATGATTTTAATTTCAAATACTTACAATTGTTTAATGGTTAAAAGATACACATTCTATTATCTAGGATTTGTCATTATGAAAAACAGATATTAGTAAAATACTAGTAAGTATTTGCTAAAGACATTAAAGCAATTATTTTTTTTTCATTTTGGAGTAACCAACTTTAAAGACATCTCTGATTTGTTAGACAGGGTTTATTAATCATTTATCAAAGTATTATATGGTTTATAGAACTTAATTTGATATCATTTATGTTAAATGGTACATATAACATCTACTGTGTAATCTAGGAGTATGTCAGTGAGAAAAACAAAATCTTAGCAAAAGAGATAATACGAATGAAGTGCCTTTAATACTATTATTTCACATTGGTCCTTCCCTGGTGGCTCAGATAGTAAAGAATATGCTTATAATGCAGAAGACCTAGGTTCGATCCCTGAGTTGGGAAGAATCCCTAGAGAAGGAAATGGCAACCCACTCCAATATTCTTGCCTGAAGAATTCCATGGACAGAGGAGCCTGGTAGACTACAGTCCGTGGGGTCACAAAAAATTGGACATAACTGAATGACTTTCACTCACTTTACTCAAAATATAATTATTCTAATTTTGCATTTGGGAAACACATTTCCTCATAGACTTTGGTCTTTCCTTGAAACCTTGATTTATCAAAAATGCATATTCCTTTTAAGAATCTATTGCACAAAGCAACTGACTGTGATATTCCTAAGAAAATTGAATATTAGGGTATTTTAAGTGTGTGGATAATTAAACAGATTCTTAAATATAATTCAGGGAAGAGAGTTTGGGAACAATATTTTGACTTTCATATAACAGCGATTTTTAAAGGAAATTTTCGTGACAGCACAGAGTGAAAAGATCAACATTTTTTTAAAAACATATTTTCCGTACTATCAACCCATTCATCCTCAATTTGTTCTTTGGGCCTCTCCAGTATGCTGTATATTCCGAGTCCTGACCCTTCTCCCTGTGGGTGCTCACCGTGCAGCTAGTGATGACACTTACAGTGATTGCCTTGTGGGGGGAATAACCGTTAATTTGTTCTGACATCCCCAGATCTGAATCTAATGAAATGAAAATGTAGACGAGAGTGGGTTAAGCTCTCTGGTGCTTTCCTTCTCAGAACTAGGGTAGTTCCCTTTTGCATGATTGAAATCATGCCTATATCATCCCCTTAATGTCTGTAGTACCGTGCTTAATGGCTTCATCAGGATATATCACTTTCTTTAGTACAGAACTGCCAGTGGAACACAAATCATTTAGATAGAGAAACTGTTAGACAAAGATAGGCTGTAGTGGCTGAAGAATCACAGAGAGAGGTAAGGAACATAGAGTAAAGCTCACAGTGTTTGGAAAATTAGGAAAAATTCAGTGAAAGCATATTAAAAGTTTTATGTTAGAATTGGAAAATATAGGGAAATCTTTATATGACTATACTGACACTAATTTGTAGGTAGCATTTATTGCTAGCAAAAAAATCCTTTCTACTTTATTTATCTAATTGTTATCAACACTAAATATTATACAAGCTCTTCGCAGCTGGAGATTTTTTGTTTGTATCCCTAAGGCATCAAATCTAGATCACAGTAAATGCCATTTCATAAACACTATTCATTAAAATGAATACAGAGAATTCTGAAATTTGTATAAAGAGAAAGCAAATTTATTGTAAAGGATTAACCAATAAAATAAAAATTCATATCATAAAAGAATATTTTTAATGTTCTGTCTTTCCCAGAGCTATAAGTAATTTGTAATAGATTACTTTTTTCCCCCTGAATGTTTTCAATGTTTCTATGTCCTACTTGATAATGCACAAGTTATCCTACCTGTTTGTCATGTTCTCATAGAATTCATCCATATTTGAGAAAAAATCAAGGTCATAAATAAAAACCAAGTGTCAATATTTTTGAAATAATGAAAATAAAATTATCCAGGACATGTTTGAATGCATTTATGGATGTCTGCAGGGCACTTATCTTCTCATAAACAAACTAGATTAATATAGATTCAATTGAAGGCTTTGGACTGCCACTTGGCACAAGAGGAAATAGAAGTTAAAGCACAGAGAAAGACTTTGTATAAAAAATAATAAGGATACACACTTAACTCATGACCAGATAAGTTAATGGACTAAAAATGCCTATCCCTCTCACTGCAATTTCTTGCTCCTGAAATCACTGAGCATCTGTTATAGATGAAGGTCCCTTAGAGCAGTGAGTGGCTCATCTATTCATTTTGTTTGAGAGTCATGCTTTTTGGAGCTCTTTCCGGAAAGCCAGCATATGAGGAGTTGTGGGCTGCAGAAAGAAGTGTTAAGCATTGGAGCTCTGTAGCTGCTGGGAATTTTTCTGTTTTCCTTAATGATGTGAGATTCCAAAGTTTGCTTGCATACAATATTTGAGTTGAAAAGTATTGATGTATAAAAATTCACAAGATGAATACTCTAAACAAGTTTAGAAGGCTATCTTGAGATCAATAAATGTAACATGTATAAATTAACATATTGATTATTTTATAAATATTTTGAAACATGTAGTTCTGAGACAGATGCCAGGTTTTCTAGGGATAATCAGTTATTTATTACCCAAATACAGGCTTATAACATATCACTATGTCTTAAATACACATTGAAAAATAAGCAGAAATCAGCACCTAGGACATAAAACTCTGTGCGCAATAAGAAGCTTCTAGATTTCTCCCTAATAATCTTATCCATGATATCTTAGAACTTCCCTGGTGGCTCAGAACGTAAAGAATCCATCTGCAATGCAGGAGACCTGGGTTTGATTGCTTGGTCAGGAAGATACCCTGGAGAAGGAATGGCTACCCACTCCAGTATTCTCACCTGGAGAATTCCATGAACAGAAGAGCCTGGTGGGCTACAATCCATAGGTTCGCAAAGTTTGACAAGACTGAGCAATGAAGCAGTAGAAGCTCTATGGTATTTTATTTTAATCAAAGTCAACCAACCATTATTTTGTACCTCTATGTGTCAGAATAACAGGATAATACATAATTCATTCATCATTCATTCATTCACTCAGTATATCAACATGATAAGTTATTCTTATTTTTCCAGAGTAAAGTTTACAAAGGTAATTCACAAGTTAATGAGATCCATGACTTCAAGGAGCTTGCCAGGTAATGGGAAAACATAGTATTTATTGTCTGCATAAAACTATAAACACATGCATAGAGTATGATTGGAAAAGGGCAGTAATCTGAATTTGTCAAAACCACTATTAGAGAACAAAGAAAAGTAAAAATAATTTTGCTTGTGAGATATCACGAAGGCTTTCTGAAATAGAAAATACTTCATACTTCAGTTATTTTGGAAGAATGAATAGGGCTTATAATCTGCAAAGTAATGGGAGCAATATGTTTAATGAAATAGAAGAGCATATGGCAGATTTCAGTCCATAGGGTATTCTCAAATGAAGATGAGAGAGAAACTACATGTGATCTTCTGCATTTCAATTTTCCTCTGCAGATTACAGAAACACATTGTTAAAGGAGTAAAAATCAGGTAAACATTTATGATAACTAGTTCAGAGGAAGTATATTATAGGTGCAGAGGTGGATTAAAATTGTGACACCGAGGCGGGGCTGTATAAGATAATCAGAGATGGGATTGGGACAAACTGGTAATTGAGTGAAGAGGGGACAAAGAGGAGAGCGTTCATGAAATGTTTTTGGTGCTTCCACATGAGATGCAGACTACAGAGAGAAGAGCAGGTTTGGGGAGTGACAATCTAACCAATACTGTGCCTTCAGTTCAGTTCAGTTCAGTTCAGTAGCTCAGTCGTGTCCGACTCTTTGCAACACCATGAACCGCAGCACGCTAGGCCTCCCTGTCCATTACCAACTCCCGGAGTTTACCCAAACTCATAACCATTGAGTCGGTGATGCCATCCAACCATCTCATCCTCTACCATCCCCTTCTCCTCCTGCCATCAATCTTTCCCAGCATTGGGGTATTTACAAAGGAGTCAGCTCTTCGCATCAGGTGGCCAAAGTATTGGAGTTTCAGCTTCAACATCAGTCCTTCCAATGAACATGCAGGACTGATTTCCTTTAGGGTGGACTGGTTGGATCTCCTTGCAGTCCAAGGGACTCTCAAGAGTCTTCTCAAACACCACAGTTCAAAAGCATCGATTCTTCTGCGCTCAGCTTTCTTTATAGTCCAACTCTCACATCCTTATATGACTACTGGAAAAACCATAGCCTTGACTAGATGAACCTTTGTTGACAAAGTCATGTCTCTGCTTTTTAATATGCTGTCTAGGTTGGTCATAAATTTCCTTCCAAGGAGTAAGCATCTTCTAATTTCATGACTGTAATCACCATCTGCAGTGATTTTGAAGCCCAGAAAAATAAAGTCAGCCACTGTTTCCACTGTTTCCCCATCTATTTGCCATGAAGTGATGGGACCAGATTCCATAATCTTAATTTTCTGAATGTTGGGATATGATAATTTTGAGGTGCCTTCTGACATTTAGAGATGATAGTTGGAGGTAAAGATTAGGAGAGAGGTGGTATTGGGAGAGAGATGTTTGTGTTTGGGAGACTTAGGCCTTTGTTATTGTTTAGTTGCTAAATTGTATCCAATTCTTCTGCAACCCCATGGACTGTAGCTGCCAGACTCCTCTGTCCATGGGATTTTTCAAGCAAGAATATTTGCATATGCTGCTATTTCCTTCTCCAGGGGATCTTCCCAACCCAGGGATCGAACTCACATCTCCTAAATTACAGGCAGAGTCTTTAGTACTGAGTCACCAGGGAAGCCCACTTAGGAATTTAATGGTAATGAAATCATGGAAACATGAAATTTTCTAAAAAAAAAGAATGAGTAAAAAACAGGTTTAAAAAATTCTCAGGAATATTAACATTAAAGAAGTAGAGATGGGAAAACATCCAGAGAATAATGTTATAATGATAAAGGGTATGTGAAAAATAAAGAAATTTTATTGAGCATCTAGTATTTGTAAATATATATATTGTCATTCCATCTAAGTATCAATCATTTCTACAAAGCACAGTTTAATATTCCTATTTTACTCATAAGAAAACTATGGCTCAGAGTGGATCAGCAATTTGGCCACTATCACTTAACTAGAAAATATTGGAGTGGATATTGAACTGTATCTTGATGATCCCCAAACCCATACTTTAGTATTCCAAGTTAGAAGTCAGTAATAAGCTAAAATTTGTGACAAATATGAGAGTTTTAAATCATTTATTTCTGCCTCTGAAAATTTTATTTACCTCTACATCATTAGATAAAACACAAGTTTTATTGAAAAACCACTACTAAGCAATAGATTTATATAGATATTTAAACAAGAATTGGCCAAAATATTTGAATAAAGTGTCAGTTCCGAAACATTTTTTGGACATATCATTCAGTTTTCAGTTGTTATTTTTCTCACTCATTTCTCTCTTTAGCTTTAGAAATCCAGACATTTCTCTTCCAGATATTTCATCTGAAACAATATGAGATTTTATTAGAAACACATTGGGAGAAAATAATAGGGCTTATAAATCTTCCTAAGACTTAATTGTGTATTCAAAAGAAATGGTAATAGCAACGTTACCTAATGGTGTTTAATACATATTTTATAATGCTTTTGCTTTTATTATAAATGATTAATAGGTGACAATGAAATTTGCTGTATAATATCTCCTTTAGGTATGGCTTATACACAGTCCTACTTTATACTTAAGCTCTTTTCATCAAGTTATGATGAATCTGACTTGCAGACATTCTCTTGTCATAGTTCTTACTAAGTGAAAAATTTTGTTAATGTGTCAACATTTGTCAAAGTTGCCTCAGTGAAATTAGGTGCAAAGTAAAATGTTATTGTTTTCTTGAAATATATATATATATATGTTTATATGCAAAGTATTTTGTTTTTCCTTTATTATTTAAGTTAGATAAAATGATTATTTTTGCCAAGGATTAAAAGTTACTTTGAGATTTTTGTGTCCTGTTTTGCTAAAAAAGAAAATGACCTTGCCTATAATCCAACTGCTTATTAGAACTTCAGTTTTGGCACAAGAATTCTTAAGGAAAATAAAGATGCTTATACAATTTGTAAATGATCCTTAGGTTAAAGCAATGGGCGCTTTATAAATGCATATAGACTAGAAATAGAAGTAATGGATGGTGAAACACAATTGGCATCCTTCTCCAATTCTTTACCGCATATGATGTTACAATCATTCCAATTTCAAATGGCCCTGATTTCAGACACAAAAGATGATGTCAAGAGACAACTAAGTAGCAGGGCAGATGAAGTCTTAACAGCTAAAGAGGTTGCTGTGATGCAAATCATTTTTTCACGAGTTGGTAAATATTTCTGAAGTAACAATTGAATCGAAAATACACTGTCAATAAAAGACAGATAAAATAAACACAGAAATCATATGCAGTCCTAAGAGAATTGTTTTTGAATAAAATGCTTTTCAAGGTCTTCACACAGTTGTCAGCAGCTCTTTTAAAAATCAAGTCAATGCATTTGGAGCAATTGTTTGAGACAAGACTGGATGGACAAAACTCCATCCAGCTGTTAATTTTACATAGCTATTCACAAAGTATGCAAGTTTTACAAATAAATAATACTTCCAAAACACTGTAACTTGATAGGTTTCTTGTAAAGCAGTGTGATTCTCTGCATATTGAAACAGCTGCCCCCTTAACTTTTATGTTCATTCATGGTATATATTTTAGTACATTGATTGACATGATAGTTAAATGTTCACTGCCTATTGCTAGTGTATAATAGAATGTTTATTAATAAAAATAACCACTATGAAAATTTTGTCAGGACCCTGAATTGAAAGTCCCTCTGGAAAGAAAGAAGGAGAAGGCAATGGCACCCCACTCCAGTACTCTTGCCTGGAAAATCCCATGGATGGAGGAGCCTGGTGGGCTGCAGTCCATGGGGTCGTGAAGAGTCGGACACGACCGAGCAAATTCCCTTTCACTTTTCACTTTCATGCATTGGAGAAGGAAATGGCAACCCACTCCAGTGTTCTTGCCTGGAGAATCCCAGGGACCGGGGAGCCTAGTGGGCTGCCGTCTAAGGGGTCACACAGAGTCGGACACGACTGAAGTGACTTAGCAGCAGTAGCAGCAGCTGGAAAAAAAGAAAAAAGGAAATAAAGAAAACCACCCCTAGTTTTAAATAGGACATTGGAATTAATCTATCAGAAAACTTCAAAAGAGACCAATTTTGGATTCTAAAGAGTAGAGAAGAAAGAGCAAAACAGGGAAAATAATACAGCTACATTCCTACTATTTTAGAGCATAATATCTGGTAGAGGAGATAGATCAAAATAAACATGCATCAAAAATTATGGTAAATTAAAAATTATAGAAATGGAGAACAGGTTACTGGTTGTCAACAGTTAGAGATGTTGTAGGGAAGAGTAAGGGGCTAGGTGTGACTATAAAGGGTTATCATGAGGTAGAGCTTTGTGGTGATTGAATAGTTCTGTATCCTGATGTCAGTGGTGGTTACCTGACTCTACACTTGTAAAGTGGCATAGAACTATATACACATTGTACAATGCCATGGTTTTGATATTTTACTATAGTTATATAATATGTAACAATTGAGAAAGTAGGTAAAAACCACACAGGGCCTCACTGCATCTTTCTCAAATCCCTGTAAATTAATAATCATTTCAAAATAAATGTTAAAAAATAAGGTAGATTAATTAATGGACAGATTGATAGATATTTGATCAAATAATATCAAGATGTTAGCAATTGTAAGGTGGCTGCAAGTTATAACAAATGCTGCGAAGGCAACAAAGACTGAGAGACTAGAAGAGCAATTCAACAAAGATTCCTTTGGAAAAATGACTACAAGCTAAAGAGAAAAGTAGTCATGCAAGACTCTGGCTCATTTTAAATGGTGGGACTAACACATTCAAGGAGGGGGAATAGTTGCTTCTGATGGTAAGAATACAAACATGAATGGAACTTAGTAAGTGAAGGATGGGTTGGGAAAATAAGCCGATGGCTGATTGGTATTGTTCAATCGCTAAGTCGTGTCTGACTCTTTCCAACCCCATGGACTGCAGCACACCAGGTATCCCTGTCTATCTCCCAGAGTTTGCTCAAACTCATGTACATTGAGTCGGTGATGCCATCCAACCATCCCATCCTCTGTCATTCCCTTCTCCTCCTGCCCTCAATCTTTCCCAGCATCAGGGTCTTTACCAATGAGTTGGCACTTCACATCAGGTGGCCAAAGTATTGGAGTTTCAGCATCAATAATATAAATAATATAGAGTAATTGTCAGAAAACATTTCCTGTAAAGAGCAAAATAGTAAACATTTCAGCCTTTTGAAGACCTGGGGTCTCTGTCATAACTACTTGATCAATCTATAATGGAAAGCAGTCCTAGACAATGCATATACAGATAAGCATGGCTCTGTTCCAATAAAATTTTATTTACAGAATGGGACAGCAAATTAGATTTGTCCAAGGGACTATAGACTGATGACTTTTGATACAGAGCTTTAAAGGTGGGCATTTGAATTTTATTTTGATACCAAATAGAACTAATTGAATGGTTTCAAGCAGGAGGATTAAAGTAGTCTTTGATACTTTGTAAAATATAGAAGATGAGGGTACAACATATGAAATTATAATTTAGGTGATGAGGAAAGGTGCTGAAAGGAAAATAATTTCAAAAAGTGTTAGAAAATTACCATATTTTTCTTAAGTGCTCACAAATGTCCTTTGAATACTATGCGTACCCTTACACATGTATAACATAATCCTGCAGAGGAAGTAGTATACAGGCAAACCTCAGAGATGCTGGGTTTCAGTTCCAGACCATCACAACTAAGTATCACAGTAAAGCGCTTCACACATGGTTTTTGGCTTCTCAGTGGATATAACAGCCATGTTTATACTATACTATAACCTATTAAGTTTGCAATAGCATTATATACAAAATAGTAAAGTAATTAAATTAAAGTTAATTTAAATAAATAAAATTTTAAAATGCATTATTCTAATAAGTGCTAGCCATCATCTGAGCCTTCTTTTGTCTGCTGGAGAGTTTGAAATACAAAAGATTTACCAAAGTGTGACATAAAGGCAACAAGTGAGGAAACTGTTGAAAAACATGGCACCAATAGACTTGATCAACTCAGGACTGGCAGAAACCTTCAATTAATTGGGTTTCCCTGGTAGTTCAGTTAGTAAAGAATCCTCTTGCAATGCAGGAGATCCTGGTTTGATTCCTGGGTCAGGAAGATCCCTTGGAGAAGGGAACGGCTACCCACTCCAGTATTCTGACCTGGAAAATTCCAAGGACAGAGAAGCCTGGCAGGCTACAGTCCGAGGGATTGCAAAGAGTCAGACATGACTGAGTGACTTTCACTTTGCTTCCACTTTCAATTAATTAAACACACGCACAATATCTGAGAAATATAATAAAACAAATCTGCCTGCAGTGGTAATGTGGGTGGTGTCTGGTGTCTGATGTAAAATCACCTGGATTCGGAGCCTGGCTAGTCATAAACCACCTGTGTCACTACACAGTACATCGGCCTCTCTGTTCCGATTTGTACTATTGAAAAAGTCTGGGAAATGCCTTTGTCCATGAATAGTTGTGCTACATTTTAAAATATGATGATTGTGGAAGCAGGACTTCTGTCAGATATTTGTGTAATTTACATGTTTTTCTTGCTGTTTAACAAAATGTTGGCTTTGGCTTTCCATGACTATGCTTCTTAATTACTTCACTATCTGTGTGTACTCTGATCTTTGATATTTTCCTCTTTCATATTTTCTATATTTTTTCTAGGCCAGTGATTGTTTTTGCATTTTGAAAAAGCTCTGTGGGAATACATTGAATCTGTGGATGGATATAAGAATAATTTTAAGACAGAACCTACAATTTAAAGGGTGATTAGCTAATTGGGTTTCTTTTAGCAACACATAGAAATATATACATATATTAGAACATAATATAGAAAACCTTTTACATGTTTATTGCTAGAACTCCACATTCATGGAATACCATTCTTTTGTCATATTAGGTACAGTCAATATGCATTAGGAGCGTCCCTGGTGGCTCAGAGGTAAAGAATCACCTGCCAATGCAGGAAGCGCAGGTTTGATGCCTGGCTTAGGAAGATCCCCTGGAGAAGGAAATGGCTACCCACTCCAGTATTCTTGCCTGGAGAATCCCATGAATAGAGGAGCCTGGTGGGCTACAGTCCACAGGGTCTCAAGATTCAGACATGGCTTAGCAACTAAATCACACCTTTAAATTACTGGGTTTAGAAAATAATAGAAAACCCAGCTTTTCTCTTTATGATAACTTTTCATATCTTGTTTTCCCAGAATTAATACAGTCAAAAATCAGACACAAAGTCTGATTCTACCGGTTACTGAAGACATATAGACTAAATTCACTCATCAAATTTCTTATGGTAAAATAAAGCATAGGACTTGGAACGAGAGGTATCCCAAGAATTAGAGTGGCAGAATTCAGACAACTAAATGTATACCAAACCTGAAACTTGCCTGAAGTTTCTGTGCCAGCAAACCTCTCATGTTCTCCTCTTCTAATGAAGTTGGTCCACTGTACATGAACACCTAATGCTGATTTCACGTGAGTGTACCTAATAAGGTACCAATTCTCCTATACTACACCCCTCCACTCTTATTTGCCTCTAGACCTCTGGGCTTCCCTCACCTGGTAAAGAATCTGCCTGCAATGCCAGAGACCTGGGTTTGATTCCTGGATCGGGAAGATCCCCTGGAGAAGGAAATGGCAATCCACTCCAGTATTCTTGCCTGAAGAATCCCAAGGACATAGGAGCCTGGCAGGCTGCAGTCCATGGGGTCACAAGAGTTGAATACAACTTAGCAACTAAACTAGCACAACACCAACACTCCTCCACTCTTATCTGCCTCTAGATCTGTACCTACATTTGGTACCATGCTTGTAAAAAGTCTAATTACCAAGTCAAATTTTGGAATAAAAGTATCTTCACCAAAAGAATTGAAAAAATATGCTCATTTATTTCAGAACAAAATGAGTGAATATGTACAGAAGGAAATTGCTAGATAAGGAAGATATACTCTTAGGTTGGACTGAACTTAGTGCTATGGATTCAGAATGTGAGTTTGTATGAAAACTGATTTTCAAAGGTGACCTGTGATGAATGAAATTGACATACCTGAAATCCATTGGTATGATGTAGACAGAATTATGGGAATAACTTTGAGCAGATTTACCATGTGTGTTCATTTCACTGCTCCCTAATCACTGTGTACCCTTAAAGGACCTAGAAGACATTCCTTTCACCAAAGCAATGAGAAGTGGAGCATTGATATTCCTGAAAAGTGCTTGGTCTATTCAGGCTACCAGTGAAAATAGGAAATGTAGATATTGATAAGAGTCCTGATTTCAGTGAAAATGATGGCATCTGAGGGTAACAAGACTTAAGTGTCAGAGGCCAAGTGAGGTTGCCCAACAGGTAGCCAAGCAAAGTAGTAACAGAATTGTTTGACTCATGTATCTTTAGTAATGGTTAACTTACCTTGAATACATGAAGAAAAAGTCAGCTACTTAAGGTACAATTTAGTCAGTGTAACAGAAGAACTCTAAATCTGGTGACCAGATGCCTGACTTAAATCACAGTAGCAAACCACATCCAAGTCCCATTTCTTAGATCTAAGTGATTTAAAAGACAAAGCACTTTATATTAAGGCAAGATCAATTTCCCATGAGAAAGGATCCCCAAATAACAAGGTTGAAGACATTTACCAGTTTGCCTATGCACCAAGGACAGTAAAGCACCACTATCTTTCTGTGATTGTTGGGTTCTCTCCCTAAACTGTTATGATCTTTGTAGATCCACAACATAACCACAGTATAGCAGTTGGAATGGCTATCTACAGGGAAAATGAGCATAACAAATGAATGTCTGGCCTGGGTTTGTCTCACAGTGAGTCAATTAAATCCCCATGGTTATTACTCTTGTTCTTGTGTTATATGAGTAACTACTGGGGCTTCCCAGGTGGCACTAGTGGTAAAGAACCCACCTGCCAATGCAGGAGACGTAAGAGACATGGGTTCGATCCTGAGCTCAGAATATCCCTGGAGGAAGGCATGGCAAACCAATCCAGTATTCTTGCCTGGAGAATCCCATGGACAGAGGAGTCTAGCAGGCTATAGTCTGTAGGGTTGCACAGAGTCAGACATGACTGAAGCTACTTAGCAAGCACACATTCTTAGCAAGTGTCAAAATCCCTACATTGGCTCCCACCTGAGAACAGCGTTTGTTTTCTCCTGGTAAAGACAGCAATACACCTTCATTATCTTTTCAACTGTGCATCTGGTCCATGGTTTATTTCTTAGAGACCTTGAGGCTTTTGCTGTGAATGGCATGATATCAATATACTATGTGCTATCATGTTGATAGGAGCTGGTTGGCAGTAAGTTGCCCATGCCTTTGATGCCTTAGTGAGACATTTCTGCGCCATAGAGTGGGGGATAAATCATATGAGAATTAAGGGGCATGCCACTTTTGTGAGAATTCTTGAATCTAGTGGGCTAGGTCATATTGGAATTCCTGCGACAAAGGGAAAAATAAATTGCTGAACCTCATGTACCCTACATCTAAGAAAGAAATATAGCACTCATTGGATTCGGGGGAGACACTTTGCATCAACTTTATAGCTGTCATCTGTGAGAAGAGCACAGGCTAAGGAAAGTTATCTAACTAACCTAGGCTGCAGTTCAAATATTAATGTGTGTATTAGTTGCTCAGTTGTGTCCAACTCTTTGTGACTGTGTGAGCTATAGCCCACCAGGATCCTATGTCCATGAAGTTTTCCAGGCAAGAACACTGGAGTGGGTAGCCATTCCCTTCTCCAGAGGATCTTCCTGACCCAGGGATCAAACCCAGGTCTCTTGCATTACAGTTGGATTCTTTATTGTCTGAGCCACCAGGGAAGCCCTTTAGGTCTGCCATTTAGCCTTTATAATGTATAAGAACAGAATCTAGATAAGAATACACATTTCATGTGTAAGATTGACTGGGCTGTGAATGCCCACATAGCTGGTAAAACATTATCTCTAGGTATATCTCTGAGGATGTTTTCGGAAGAGATGAGCATTTAGATTGGTTGTTGTTTTAGTCACTAAGATATATCCAACTCTTTGTGACCCCATGGACTGTAGCTACCATGCTTCTCTGTCCGTGGGATTCTCTGGGCAAGAAACTGGAGTGGGTTGCCATTTTCTTCTCTAGGAGATCTTCCAAATTCAGGGATTGAACCCACAGGTTCAATGGCAGGTGGATTCTTTAGCACTGAGCCACCTGAGAAGCCCTGTTTGAATTGGTCAGTTCACTTCAGTCGCTTAGTCGTGTCTGACTCTTTGCAACCCCATAAATCGCAGCATGCCAGGCCTCCCTGTTCATCACCAACTCCCGGAGTTCACTCAGACTCACATCCATCGAGTCAGTGATGCCATCCAGCCATCTCATCCTCTGTTGTCCCCTTCTCCTCCTGCCCCCAATCCCTCCCAGCATCAGACTCTTTTCCAATGAATCAACTCCTCGCATGAGGTGGCCAAAGTACTGGAGTTTCAGCTTTAGCATCATCCTTCCAAAGAAATCCCAGGGCTGGTCTCCTTCAGAATGGACTGTTTGGATCTCCTGGCAATCCAAGGGAATTGGTAGACAAAGTTTAAAAAGACTCACCTTTATCAGTATGTGTAAATACCTGAAGGAGATCCATAATCAATAACAATGATAAAGGAACACTGAAAGGAACTTTAAGAGAAAGTTCAACAGAGTATGAAACCATCAAGGACTGGGTGAGACTGGTAGTGGGCCCTAGCATGCAGGGCCTGGTCTTCCCTGAGTTAGGTTGCTTGAGAATGCAGACCAAAGTAGGGAGTAAACTCCATCAAAAGCTATGTGTGACCTGAATCAGCATCCAATAGCCTGGATTCTTTCTGCAATAGCCTGGATTCATGGGTCTAGGCGTCAAGGGTTGGAAATGAGTGGTCCTACTCACGATTATCACTAGTGATCCACTGGCACAATTTTTGCGCTGTGTTGCCTCAACCTTATGGTCTGCTGGCTTAGAAATCTTAATACTAGAGATAGGAGTGCTTCCACCAGAATACACAGCAATGATTCCATTGAACTGAAAGTTAAGACTGTTGCCTCGCCACTTTAGGCTTCCCATACCTCTGAATCAGTAGTCTGAGTAAAGAAGTGCAGTCCAATGCGGGTGGGTATCATCTAACCCATCCAATCCACTGAGGGGCCTGAATGGAACAAAAAGGTGGAGAAAGAGTGAATTCACTCTCTCTGAGCCATCATTCATCTTCTCCTGCCCTCACATGTCAATTGTCAGTGCTTCTGTTTCCAGAGCTTTGGGATTCAGACTGGGACTTAAATCATCAGCTTCCTAATTACAGCCTTCAAACTAAATTATGCCACTGATTTTCTGGCAGACAACAGACTGTCTGCATGAACAAATTTCTATTAAAAAAAAATCTTATCTTACCTGTACCTATATCATCCTTATCTATATAGATTTACATCTATATCTCCTACTGGTTCTGTTTCTCAAAAGAACTCTTACTAATACACCCTCCTAGAGCACATAGCTAATCTATCTTATAGTCCTTCTATCTCACTGGCTTCATACCTAATTCCAATCAACTTCAGTTACCATGATGCCAGGAATCGTCTATAATATTTAGTTACTAAGAAATCTCAAACTAGGCTGACCAGTCAGTGCTGCTGCTCAGTACCGACCTGGTTTTGTCTGGCATTCCTGTTAGTCCCTCAGTCTTAGGCATACTGGGATGGTTAGTCACTCTATGTCACAGCTGTTAGATGCTTTGAAGAGGTTTAGGAAATGTGTGTTAAATATACTACTTCAAACAAGTTTGAACATAAAACTGGCAATGCAGCATCAGTTTTTAAACATATAGATTAAGACATTTTATTCTTCCTACCCTAGCACAGCAATCCAAATAATTACCCAAAGCATGCCAGAAGTTTACCCAAAGAAATTCCCCATATTTACATAGAAAACAGGATGACCTAACCATATGAAACAAATACCCCTTCTTTCGCTCAAAGCATTTCTTGTGGAATCTAACTTTTTTACAAACAACCTTCATGTTTAATAACATGGACCTTATCTAGACGTGGAAGCACAAGTTGGATAAAAAGTACACTTGCCAGAATTTTGTTATTTTCAAATTAAAAATTAGTTCCCTTAAGATAGTTCTGTCAATTATTTCTTTTAAGAAATATGAGTTAAAGACTAGTATTTTTTTTAATTTGTATATCAGAGGTTTTTTTTTTTCCTACTTACAAAAATAGCTAATTACTCTGTTTTGGTTTATTAAATTATCCAGATCTCTTACTTTCAAATATTGTACAATTTAAGTTCAATTTTGAGCTAGTATTGTTTTGAATTTTACAACAAGTCTCACCAAAACATGCATTAATAAACAGTTCTGGGGATTCCATTCATATGTCACAAGCCATTTGTTTTTCAGTTGCCTGGTTTTATCACTTTTTAATGATTTGCCACGTGTCCTAAAAGACCATGCAATTAATCTTATGTAGGTTCACTAAATTAGCCTGTAAATAATGTAACAAATCATTAAATTGAAAAGCAAACTCAAAGCATTTAAAAATAAATCTATCATATTGCATTAAAAACCCTAAAGTGTGAATGGCAGCGACAAAGTGCACCCAGAATGGAAGGCATTTCCTATTTGAGGTAGGGAAAATAATAAGCTAAAGTATGTAGACTCCCTGATATCTAGCAGAGAAAATGTTGTTGTTTAAAGCTCAACTCTTCACTTTGGCTAATACAATAAGGCATTCTGATCATTGCATGGGTTAAGTAAGGGCTCACTGATATCTCCTAGTCTTAGATATACTCCATCTAACTTCATTCTTGTCCTGAGTTTGATAGGCAGTACTCATTGGTATTTTGTTTGGGTGGTGATATATGTGTGTGTGTATGTTCTACTCCACTGATGCATTTTTTCCCAAGACACCTTAATTTCTGTGTGGACAATTTTTGTGTTAAACTAAATATTTACCTCACCAGTAATCTTTGTTTAGGGCAAAGTTTCTCAGCCTCAGCCACTGATGATATTTGTGGTCAGATAATTCTTTGTTGTGGAGGGCTGTCCTGTGCACTGTAGAATGTTTAGTGAGCTCTCTAGTCTCCACCCACTAGATTCAAGTAGCAGTTTGTATGAGTGGCAAGCAAAAAACCCCCAACAATGCCATGTTTTTGAGTGGGGGTGGGGTGGGGAAAGTGGCAAAATGGTACCTGCTCGCGCACCACTGGGTTGTATTGTTTGCAATATTTTTTTTTTTCTTTGAAAATACAGTTGACTCTTAAACAATGTGAGGATTAGGGGCACTGATCCTCTGCGCATAGTTAAAATCAATGAATAACTTTACAGTCAGTCTTCTATTCTGGACTGTGATTCTTCATCTTCAGGTTCAACTGATCATTGATTGTATCATATTGTAGCACTAATCAGTGGGAAAAACACCTGCATATAGGTAGACCCTTGCAGTTCAAGGGGTTCCCTGGTGGTTCAGATGGTAAAGAATCGACGGACAGTGCAGAAGACAAGTGTTCGATCCCTGGCTGGGGAAGATCCCCTGAAGAAGGGAATGGCTACCTACTCCAGTATTCTTGTCTGGAGAATTCCATAGACAGAGGAACTTGGCAGGCTACAGTCCATGTTGAGTGACTAACACATTCATTTTTGCAGTTCAAACTCCTGTTGTTCAAAGGTCAGCTGTATATGCTTATAATTGCTTTGGTTTACTTTTCTCTACATTAAAAAAATATTACAGACTTACCTGTGGG
The DNA here is from genome assembly GCF_003369695.1 of Bos indicus x Bos taurus. Lineage (NCBI taxonomy): Eukaryota > Metazoa > Chordata > Mammalia > Artiodactyla > Bovidae > Bos > Bos indicus x Bos taurus. The sequence goes on from NC_040077.1 coordinate 49,756,951, forward strand.
AAGCCTTTTTAGTGAAACCACATCATCCTTTCAAATTATTTAGAAATATCAGAAATGGTCCTCATATAGTTTTGATTATTGATCTAAACAAGTGCAGACGTGTGCACGCGGGCGTGCGCGTGCACACACACATACACACACATCTAGTTCTATGGCCCAGATAGTGAAATAGGATATTCAGATGCAATAGAATACAAAAGAGTAATTATTTTGTATTTACCCTAACTAGGGCAGTCTTTCTAGCAAGAATATATTTTGTACCATTAAAGGCAAAACTATGTAGATTCTCACAAGTCCCTGAATTCCCTTAGACTCTGTTGTGAAGTGATCATCTATGAGTGTTTCTAAATACTTAATGCTGTATTCTAAATTATTTTCAGCTTATTTTAAGGATTCCACTTTTATCCTGTTTACAACATATTATAAACCTTCAAGAGAAAGTTTATTTTTCCATCCAGTTGCCTTTCACATTCTGTTTCAAAACAATGTTTTATCACTCAAAAGTTGCAGTGGTCTGACTTATTATAGAATATTGAACTGATTTTTAAAACAATCGGAGCATATGGAACTGAAAAAAGATCATGATTTCATCCACACCTCCCTCTAAATGATTAATGTTGCATATATTCATATTTTAAGTGCTATCTGTATGTACTATGGAAAAGGTAGTAGAAATCAAACGTTAGATGCTTGATGTAAATTTTCATAATCTCTTTGATGACAAGATGACTCTGATAAAGAGAGTTGCAAATTGGATAAATCCTGTACAATGCTCTACAAAAGTTTCATTTTGTCCTATTCTGACCTCAAGAAACAAGACATCTCTATTCTCTGCATCATCTCTGAATATAAATAAAATGAGAAAAAAATGCTATACATATTAAGAAGCAATCTTAGGTATGGGAATAAGTTATTTGATCTACTATCTTAAAGATATAAAGAGGCTGGATTTGATCTTTTGAGAAATCCAGTAATACACTATAGAGAATGAGTTTTTATAATGTCCATGATATTCAGTATCTTGATGTACATAGTTAAACCAATGATTTGTTATCTCACAGAAGTTACCTTCATATATTCACATTTAAAACCATGGTTTTAAATGAGATTCATGTGATTATAAAAAAGACTTGGCTAACTACTGTATTTGTTTTTAAAATAAGCATGCTTAAATCAAACATTGACACTAATTGACACAATTTTATTGACTGAAAAAGCACTAAGATTTACCATGTTTTGAAGTGTATTTGTTGCTAATTACCTGTCATGTCAGGGTGACTAGAAAACACTCACATATTCAAAATTGGTTACAAAAAAGCCAGTTCACAATAAATCTATGAATTTTCTGAATGTGAAAAAACTAAAACATACGTTCATATACATATGTATAAACATTAATATATAAATATATAATGTGTGTAGATTTACAGTATATATATATATATATATATATACACACACCACATATATAGTTGTTTAGTAGCTAAGTCATATGTGACTCTGTGACACCTTGAACAGCAGCATGCCATATATCTCTATATGTAACTCTATAATTATATATAAAGTGTATACATATATAAATGTATTTATCTGTTGTTCTGTATCTATCTATATCTGTACTATCTGTATTGATATGGGGTCGGATGAGAGTGGTGCACAAGAGCAGAGATTCTGGTATAGCATTCATTAATCAAGAGTTTTTTTTTTTTTAACTTTAGTCTTAGAGAACTGCAGAGTAAAAGTTTCCTTGATTATTATAACTTGAAGCATGGCATAATATATATCTATATACATTCTTATCTATCTATCTAAATATCTATATCTATATATCCTTCCCTTTCCCCTATAATTGACAAATTTAGTATCCTAGAACACAGATGTTTTGCAGAGTAAACACTTGGGGGAAGTGATTGCCTGCAGCCTTATTAGACAAAAATATCATATTTTTGATTAGTCTGTATGGATTATGAAGGTCTTAAATTTGGAATCAAAATACCTGGATTCTAGTTCTCTACTTTAACATGATTGACTATCTGAGACTCATAATTTTTATGAGGTTTTATAGGAAATGATATACTACTTGTGAAAATCCTTTATGATCTTTAATGTGCTTTACTGGTGTTCATTCTTTTTATTAGCTATTATCAAGCTCAATCTAAGAGCCTCTAAAATGTTACCTAGATCACTCAGTTTTCTTAAACTGTATAATAACATATTCCTTAATTCCCTTCTGTTAATGCTTTGGTCTCCCTCTTGCAAAATTGCAAGAAACAGTTAAATGTTCCAATTCCTAAGAGGTTGAACACTTCTACAAACAACAGTCAGAATAGGGAAAAAAGAAAATTAACGGTTTTCTGCTAATGACTCATATTAGGCCTCTTTGGTGGTCTAAAGCAATGGATTACATCTTTTTATCATTTCTTCCATCTGCCTGTCACAGGACTACTAGGGTGATTGCTAGTTTTGTTGTTAAAAATGTCACCCCCATTTTTTCAGAATCTTTAAAAGTAAACACAGGAAAAGTGGTGTATACCTGTCATTTAGATCAAATAAAACAAAGGTCGATGGAAATACATTTCTCGTTTGAAGAGGCTCCCCTGCTGATTTTGTTTATCAGAAAATGGCAAGTTTTTGTTCCTAATGGACTGAAATTTAAATAAAATCTGACCCTGGAAATAAAAGCAGCCATTATGACGAAATAAAATTACATACTTTGGAGGAGAAATTGAATTAGAATGCTGACTTTCTTTGGTTAAATTCTTTTACATAAGGAAATGAGCAAGAGAGAGAAAACTGTTGGATAAAGTAAGCTTTTTAAAATCAATAATTGCTTCTAATTCACTTTGAAAAACTTTGTTCCAGACTTCATAGAGTATAATGAATTATACTGAAATTTGTATATTTCCTTTACACAAGAGTTTAACTAAAGTCAAGAGGGCAAATTGATTTGCATTTTGGTAGCTCTTTTCAGCAAATAGAATTCTCAAAAGAACTGAGATTTTTATTTTTTAAGTTTAACTATTCTTTAAAAAACTGGAGTCATTAAAAGATCAAACAGCATTGGCAAAAACATACTTGAAAAATGAAGAAAATAGTACAGCTCTTCTAGGATTACGTTTGATATCAACTAAAATTCATCTGAGAGGACCAAAAAAAAAAAAAAATAGGCTCTGACACTCATATAATTTCAGAAAGAGTTTTCCTTAAAAGTTTGATGGTGAACCTCTCAGAATCATGACCTCTCTTCTTAGTCTGCTTGTTTTGATCAAATTTTTTATTTTAATCATGTTTAGAAGAATAGTTCAGAACTGACAACATTTAATGCAATGAGACAGTTTTTATATTAAAGTACTTTCAGTTTAATTCATTTTGAAAACAAAGTATGTGTTGCACTTTGACTAGGTATGTTTGTCCCTTAGAAAATAAATGTATGAAAGTGATCATGGAAAAAATAGGAATAATAAAGTCATGGAGTTTGGCAGTTATCCGAGAGTTTAAAAGAATGTCTAGTCCAAAGCCTTTTTTAGGTAAATAACTAATACTTGGCCAAAAGTAATTATTTATCTAGGGTTACCTTCAATATCTTGACAAGATCAGAATAGAGGCAGCAGCATGTAATGGAAAGAAACAGTCTTTGTAGTAGGACAGGTCTGAGAACCAAATCCAACTCCCCTATTTCTTAGCTATGCCAGTTTGGACACAATGCTCACCTTAGAACCTTAGAGCCCCAGCCTCCTTTTACAGTACAGTAGTCCCCACTCATGTGCAAGGGATACTTTGTAAGACATCCAGTAAATGCCTGAAATTTTGGATAGTACTAACCGTGCTGCTGCTGCTAAGTCACTTCAGTCATGTCTGACTCTGTGCGACCCCATAGACGGCAGCCCACCAGGCTCCCCCATCCCTGAGATTCTCCAGGCAAGAACACTGGAGTGGGTTGCCATTTCCTTCTCCAATGCATGAAAGTGAAAAGTGAAACTGAAGTCGCTCAGTTGTGTCCAACCCTCAGCGACCCCATGGACTGCAGCCTACCAGGCTCCTCTGTCCATGGGATTTTCCAGGCAAAAGTCCTGGAGTGGGTTACCATTTCCTTCTCCAGTACTTAACCCTATATGTATATAGTTTTTCCCCCTATACAGTTTAACAACAATAACTAATGATAAAGTAGAACAATTATAATGATCACTGTAATAAAAGTTATGAGAATGTGATCTTTCTCTATCAAAGTAACTTGTACAAATTTAATGCCTCTTCCATCTTAACTAAGCACTTACCATGCACTGTGGCCATAACCTTTGTGGGTTGATGTACAATAGCAAAACTAGAACAGGTTTTTCCCTTTCTTCACAATTTTACAGTTGAAAGGTTTGTTCTTACCATGGGTCTTAGCCATCTCAGCATACATTTTTTTTTTTTTTAATTAAGTTGAGAACTTTCACTTTTTCACTCAGAGGAAGCAGTTTATGGCTTTTCTTTTCATATCCAAATGGCTGATATCACTATTCTTGTGCTTTGTGAAGAGTATTAAGTAAAATAAAGGTGACTTGAACATAAGAACTGTGATACCATAGGATGTATGTGTGCTCAGTTGCTTAGTTCAGTCTGACTCTTTGAGACCCCATGGACAATAGCCCACCAGGATGCTCTGTCCATGGGATTCTCCAGGCAAGAATACTGGAGTGGGTTGCCATTTCCTACTCCAGGGGATCTTTCCAACATAGGGATCAAACCCATGTCTCCTGTGCTGGCAGGCAGATTCTTTACCACCGAGCCACCTGGGAAGCCTAGTGATACCATAGAAAACTGAAAAGTCTACAAAGTGACTAATGCGTGGGAAATACTGGCCAAAAATAGAACTCACATCCAGGGTGGAAAGGAGGGTATGGTGTACACAAAGAATGGCATACAGTTTAAAATTTATGAATTGTTTATTTCTGAAATTTTCCATTTAGTATTTTTTGTTCAGGATTTGATGAGTTAATGCCTTTAAAAATACTTGGAACATATTAGATGGTCAGTGGAGTCATTGAATAGATATTCATGGAGTAAATAAAATGTTTCAGATTTGGTTCTATGTGATGAGGATGTTACAGAAATATATATTAGTTTTCCTTTTATTCTTATGATACTTTCTTGTGATTTGGATGATACAAAATGATGAAAATAAAAAGGTTATTTGAGAACAAGAAAAGTACTGGGAAGACTTGAACTAGATGTAGTGATAATAAGAACATAGAGTCAGGGAGATTGCTTTCCATATGGTGGTCAGGAAAACATCTCTCAGTGGAGATTCACACATGGGACACAAGTGGTAAAAAAAAAAAAAAAAAAAGTGTTCACTGACTTTGAGTTGAACATGGATTGAAATAAGGCACAATGTTAGCCATCAGGGTTTTCTTAGACTTTAGATCTCTACATTCCCAGAACAGTGTTGTCAACATTCCATTATGCCCTTGTGTAAGAATGCTAAAGGAAGTATTTGTGCATTCAGTACTTGTTTCAGATCTTGTTGTTGTCTGGAGATAAATCAGGCAGTACTTAAAATTAGAAAAACAGCATTCTGATTACCTTTAAGTTTACTTACTATAGTTTAATTAATGTAGATAGGTAAATAAGATTTGATTATGTGGGTCGTATAGCATTGGGTTGGCCAAAAGTTTGAGTTTTTCTGTAAGATCTTACGAAAAAGCCTGAACAAACTTTTTGGCCAACCCAATACTTTTGTGTCTTCATCTGAAAAGACATACCTTTGGTTTCTAGGAGGATAGAAAGTTTACATAAAATCACAACAAAAAGGTGGTGACTTTTTAAATATATTTTTTATAACATAATAACATTTATATATAATTTTGTCTATGTAATACACTGAGTATTTCAAAGGCAAGGAGTATTGAAACACCATTCAGTTTCTCCCTTTTTTATTTTCAATGATTTAGTTGATTCATTGTGTCTGTGACTTGCCTAGGCAAATTCAAAAACCATCTAGATAGGCTTCTGAATCATATCAGAAGAGTCCAAAATAAACTCCCCACTGTGGAATTTGAGAGTGTTTAGAATCAGGTATTTTTGGACACCAGCCCATATAATTTTTGAAGTTCAGGCTCCAACCTGTTTTACTCCTATATCCTAAGGGATCTAGTGATTCATAATCTTTGGTATGTTTCCATGGGTGGCATCTGGCCCTGCAGGAATCTTCAAATCCTCATTTTTGCATGGCAGAGAGAGAAGACTGCTAAATGGGGGTATCCTGAGCTGAGGAAATGGCTTGGGAAGCAAGGAAACCAATTACACCCATTGTTTCCTGAAGAGAGGAAATTACTCAGTTCTGGGAGAACAGGCCATCTTTGTTCTACCACAGTGAAGGATTCAAAATTATGATTTGTTTTCTCCAAGGACTTTTGTTTACAAAATGCAGGAAAAAAAAGACATAGACTCCAAACTCCATGGAATATATTCCATCTGCTTTAGAGGAAGTAGAGGGCTGAATATACTTATAGTTCACAGGGCTGAGTGCTCACTAGCATAAGAAAAAAAGCTTCTTTACCTCTGTGACCAGAGTTGTTTGATTATTTTAATCTATAGCTTATGAATTCCTTAGGATCCACAGAAAACACCACAGCTAATCCAATTAGCTAATGCCTGAAATACGTTCCCTGTGGATTCTGCTTGTTACCAGAGTACTTTCTGAAAACTCAATTTTTCATCTACTTGTATATCAGTCAATTTTTGTGTGCTTCCAGACTGGAAATGCTCAGATTGTTGCAAAATGGACCATCTTTTCTCCCCACTCTGACTCACAGGACCCATTCTTAATGATTAGATTCCTAGGGCCAACATTTTAAAGGGCCACCCTTCTGTGTGTGCAGTTAACACATTTTCAAATGCCAATTGGCATATGTGCCTTCCTGTGGGGTAATTAGGCATGTAAATGTAGTAATTGTACATGCAAATTTCCCAGCCCAAAAAGGATGGGAGGTTTCAAAATTCTATCCCTGAGCAGTCTCTCAACATTTTAGGGGGAACTCCCTTCATTTGAAGCCAAGACTCAAGAAGGGATTATAGCTAATATGTGTCTCGTTTATCTGTGACTACTTCTATGACCTTGGCAATTTTATATTTCATAATTTTAATCAATGAATTCCAATTTTAAAATGTATACTTTTCACCATCCTTTACATTGAAAACTTTTTAGTATAAACTACAGAGAGCAGAAACATGGCTAAAGGTTATTTGTACTTGGAGATCAGGATTTGTGGGAGGTGTGTGCTCTGAAGCTAAGGAATTGCTGTGTGGGTTTAGAGAAGGTAATCCTGCAGTGAATGTCAGGAGACAGAGTTCACATCTCAACTGTCAGGAGACAAGAATTCATAACTGTATGCATGAGTCTTAAACAGTCTCTCTGAGTTACTGATTTCTTTTTTATAGTGAGAGTTTTATGGTTATCTTGTTTTTACTCTACGTTGAGTCTCGGTGAACTCCAGGAGTTGGTGATGGACAGGGAGGCCTGGCGTGCTGTGATTCATGGGGTCGCAGAGAATCGGACACAACTGAGCGACTGATCTGATCTGATCTGATCTTTGCTGCTGCTGCTGCTGCTGCTGCTGTCATCCCTTCAGTCGTGTCCGACTCTGTGCGACCCCATAGATGGCAGCCCACCAGGCTCCCCTGTCCCTGGGATTCTCCAGGCAAGAACACTGGAGTGGGTTGCCATTTCCTTCTCCAATGCATGAAAGTGAAAAGTGAAAGGGAAGTCGCTCAGCAACCTCATGGACTGCAGCCATCTTTAAGTCCCCTTAAATTTTAAAAAAATTCTATGGACTATAAAAACAAAAATCATGGTTTTCAGTCATTTTTCTTTAAACACAGTAGGCTGAGATTCCTTGGTGGCACATCAGAATGTCATCTAAGCGGCTGAGGTATTTAGGCTCTTCAAGTATTTCAAATGCTCTTTCACTCAAGCATTATCTCCTAACCCCAGGATTCTATCCATTTTCTGTTCTTTGAGACTTTACCTATTTGATAATGGTTGTTCTAGAAAAGAACTTTCATGTAAGGTTTTGGTGAGTCAGTTGGTAACTATGCTTAGGTATCACATAGATACCTGTACCAGACAGGATCTTAAAAACAATTTAGTCCCAATTTGTCATTTTGAAGAAAGATAAATAATGACTCAATTAACTAAGTTAACTCTTTTTCTCTTTTATTGCTTACCTTTTTCTCAGAAGGCAACTATTTCTGTGGCTCATATTTCTTTTAGAGGATTTAAGATTTTTCCAGTGTTTATTTTTATTGTTTCAGCATTAATGCAGATTTTAAGTCATTTTGTCCTATTATAACTCCTACATCATCATTAGCTTCAAAAATACCATCCAGCATTCTGGATCAGAGCTACCTAAATTTATTTTCTTTGTCAAGATTATAGCCTGTGTCATAAATATATTTGTATTATTGCAGAAACTTATTTTAATATACATAATTATTTTACATTAAGCAGTCATATCTCTCATGTTAATGGTCCATCCAAATTTAACATTGAAAAATAGTTTTAAAGTTTTACTTTTAAAATATATATTCAAGATATGTTACCTCTATTTTGAAAATTCAAGGAATAGTCACATGAATGTCATTCTAGGTTTTTGTCTTGATACAAAATGTTACCTTGATATATATTTACTGATTGTGGAAAATCCACTCCAACATAACTGTTTCTGGCATATTTGTTTAAAACTAGAAGGAAATGGCAACCTATTCTAATATTCTTGCCTGGGAAACCCCACGGACAGGAGCCTGACAAGTTACAGTCCATGAGGTCACAAAAGTGTGGTAAACAATTTAGCAGCTAAACAACAACTACAAAGTCATGTAATCCAAGGTGTTTTGCTGCAAATTGTCTCTAGATAATGCTGGTAAATAAAGAGGTTTACTAGAATAGTGGATAATCTAAAAGATGCAAGTTATGGAAAATGTTGCCAAGACTCATAGTAACTTCCCCTCTTTAATTTACAATGTCTCAACTTCTCTTTGCACATCAATTCCATTTTCCTTTTTTTCCAAATGTTTTTCTTCAGTCTTACAGTCTTGACTTCTTTGAGAAATATTTTGTCATCATTCTACACAGAATGTCTTGGACACTCAAGTCCTCTATTTCCTCCCTGTCTTGTCATTGCAATTGCCTGCTTGCTTTCTCTACTTGGGGTACCATGGCCTCCTTGCTGGTATTCCTGGGACATGCCAGCCTGACTTTTACTGTTGGAAGTTCCTTCTGCCTGAAGCTTTTTCCATTATGTATTTTCTTGGGTAAAACTTTCTTATATCCTTCAAAGTCTTGGTTCCTATGTCACCTTTTCAAATTAAAACTGTGACTCAGCAATTATGCCACCCTTTATTCAGTTTGTATTTTCTTTGTTTCATAGGATTTATCACTTTATTTCATCATATCTTCAGTTCAGTTCAGTTCAGTCGCTCAGTCGTGTCCAACTCTTTGCAACCCCATGAACCACAGCATGCCAGGCCTCCCTGTCCATCACCAACTCCCAGAGTCCACCCAAACCCATGTCCATTGAGTCGGTGATGCCATCCAACCATCTCATCCTCTGTTGTCCCCTTCTTCTCCTGCCATCAATCTTTCCCAGCATCAGGGGCTTTTAAATGAGTCAGCACTTCGCATCAGGTGGCCAACGTATTGGAGTTTCAGCTTCAACGTCAGTCTTTCCAATGAACACCCAGGACTGACCTCCTTTAGGATGGACTGGTTGGATCTCCTTGCAGTCCAAGGAACTCTCAAGAGTCTTCTCCAACACCACAGTTCAAAAGCATCAATTCTGCACTCAGCTTTCTTTATAGTCCAACTCTCACATCCATACATGACCACTGGAAAAACCATAGCCTTGACTAGATAGACCTTTGTTGACAAAGTAATGTCTCCGCTTTTTAATATGCTGTCTAGGTTGGTCATAACTTTCCTTCCAAGGAGTAAGCGTCTTTTAATTTCATGGCTGCAATCACTATCTGCAGTGATTTTGGAGCCCAGAAAAATAAGGTTTTATTTTATTATCTGTCTCTCCCACTAGATCACAAGCTCCAAAGAGTTGGATCTTTCTCTCTTTTATATGCTGATAAGAGTACCTAGTACATAGCAGGCTCTCAGTAAACACTTGCTGAGTTAATGAATATATGGTGCCATCTCTCTGTTCAACTCCGCAGGACCTTAGAAGTCCGGAACATGACCATCATCTCAGTTTAAACTATCAATTAAAAGATACAATTCACTCCACCTAGTCAGTAAAACATTTTTTTCCTTAAATGTCCACTTATGATCAAATCTGTTGAGGCCAAAATAACTGAATTCTCTAGCCCAGCTCCCATGCAGAAGGCCTGAGGATAAGAACATAATCTCTGAGAAGTAGGTTGTGAGGAACTGTGGACTTCCTGCCTGCTGTCATCCTTTTATGTCAAACTCTGTTATATTAATATCCTTCCCCAAAGAAGATCATATTTGACTTAAAAGATTAAAACATGGATGAAAATTCATCAAATTAGTGCTTTATCTTAATGATAGGACCAAAATAGATAGTTTGTGAAAGACCCTGAGATGATTTAGTTGCAGTCATATGTATACATATTATATTGAATTCAATTCTAAAATGCTTTAAACATATTCAAAGAATATTCACTTGGAAATTGAGAACTCTAGGTTCTAACTTTTGTTTCACCCCTTCTGTAACCTTGTATAAGTCCTCTTGTCACTTTGCTGATTTCAGGTTTTCATATGTAAAATGTGAATGTTAGATTAGGTAAAGTCATCATTTTATATATGAGTCTATGATTCATATCACTCCTACAAAAGGAGAAAATAATTGTTTCAGGAAATTTTATGAGCAAAAGAAATGAACCAAATAATTTGTTTATTGACCTATAATTTGTTAGATATCTATTTCCAAAATGAAAGTTATCATCCACCATCATCATCATATTATATGATAAAAAAAAGCAATGATGTCATTTGGATAACTAGTCAAATGTTAATTTTAACAGTGATATCGTTACTATTCTGATACTTATGTGGTTGACTTTGATAAAGTGGACATTAACCACAATTAAGTAAACAAATGCATTAGAGTGAAATGGAAAAGGATATAAGCATAGAAAAAAAAGAGATACATGTATTCTTAATTTTTCTTTAAGTAATATTTTATCCAGTATGTCTTCTTAATATAAATATACATAAATATACAGTGTTTCTCCAGCTAGATTCTAAAATTTCTTAGACTTCTGACTACAGCATCTCCCTCAGGTGTGTCTTTCACTGAAGATGTTAATAAGATTAGTGATGGAATAATATTCCATGAATTAATCATAACTCCCTATGTCCTTCCTCTATTCCTGAATCCTTAATTATTTTCACATGCATTATTTGTGTACATCTTTGACATTCTTTAATTCAGCTTTCCAGTGAATATTTATAAGGCCTAGGCAGAGGCAAGGGTTGTTTGGAGGTGTTGATCATGAGCAAGTTCAGTGAACAGCATTTCAACGCATGAAGATGGTATGTGCACATGATGAGGTTGTGGGAGGAGATGAGAAGCACCCACTGACAAGGGAGAAGTAAGTAGAGGGTTTACAATGAGTTTGAAGAAGGGAAATTCTAATCAATGCATCAGACTAACATCTAAAAATATCACTTGGTCAGGGCATCAAGAACATTCACTTAGAGAACTCATTTACCAGTTAAGGACACTGATGAATCCAAGCCTTGTTCACTAAAATGCTAGCTGAAACCAGTGCAGTTTTTGTTAAAAACAAAATCAAAACTTCTGAACAATCACATCTGCAACTCCCTCCTATCTCTGTGCACACATATGTTATGCTTAACTGTTTTGGTTAGATGGTCTCTATGTCTTAAGACTAATAAATCATTTACATTGTAATTATTAATATAATTTAGTGACTAATCATAAATCTTTATTATATAAGGTATATATTTTTCATTTCCATGCCTATTATGTTTCATAATATGAAAAAATGCCTTAAGAAAACTTTCTATTGTGCTATTACTAGAGTTCCTACTCTTGATTCTCTCTTATCTAATGGTGTCAATAACAGAATAATTACATCTTACTTTGTGACTCAAGTTGCAGAACAAAAATGAAAAAGAATCAGACCTGCCACTCCCTTGGAAAAGGTACAGTGGACTTCTGGGTACCATTAAGGGGAAGTTAAGGGAAATGCCTCAGTTGCATATGCTAGTAAATACAAAATCCAACAAATTTTCTTTTTCTTCACCATTCTTTTTATTTCCTTAATGTAGCTGCTAAAAAACAAGCTATCTTAAATGGGAAATGGCGCCTGTAATGTGTAGACAAAATTGAGACCAATCCCTGTGCCGGTTCAGTGGGGCTCCATTCCTCACCTTGAGTAAAACTTCTACCTCCCCTAAAAAGCAAACATGCAAACAAAAATCAGGCACATGTCACACCACATTTTTTTCTGGCTTAGTAACATTCAGTAATTGCTAGTGACGATAATGATGATGATGTTCTTGATGATGATGGTGATAGTGATGATGACAATTTTGACAAAGATGATATTGCCATTGTAATGGTAAAAATTGACCTTTCTACTTCATTTTGGGCATATGTATTTTTCAAAATACAATTTAGCGAGCCCCCATGAGCATGCTAAAACAATCATACAACTAATTATGAAAACCTATCTTTTTGAACCATAATCCTAGCTGGAACCACAGAGTACTAAAATACCAATTGAGTGCTTCCAACTTTTAAACTCAGTGTACATTATCTCAGGTTACTAATTTTTGATGATTTCTTAACTTGCACCTACCCTAAATGGGGCACACAAAGTCAAGGTAATATTCCCTGTGAGGCCAAGTATTTCCCACTGAGTGTGTTTTCTACCCAAGTTTGTGTGTGTCATGCCTGTGTGTGTACTTGCACTTTGGTTTTTGGTTTGGTAATTCCTTTTACATCTTTATTTCCCTCCTAGTGATTCCCTTTACTTATTGGAATGAAGCCCTCTTAACAGACATGGGACACACCCCGCCCCTCAGGAGCCTGGAGTGGTTTGGCAAAAAGAATCCCAGCTTGCTGTTCAGTGGGACTTTGCCAAGCCAACACAGCTCTAATTGCATCTTTCCACTGGTTTACCCTATCCACTCCCCTCCCCATACTGCCTCTTCCTTCTTCCCAACAGTCTTTGGTGTGTACTGAAAAAATGTTATTATAATGAGTACTGTATATTTACAACAAGTTTCAGTGAATTTGGTAGCCAAAAAGATGTAGATTTTTTTATTAGCAGTAGCTCTCCAATGGAGATAATATTTATAGACTGAGCCTGCTTGTTTGTAGTTTCAAAGATAAATAAAATGAATAATATCCAAAGATGATAATCAACATGTCAGTTTCCAAGTACGTTGGCATTTAGCATGAATGCTTGCTACATACTTATTCTGTAAAGAGTAAAGGATAGGCATTAGTACCAGCTCCCTGGGGAATGGGATTTTCAGCACTATTTCAATATGAACAATTTTCTTTTGTTTATAGCAGGTATGATAAAGCCTTAGGAGGAAAATGAAAAATTACAAATGCATGCAAAGTTTTTATCAAACCCTTTTGCATAGCAATAGTTCTGTACAATTGTTTTTCCTGTCATTTAATCCTCTGAGTAACAGAATATATTCAAAGGTGAAGTCTTTAGTATTTCTCTTCTGTGTTCAGAAGCTTTCAGTGTTTGCTCATTACTTAATTTGTTTTTCTTTCCTGAGAGGGACACATGATGTCTGCCCCCTGCTGACTTTTCAGATGCATACATACACAAGTGTTCAAATTCTCTAAGGTAGAATGAGGATTTTATGTTACTGATTTCCTAGGTTTTGAACTTTGATGAGAGGCTAGTACCCTGAACTTTTGTGAGTGGCATGTGGAAAAGAGTTACTGCTCAAGAAGTTTGCTTGCTTGAGGACCAGGCTCTGCCATTTCTCAGCTGGATGATCTTCAGAGTATTATAAGCCTTTATAAACTGCAATCTATGCATTTGTAGAATGGGAATATTGACCTCTGATTGTAGGGAAGCTTAATGAAGATGATGTAAGTGGAGCAAGCTCTCTGTACACACTAGATCTCTCTACTCGTCAACTCTTCATCCATGTTTGCTTGATAGAGGTTTCACACGACCTTGTAGTGACATGTCAGTGTTGCTATCACAGGGAGTGTTTAAAATCTTTTGATGTTCTGTCCTGCATAAGTTAATGTGCAAAGTAGTTATGTTGCTGGTAAATCTTTAACAAGAGGCTATGGTGAAGGGGATTAAGGATAGGGGCTCTCTTTCACAATGTTAGCTGATTTTTGTCATGTAAATATACCCACCTCAGTCAATTATAAGCTATTAATATGACATCACTGAACACAGAGCTGGTAAGACGTGCATAGTAGCACATCATTTTAGAGTATTTCCACCATACAGATAAAATAGATGTAAATAATCTCAAGAATTTAGATAATAGTGAAATGTAGTGAAATAATTAGCAATTGATGAATTGTGTGTATTCTTTTGTTTTTATTTGATATACTTTAAGTAAATGTTTATTAGTTAATAATGGTGCTGTCTAACAATTAGCTTGAAAATTCCTGAAACTTTCCTCTTCTACTCTCACAAGCCAGCAACAATAGGTTCCACTGAATCTCTGCATATTTACCAGCAAGTCCCTGGTCCTTTGAGGTTAGCTATATGAGACAGAATTGAAACCAAGCAGCCCTCCAAGGAGAGAGATTATTGATGCAAAGGATAAGTAAATCATTTACGTGTGCAGTCAAGGAAATGTAAGTGGTAAATGTAAGTGGTTAAGTATTGAAAGTTTGTGTGTAGACCAATGATGCCCCCTGGGAAATCACCACCTCTCAACTAATTAGCTGAGGACAAATCCCACTGGCCAAAGTACATCCTCAGGGAACTGGCCTTCTTGACAAACCCTTATGGAATATTCTGACTGCCCTGTCCTGGAGGAGTTGGAGGGCAGAGTGTATAGCCCACTTATTTAAATTTGTCTGTCTCCAAGGGCTTATATCTTAGGGTAGTGGCTCATGAAGATGGTTTTTTAATTTGTTGTTTTAATGAATTTAATTTTTCTTATTATATGTATCTCTAAAAGTTGTTTTGTTTGTTTTGCCTTAAAATTGTGCTTGCATGTATATTTAGCATGCAGGTTATACCTATTTATATATCAATAAAGGCAACCTAAATAAGCAAATTAATTTTTTAAAATACATATCAAAAGGAATAAATCTTGTTTTGGTGTCCAAGAAATAAGTAGCAATTAAAGACATTTAAGCAATTTCATTTCTCAGAGGATGGGGTGTTGGTTTTCATTATCTAATTCTTCTGAGACATTTTCCTAGACATACTGGACAAACACTCAAACCCATGTCTTCCATGATGGTGTTGCTAAATCCCTTAGAAAGGTAATTTATCTTTTTGTGGGTTTCACCTCCCAGGGTTTCAAAGTATATCCAGGCCGAGGTAATTGATGACCTTATTAATACTGTTTGAGCTTTGTTGGTGGCATGCTGAGACCTCTTTCCTTGAGGCAGAAAAGCTAATGACCCACCCCTTCTATCCTGAATCCAGTGGAAATGTCAAACTCTTAATCATAATAATAAAAAAAACAGTTACAAATTATTTTCTAAAGAACAGATATACATTTGCTTATACCCATTTGCTGGACTGATAAACTGTGGCAGGTAAGACCACTTCAGTAAAATTCTGGAGCTTGATTTTCATATTCTGTTCCAAATACTTTTATAGCATTCATTTTTACTCTGATTATGAGAGAATATATTCCCAAATTCTATGTCATTTAATTACTAATTTTGTTCCTCATATTCTTAAACTTGGTTTGGTTGGGTGGCAAATTTTCACTGTGACAAAAACAATGTATTTCCTTTCTACATGTCTGAATTTCCTTAAAGTACACACCGCTCCCTTCAAGAAAAACATCTATACCAAATTTCCATTATTTTATGGAATCCTTCTGCAATGACTATGTTTTTTAAATTAACTTATTTATTTTAATTGGAGGCTAATTACTTTACAATATTGTGGCAATTTTTGCCATACATTGACATGAATCAGCCACAGGTATACATGCAATGACTATGTTTTTACTAGATAAATTTATTTAGAGATGATAGACTATTTAGTAGTATACAAGCCATTTTATTTTTTAACCTCAAGGAATCTTTGAGGACGGGAGAGCCTGGTGGGCTGCCATCTATGGGGTCTCACAGAGTCGGACACGACTGAAGTGATTTAGCAGCAGCAGCAGGAGTACCTTGTTCTCAATTTATATGTGATGAAACTGAGACTCATAAGAAGTTCAACATTCCATCCAAAATTACAAAAGTTGCATAAAGACCTGAAATTTATACAATCTCGTCATCACACTGTCCTCCTTTACATTGCTCCAACCTCCAATTACTTCCCTTCATGGGATCTTCACAGGGACCATTCCTCCTGACTGGAGTAGTACTTCCTCCGGCTACTTCTCACACTCAAGTCCCATCTGGAGGGGTCTACCCCATTATTCTACATCTCTGTCCTTTACATTTTTCCATCACAATACTAATCACAGTTTGAGATTGCTTTTCTGTTGCATTTGCTTGTTTAGCTGTTTATTTTATTAACATATCCACTCTAAGCTTCACGTCAGCTAGGCCAATACATCTCCAAATCCAATCTCCCTCATAGTACTGTAAATAATTGTTAAGTGAATGAACAAATGAAAGAAAGGAAGGAAAGAGGAGAGGAGGACAAAAAGAAGGAAGGAAAGAGGAAAGAAGAAAAGAAAGGAGGGAGAGAGAGAGGAAGAAAGTCATAACTTTCATCAAGTTACTGGTTATGATTTAATTGGATACATTCCTTTATGGAAGTAGGGGATAACTAGGGAGAGTTTGTTAAATGATTACTTTTAAGCTATTTGATTTTAGTCATATAATTGCCAAAAATAAGGATGATAATGCTTGGCAGATGCAATACTCTTTCTCTTTCTCCACCAAGGGTAGATATGCTTAACCTATTAATAAGAAATTTTATTCCTAAATGCAGACTTGAACCAGAGTCTCTCAAAACAGAACTCTAAGCAATCATTCTAAATGGGTCTGTGAAAGCTTTGGCATTTTTCATCTATGTGATATCATTGAATAGTTTTATTTTTTGACTTTGTTTTTATTTTCTGTCTTTTCATTTTTAGTAGAATAATCATCTATAATATAGACAGAAAGGTCTGAAGATTTTTACACCTGGATGTTTTTGATAATTGTCATTAAATGTTATAAATGAAATGTATTGAATGAATAACTTTGAGTTTTTGAGACATGCATATTCCTAATATTCCTAGAATTTTTTAAAATTCTATTCACATATACATTCTTCTGTAGGTGGGAAGAAAGAAAACTCTAAAGCATGCAATTGTAAAATGAATTTTAGACACTTCAAAATTATAGTAACCTGAATTTTTATAAAACACATTTACATATATGCAGTTAGGCTGATTTATAGATTTATGATACATTTCTCTTTTATACCTCTGATTTTCTGAATAAGCAAAAAGTCTTGGGTATTTTTCCTGGGGTATGTTACTTTCCCTTTTTTACAGCTGGCAACCTCTGTAAGATTTGTACTTCCTCTTTCCTCTTCTATACTCCTAGAAACAGAATTCAAGGAAATATCCTAAAATTCAATTTTCTAAGAGAAGTTTGCTTTTGCCATACTGTGCTTCCCACTAAAACACCTTTTGGAGGTATTGCTCTCTTCCTGACAATTTGTTTCTTGAATACTGACCTTTTGTCATGTAATCCATCCCTAGGTTATTTCATCTTTTTTTAATTTTATTTTTAGTTCCCTATTTGTTGTTTCTCACTGTTAAATATATCAAATGTACAAAAGAATATATATAGCACATCCATGCAGCATAATATTTAGAATAAACACATAAATGAATAAAAATAAATGAGTTTAAATGTACCTGGTTCCTAGATGCATAAATAGAAAACTACCAAGATTTCTGAAGAACTTGTTTCTCCCTGTTCCATCCCAGTTACCTCTATTCTGCTTTTGTGTTAATACCCTGCATCTGTCCTAATTTTATTAGATATTTGTGTTCAAATGCAACAAAATGTCTACTTTTTAATCACCTTTATGAAGGCATGTTTTATATATAATAAAAGCTTATCAACTTGTTTATAGTTTTTTGAATTTGAATTAGTATTAATATATTCAATAATCACTATGTCAAGATGAAGAATTTATCCTTAACCATGAAAAGTTTCCCTGAGCATCTTTGCCAACAATTCTCTGCTTCCACCATAGACCCTGGCAACCTTTGATCAACTTTCTGTCATTCTAGTTTTGCTATATCTAGAATATCATACTCCAGTACTCTTGCCTGGAAAATCCCATGGACGGAGGAGCCTGGTAGGCTGCAGTCCATGGGGTCGCTAGGAGTCAGACACGACTGAGCGACTTCACTTTGACTTTTCACTTTCATGCATTGAAGAAGGAAATGGCAACCCACTCCAGTGTTCTTGCCTGGAGAATCCCAGGGACAGGGGAACCTGGTGGGCTGCCGTCTATGGGGTTGCACAGAGTCAGATACCACTGAAGAGACTTAGCAGCAGCAGCAGCAGCAGCAACAGCAGCAGAATATCATATGCGTGAACTAGTATAGTATATAGTCTTTCATCCTTAACTTCTTTTGTTTAATGTAACATTTCTGATGGGGAAGGCAATGGCACCCCACTCCAGTACTCTTGCCTGGAAAATCCCATGGATGGAGAAGCCTGGAAGGCTGCAGTCCATGGGGTCACTGAGGGTCGGACACGACTGAGCGACTTCCCTTTCACTTTTCACTTTCATGCATTGGAGAAGAAAATGGCAACCCACTCCAGTGTTCTTGCCTGGAGAATCCCAGGGATGGGGGAGCCTGTTGGGCTGCCGTCTCTGGGGTCACACAGAGTCGGACACGACTGAAGCGACTTAGCAGCAGCAGCAGCATTTCTGAGATTCATCCATTTGTATTTATCAGTAGCTCATTTTTTAAAGTGCCTGTAGTATTTCATTGTATGGATATACTATAATTCATTTTTCTATTTTCCTTTCAGTTGATAGACACTTTGGTTGTTGTAAATGTTTGGTTGTCATAAATAAAGATGCTATGAATATTTGCATACTACTTTTTATATGGACATATATTTTTATTCCTCTTGAGTAAAAAATACCTAGAAGTGGGTTTGATGAAAAGCTTGATAAATATATGATTGTGTGTGGTTAGTCGCTTGGTCTTGACTGACTCTTTGTGACTTGTGGACCGTACTCAGGCTCCTCTGTCTATGGAATTCTCCAGGCAAGAATACTGGAGCTGATTGCCATTCCCTCCTCTAGGGGATCTTCCTGACCAAGGAACCAAACCCAGGTTTCCTGTGTTACAGGCTAATTCTTTATCATCTGAGCCACCAGGGAAGCCATAAATATATGATTAACATTAAAAAAACTGAAAGTACAAAACTGTTTTTTAAAAAGACTACACCATTTTTCTTTCCCATCAGCAATTGGCGAAAGTATCATAACTCTGAATTCTTGCCAACCATTATTATTGTCTTAGTAGTCTTTTATTTTCATTTTATCAACTAGAAATTATATTAAACATATTTTATGATGTTTATGTACAGTTTATATACTCCTTTGTAAATTTCAAATCTTTTGCACATTGCGTTTATTACTCATGTTGTTTATCTTTTTATTACTGAGTTTTAAGAGTTCTTTATATATTGCAGGATAGAAGTCATTTATTAGAAATGTGTTCTGCAAATATTTTCCCCCAGTCTTTTCCTTGCCTTCTCATGTCCTAAATAATACCTTTCAAAGAGCAGTTTTTACTTTTGAGAAAGTCATATTTGTCTTTTTTGTTTTATGGTTAATATTCTATATCTTAAAAATATTTGGTTTCTTTAAAGTTATAAGATATTCTTCCTAGTTTTCTTATAGAAGTTATACAGGTTTAGTATTTTTGTTTAGATATAAAAATGACCCATTTTGAGGTAATTTTTTTACATGGTTTAAGGTAAGGGTCAAGATTTATTTATATCTTTTGTATAGGCATTCATGTCTTTCATGCTCCCTTAATTTTCCTTTTTCTTTGAATTACCTGCCTTCTTTGCTAGAAATTTATATCTAGATTCTCTTCCATTTCAATGATTTATATGTTTATCTTGATACCAATACCACCGTAACTTCATTATTGTAGGGGCTCCCCAGGTAGTGCTAGTAAAGACTCCACCTGCAAATGCAGGAGATGTAAGAGATGCAGGTTTGATCCCTGAGTCAGGAGTATCCCCTAGGAGGAGGGTATGGCAACCCACTCCAGTATTTCTGGCCTGGAGAATCCCATGGACAGAGGAACCTGGTAGGCTACAGTCCATAGGTTTACAAAGAGCTGGACACGACTGAAGCAACTGATTATTGTAACTTTATAGTAAGTCTATAAATCACATACTCCAAATTTATTCATCTTTATTGAAATTATTTTGACTACTCTATATTTTGAATTTTCATGCTAATTTTAGAATAAGCTTTTCAATTTCTACCTAAAGATAATACATGGATATGACTGGGATTGTCTTAAGTCTAAGACTGATACTTTTATGGTAGTTAAGAAATACAATCATAAAATTTACCATTTTCAGCATTTTAGGTGTTTGGTTCAGTGACATTAAGTATGTTCACATTGTGGTACAACTATCATCACCATCTGCCTCCAGAACTTTCTCATCTGCCCAAGTTGAAATTGTGTCATTTAACAATAATTCTCTGTTCTTCCCACATCTAGCCTCTGGCAACCACTGTTCTTTCTGCCTCTGTAAATTTGACTGTTGTAGGTACCTCATGTAACTGGAATTATGAGACACTTGCACTTTTGTGTTAGACCTGTTTCATTTAGAATAATGTGTCAGGATTCATCCATGTTACAGAATGTGTCAGAATTTTATACCCTTTTAAGGCAGAATAATATTCCATTGTATTATAAACCACGCTTTATTTATTCATCTGTTGAACTTTTGAGTAGTTTCCAACTTTTGACTAGTGTGAATAATGATACACTAGTCAAAATATTTTGTACTATTTGTACATCTATTTGTGCTAGATGTAAAAATATTTGCTTGAGTTCTTTCAACTCTTTTGCATGTGTACTGAGAACTGCTGGATTGCACAGTAATTCTGTGTTTAACATTTTAAAGAATCATTCTGTTGTTTTCCATAGTGTCTATATCATTTTACATTCCCACCAGCAGTGTAGAAGGGTTACACTTTCTCCACATCCTTGCCATGCTTATTTCCTACACTTTTCTTTTTAATGGCCATTCTTTTGAGAGTGAAATGGTTACTTGTTGTGATTTTGATATATATTTCCTAACAATTTGTCATACTGAACATAGGTTGAGCTTTTAAAAATATGGCATCATCATAATAGCCAGTATTGTCATTCATATACACATGGTATTTCTCCAAATATTTCAGTTCAGTTCACTTCAGTTGCTCAGTCGTGTCCGACTCTTTGCAAGTCCATGAATGCAGCACGCCAGGCCTCCCTGTCCATCACCAACTCCCAGAGTCTACCCAAACTCATGTCCATTAGTCGGTGATGCCATCCAGCCATCTCATCCTCTGTCATCCCCTTCTCCTCCTGCCCTCAATCTTTCCCAGTATCAGGGTCTTTTCAAATGAGTCAGCTCTTCACATCAGGTGGCCAAAGTATTGGAGTTTCAGCTTCAGCATCAGTCCTTCCAATGAACACCCAGGACTGATCCCTTTAGAGTGAACTGGTTGGATCTCCTTGCAGTCCAAGGGACTCTCAAGAGTCTTCTCCAACATCACAGTTCAAAAGCACCAATTCTTTGGCACTCAGCTTTCTTTATAGTCCAACTCTCATATCCATACCTGACTACTGGAAAACCACAGCTTTGACTAGATGGACCTTTGTTGGCAAAGTCATGTCTCTGCTTTTTAATATGCTGTCTATGTTGATCATAACTTTTCTTCCAAGGAGCAAGTGTCTTCTTATTTCATGGCTGCAGTCACCATCTGCAGTGATTTTGGAACCCAGAAAAATAAACTGTGACACTGTTTCCACTGTTTTCCAATATATTTGCCATGAAGTGATGGGACCAGATGCCATGATCTTCGTTTTCTGAATGTTGAGCTTTAAGCCAACTTTTTAACTCTCCTCTTTCACTTTTATCAAGAGGCTCTTTAGTTCTTCACTTTCTGCCATAAGGGTGGTGTCGTCTGCATATCTGAGGTTATTGATATTTCTCCGGGCAATCTTGATTCCAGCTTGTGCTTCTTCCAGCCCAGCGTTTCTCATGATATACTCTGCATATAAGTTAAATAAGCAGGGTGACAATATACAGCCTTGACATACTCCTTTTCCTATTTGGAACCAGTCTGTTGTTCCATGTCCAGTTCTAACTGTTGCTTCCTGACCTGCATGCAGGTTTCTCAAGAGGCAGGTCAGGTGGTCTTGTATTCCCATCTCTTTCAGAATTTTCCACAGTTTATTGTGATCCACATAGTCAAAGGCTTTGGCATAGTCAATAAAGCAGAAATAGATGTTTTTCTGAAACTCTCTTGCTTTTTCAATGATACCTCTCAGTTGCATTTTGGAATTTTCTCTGTATGGCTTTTGTATATTTTGTTAAATCCATCTTTAAGTTAAACCTGGGTTTATGTGCTATCGTAGAAATTTTCTAATTTATTTAATTTGCCATTTGTTCACTGCTAGGACATAGGGATATAGTTGACATTTGCATACTGAACTTACATGAAAGTGAAAGTGAAGTAGCTCAGTTGTATCTGACTCTGCAACCCCATGGTCTGTAGCCTACCAGACTCCTCCCTCCATGGGATTCTCCAGGCATTCTCCAAGAATACTGGAGTGGGTTGCCTTTTCCTTTTCCAGGGGATCTTCCCAACCCAGGGATCTAACCCAGGTCTCCCGCATTGCAGGGAGACGCTTTAAGCTCTGAGCCACCAGAGAAGCCCTTATATGAAATGACTTATATGAAATGCCCTTATATGAAAAGCCCTTATATGAAATGAAATGACTTTCTAAACAGACTAATGTCTTTTTGTAGATTCTGTACTACATTCTATAGCAATTATTGTCATCTATAAATAAAGTTTTACTCTTTCTTTTCATTTTTAGTCTTTTTATTTTTCTTGTCCTATTGCACATGCTAGGAATTTCAAGTCAATTGTGAATGGAAGTGGTAGAAGTAAAAACATCTTTGCCTTATTCTTGTTCTTATGAAGAAAGTACTAATTAATTCATTCACTCTTCATTTTATTAAGTTTTCAGAGATACCTTTCATCAGTTTGAAGATATTTCTTTCCACATCTTGTTTGCTGAGGAATTTTTATTTATTAACAAATTGTTTATTTAGTCAAATCCTTGCTTTTGCATCTATTGTTCTACACTTTTGTTCTAATAAATTATAGTGATAATTTTTGGATTCCTGGAATAAAACCTGATTTCTCATTGTTATATATTATACTTTTAAATATATATTTCTGGATTTTATTATGATAATTGTGTTAAAATATTTGCATCCATATTCATCAGGAATATTGATCTATAATTTCCTTTATTTGTGAGTTATTTCCCTGATTTAGAATAGTTGTATTGATAGTCTCATAAAATCAATTTTGAAGTGTTCTCACTTCTGTCTTCAGGAAGAATTTGTGTAGTATGACTATTATCATTACCTTTTATCTTTGTAGAATTCAACCCACTCCAGTACTCTTGCCTGGAAAATCCCATGGACAGAGAAGCCTGGTAGGCTCCAGTCCATGGGGTCACGAAGAGTTGGACACGACTGAGCGACTTAACTTTCTTTCTTTGTAGAATTCACCAGCATAGTTATCTAAGCCAGGTAGTTTCTTTGTAATAAGATTTAGAACTAGAAATTCAATTTCATTATTGATTTTGTTGTTGTTGTTCATTCACCAAGTTGTGTCCAACTCTTCGTGACCCCATGGACTGCAGCATGCCAAGCTTCCCTGTCTCTCACCATCTCCTGGAATTTGCCCAAGTTCATGTCCATGGAATTGGTGATGCCATCCAACCCTCTCATCCTGTCATCCTCTTCTCCTTCTGACCTCAATCTTTATTGATATAGGGCTATTCAAATTTTGTTTCTTCTTTAACGAGGTTTGAGCATTTGTGTCTTTCAAGAATTTTCCATTTCATATAAGTTGTCAAATTTATTGTATAAAATTTTATGCTAGTTTCTTAATATCTTTTGAAATTCTGCAGAATCTGAAATTATGTCAGATCTTTCATTCCTGATGTTTTGTTGTCTTTCTGTCTTTTTAATTTATCCACCTGGATAGAGGTTTATCAATTTCACTGATTTCCTAAAATATTCAGACTTCTGTTTCATTGGTTTAGTTGGTTTCTGTTTTCAGTTGTGTTAATTTCTATGCTTACCCTTATTATTTTCTTCCCTCTTCTTATTTGCTTTTGATATGCTCTTCCCCCACTAATTTCTGAAAATAGAAGCTCAGATCAATGTTTAAGACAATTTTCTTTTTTATAAAAGAGTTGTATTATAAGCTGAAATGTGTTCCTCCTTCCATCCCTACAAAATTAATATTTTTTAGGAATATCACAAAAATCTGGAATCAAGCTGGAATCAAGATTTCCAGGAGAAATATCAATAACCTCAGATATGCAGATGACACCACTCTTATGGCAGAAAGTGAAGAGGACCTAAAAGACTCTTGATGAAAATAAAAGAGGAAAGTGAAAAAGGTGGCTTAAAGCTCAACATTCAGAAAACAAAGATCATGGCATCTGGTCCCATCACTTCATGGCAAATAGATGGGGAAACAGTGGAAACAGTGTCAGACTTTATTTTCTTGGGCTCCAAAATCACTGCAGATGATGAATGCAGCCATGAAATTAAAAGACGCTTACTCCTTGGAAGAAAAGTTATGACCAACCTAGATAGCATATTCAAAAGCAGAGACATTACTTTGCCAACAAAGGTTCATCTAGTCAAGGCTATGGTTTTTCCAGTGGTCATGTATGGATGTGAGAGTTGGACTGTGAAGAAAGCTGAGCACCGAAGAACTGATGCTTTTGAACTGTGGTGTTGGAGAAGACTCTTGAGAGTCCCTTGGACTGCAAGGAGATCCAACCCATCCATTCTGAAGGAGATCAGCCCTGGGTGTTCTTTGGAAGGAATGATGCTAAAGCTGAAACTCCAGTACTTTGGCCACCTCATGCGAAGAGTTGACTCATTGGAAAAGACTGATGCTGGGAGGGATTGGGGGCAGGAGGAGAAGGGGACAACAGAGGATGAGATGGCTGGATGGCATCACCGACTCGATGGACGTGAGTTTGAGTGAACTCCGGGAGTTGGTGATGGACAGGGAGGCCTGACATGCTGTAATTCATGGGGTCCAAAGAGTCGGACACAACTGAGCAACTGAACTGAACTGAAGATAAAATGGTATCATTAGGTGGGCTCTAATCCAGGTGTTCAGTGATAAAAAATTTGCCTGCAATGCAGGAGATTGTGAGTTTAGTTCCTGGGCTGGGAAGATACCCTGTAGAAGGAAATGATAACCCACTGCAGTATTCTTGCATGGGAAATCCCATGGACAGAGAAGCCTGGCATGCTACAGTCTATGGTGTCACAAAAAAAAGTTGGACATGACTTGGCAACTAAACCAAAACAACAGCAATCCAATATGACTGATATTTTTATAAAAAGAGGAAATTTAGACACAGACATTGTGATACTATGATTTATACTAAGAATGTATAAGTGATTTCCATCCTGTCCTGGCACAGAGCTCTTAATACTCTTGGGATTGCCTAGGATGTGAGCAATAAAGTTGCCTTTTGTTGTTAACACGATGACTTTTGGAAACTTTTAAGGTCAGGGTCTGGTTGCTAGGGGAGCCAACAGTCTCATTTGAGTGTTAGCACTATCAGTCCAACACCTTTGAGTTCCAGGGAAGGGAAACCGGCTGGAGATTGAGTTCAATTACCAATGATCAATGATATAATCAATCATGCCTATATAATGAAGCCTCCATAAACCCCCCAAAAGACGGGGTTCAGAGAACTTACAGGCTGGTGAGTTCATGGAGATTCTGAAAGAGTGACATACTCACAAGGAGCATAGACGCTCCTCACCCTTTCCTTGTACTTTGTCCTATGTATCTTTTCCATCTGAGTCTTTGCAAGATATATTCATTTATACATGTGTGAGTGCTAAGTCTTGTCAGTCATGTCTGACACTTTGTGACCCTGTGGACTGTAGCCCACCAGGCTCCTCTGTCCATGTGATTCTCCAGGCAAGAATACTGGAGTGAGATGCCATAAACTCCTCCAGGCGATCTTCCCTACCCAGGAATTGAACCCACAGCTGCTGTGGCTCATGAATTGCAAGTGGATTCTTTGCCACCGGGGAAGCCCATATTCATTTAAAACAAACCAGTAAGCTAGTAACTAAAATGCTTCTCTGAGCTCTGTGAGCAGATCTAGCAAATTAGATCTAGCAAATTAGCAAATTCCCTAAGGAGAGGGATTGGAGAAGGCAATGGCACCCCACTCCAGTACTCTTGCCTGGAAAACCCCATGGACAGAAGAGCCTGGTAGGCTGCAATCCATGGGGTCGCTAAGAGTCAGACATGACTGAGCGACTTCACTTTCATGTTTCACCTTCACGCATTGGAGAAGGAAATGGCAACCCACTCCAGTGTTCTTGCCTGGAGAATCCCAGGGACGAGGGAGCCTGGTGGGCTGCCGTCTATGGGGTCACACAGAGTTGGACACGACTGAAGTGACTTAGCAGCAGCAGCAGCAAGAAGAGGGATGATGGAAATTCCAATCTGTAGCCAGTCTTTCAGAAGCACAGGGATTTAGTGTCTGGGGTGGCCAGGGAGAGTCTTATAAGATTGAGCCTTTAACTTGTGGTATCTGACATTATCTCTCCAGGTAGTGATGTAATTGTGTTGAATTGTAGGACATGTAATTGGTGCCAGAATGGAGGACATGCACAGAAGGAAGAGTATGTGAATATAAAAATAGCCATCTATAAGCCAAGGAGATAGAGCCCTTGAAACAACCTTGTCAACTCATTGATCTCAGACTTCTAGACCCCAAGACTGTGAGAAAATGAATATCTATTGTTTAAGCCACCCAGTCTTTGGTACTTAAGACAGACCTAGCAAACTAATTGTTTGATATTTTTTAAACTATTTATATTTAATTTCTTTTTAATTTCCTCTTTGACCCATGATTTTTTTATTTGTTTAGATGTGTGTTATATAATTGCCATATATTTGTGGTTGTTATGAAATCTTTATTTAATTGATAGTAAGTTGGGTTTTTTGTTTGTTTCTGGTGTGTTTGAAGGAGCATGCACTATATGCTTTGCTTTATGGCCCAGAATATGGTTTATTTTGTCAATATTTTATGTTTACTTGTTAGTGATGTGTATTCTGCTGTATGAGTCTAGTGTTCTGCAATGCCAATTAGGTCCAATTGGTTGATATGTTGTACAAGATTTCTCTATTACTGCTTTTTTTTTTTTTTTTTTTTGACAATATGTTCTACCAATTACTGGAAAAGAAGTGCTAAAATCTTAAACCATAATGGTTAATGTATTTTCTTTTTTTTCCCTTTTGTTAGTTCTGTCCATTTTTGCTTTATGACTCTGATTCTACCTTATTACTCTGATACTAGGTACATGAACATGGAGAATGGTTATGCCATTTTGGTGAATTTACCCATTTTTCATTACACTAGGTCTTTTATTTTTGTTAATTTTTTTTTACTTAAAGCTTACTTTTCTAATATTGTTGTTGTTGTTCAGTTGCTCAGTCATGTCTGACTTTGCTTTCCCATGGACTGCAGTATTCCAGGCTTCCCTGTCCTTCACTATCTCCCAGAGTTTGTTCAAACTCATGTCCATTGAGTCCATGATGAATTCAACCATCTTAGTTTCTGTTTCTAATATTATTATGGAGTTTTCACCTTTCTTTTGATTAAGAATTTGTGTGGTATGTCATTTTCAGCATATTTTTTTTTAACATTGTTTTATATTTAAAGCAAGTCTTTGTGTACATTTTGTATAAACTTTGCTTATAGCCTAGTCTCACTTTTTTATACAATCTAAACATTTCTGTTCACTATTTGGAATATTTAAATCATCTGCATTTAATGCAAATGTTGCATTTAAATAAGCATTTGCCATTTAATTTATATATATACAATATGTTTTTCTTCTTTTTCCTGCCGATGTTTGGATTATTTGAATGGTTTGTGATTACATTTTATCTGCACTATTGGAATATTATCTATGACTCTTATAATTTTAGTAGTTGCCTTAGATTTAATGAGAAATTATTAACTTTTAGTTCATTTTAACTATTATCATTGAATAAGGAAATGGCAATCTATTCCAGTATATTGCCTGGAAATTTCATGGACCGAAGAGCCTGATGGCTGCAGTCTACAGGGACACAAAAGAGTCAGACATGACTTAATGACAACAATAACTCTTATTATACCAATCCACACAGAATGTAAGCACTTTTAACATACACTTCATTTTTATTTCTCTTATCCCTTGTGCTTTTTTGTCATACAGTTTACCTCTAGATGTTATGAAGCTCAAAATACCTTGCTATTTTTTAAATAGTTTACTATCTTTCACAGATATTAAAATGAGAGAACAAAATTGTACATGTTACAACTTATTTACCACGTGTGGCCCTCATTATTGCTTTATGTAGATCTAATGTCCATCTGGTATCGGTTTCCTTTTGCCTGAAGAATTTCCTTTAACATGTCTTGTAGTTTAGTTAGCTGATGGTGAGTTCTCTCAACTTTTATCTTCTGAAAAGATTTCTTTCACTCTTGATATTTTGCTAAGTATAAAATTCGAGGTTTATATTCATTCATGCCACTCTCCCTCCAATTGAAAGGTTGTTGCTGAACCAACAAAGACGCTGGGATTCTTGGCCTCTGGAGGAGAAAAATTCAATCCGGGGCTCAGAGCTTTTGTGTAATAAAGTTTTATTAAAGTATAAAAGAGATAAGCTTCTGACATCAGAAGCAGGCAGAAAGAGTGCCCTATTAGCTAGTGTTAGCAAGGGAGTTATATACTTTTAATTAGATATTACAGTGAATCAAAAGAACATCTGGAGGTTGTAAAGATCTTACTAGACTCACTCCCATAATTTACATTTTAAGATAACAGGATTAACCACAAGGTTTTAAGGAAGGAGAAACTGTCCTCAAGCAGATTACATTGTTGTTATATAATCACTAGTACAGAGTTTAAACTGAGTTGTATGCTATGTAATCATCAGTTCCAGGCTTAAATATAAAAACATTTTATGTGACTGAGACTAAGGAATGTTCAGTTCAGTTCAGTTCAGTTCAGTCCCTCAGTCCTGTCTGACTCTTTGCGACCCCATGATTCGCAGCATGCCAGGCCTCCCTGTCCATCACCAACTCCCAGTGTTCACCCAGACTCAATGTCCATCAAGTCGGTGATGCCATCCAGCCATCTCATCCTCTGTCGTCCCCTTCTCCTCCTGCCCGCAATCCCTCCCAGCATCAGAGTCTTTTCCAATGAGTCAACTCTTCCTATGAGGTGGCCAAAGTACTGGAGTTTCAGCTTTAGCATCATTCCTTCCAAAGAAATCCCAGGCTGATCTCCTTTAGAATGGACGGGTTGGATCTCCTTGCAGTCCAAGGGACACGCAAGAGTCTTCTCCAACACCACAGTTCAAAAGCATCAATTCTTTGGTGCTCAGCATTCTTCACAGTCCAACTCTCACATCCATACATGACCACTGGAAAAACCATAGCCTTGACTAGCTGGACCTTTGTTGGCAAAGTAATGTCTCTGCTTTTGAATATGTTATCTAGGTTGGTCATAACTTTTCTTCCAAAGAGTAAGCGTCTTTTAATTTCATGGCTGCAATCACCATCTGCAGTGATTTTGGAGCCCAAGAAAATAAAGTTTGACACTGTTTCCACTGTTTCCCCATCTATTTGCCATGAAGTGATGGGACCAGATGCCATGATCTTCGTTTTCTGAATGTTGAGTTTTAAGGCAACTTTTTCACTCTCCACTTTCACTTTCATCAAGAGGCTTTTTAGTTTCTCTTCACTTTTTGCCATAAGGGTGGTGTCATCTGCATATCTGAGGTTATTGATATTTCTCCCAGCAATCTTGATTCCAGCTTGTGCTTCATCCAGAACAGCATTTCTCATGATGTTCTCTGCATATAAGTAAAATAAGCAGGGTAACAATATACAGCCTTGATGTACTCCTTTTCCTATTTGGAACCAGTCTGTTGTTCCATGTCCAGTTCTAACTGTTGCTTCCTGACCTGCGTACAGGTTCTCAAGAGGCAGGTCAGGTGGTCTTGTATTCCCATCTCTTTCAGAATTTTCCACAGTTTATTGTGATCCACATAGTCAAAGGCTTTGGCATAGTCAATAAAGCAGAAATAGATGTTTTTCTGGAACTCTTGCTTTTTTGATGATCCAGCGGATATTGGCAATTTGATCTCTGGTTCCTCTGCCTTTTCTAAAACCAGCTTGAACATCTGGAAGTTCACAGTTCACGTATTGCTGAAGCCTGGCTTGGATAATTTTGAGCATTACTTTACTAGCGTGTGAGATGAGTGCAATTGTGAGGTAGTTTGAGCGTTCTTTGGCATTGTCTTTCTTTGGGATTGGGATGAAAACTGACCTTTTCTAGTCCTGCGGCCACTGCTGAGTTTTCCAAATTTGCTGGCATATTGAGTGCAACACTTTCACAGGATCATCTTTCAGGAAATAGCTCAACTGGAATTTCTTTCCTAGCTTTGTTTGTAGTGATGCTTTCTAAGGCCCACTTGACTTCACATTCCAGGATGTCTGGCTCTAGGTGAGTGATCACACCATCATGATTATCTTGGTCGTGAAGCTCTTTTTTGTACAGTTCTGTGTATTCTTGCCACGTCTTCTTAATATCTTCTGCTTCTGTTAGGGCCATACCATTTCTGTCCTTTATCGAGCCCATCTTTGCATGAAATGTTCCCTTGGTCTCTCTAATTTTCTTGAAGGGATATCTAATCTTTTCCATTCTGTTGTTTTCCTCTATTTCTTTGTTCGCTGAGGAAGGCTTTCTTATCTCTTCTTGCTATTCTTTGGAACTCTGCATTCAGATGCTTATATCTTTCTTTTTCTCCTTTGCTTTTTGCTTCTCTTCTTTTCACAGCTATTTGTAAGGCCTCCCCAGACAGCCATTTTGCTTTTTTGCATTTCTTTTCCATGGGGATGGCCTTAATATAGAGCAGGGGGTGGGGGTGGTGGTGGAATTTGTCCTTTCCTCCTCCTTGAAACTTCCAGACCTCTCTCTCCTTGGGGACCCCAGGACTTCTTATCAACCTGCCTAGGAATTGACCCTCTCACAGTGCTTAAATATGTTCCTCCATTACCTTTAGGCAGACATAGTTTCAGAAAACAAGACTGCTGTTGTTTTATCTTTGTTCTGTGTGCATACTCTGTCATTTTTTCCTCTGAATACTTTTAAGATTTACTCCTTTCATTGGTATGTAGGAATTTGATTTTCTTATGCCTTTAGGTATTTATTCTATATGAATTTTGATGATATTTTTGCATATGTAGATTTATAGTTTTTGTCAGATTTGGAAACATTCTTAATGATTTCTCTAAATATCTGGTTTCCCATCCTTCCTCCTGAAATCATGTTTACTCATGTATTAGATGATTTTTTTTTTGGTTTTTATGGTTCTCAGAATTATGCTTCCCTGCCATTCATATATCTTTATCTCTGGAGTCTGTGAATATGTCCCTTACAAAAAGGATTTTACAGATGCGACAATGTTAAGGACATTAAGATGGAAATATTTTCCTGGATTATCTGGGTGGGTCCAGTATCACATAGGCCCTTAAAAGCAAAGAGCCTTCTCTAATTGTGATAACAGAAAGAGCGATGGCCATTAGAGGGTCAAAGGGATATGAGGATTCAATTTACTGTTGACTTAAAAATGGAAAAAAAGCTGTGAGCCAAGAAATATGGGTAGCCTCTAGAAACTGTAAAGACAAGGAAACAGATTCTACTCTAAATTTTTGGAAGGAATGTAATCCTGCCTATACCTTGATTGTAGCCCAGTAAGTCCTATGTTGGACTTCTAACCCACAGAGTTGTACCATAACAAATTCTTGTTGGTTAAGCCACTTAGTTTGTGGTAATTTGTATGGAAACAATAGAAAACCAGTAGAGTCCAACAGGTTACTAATATGCTATTTATTATTTTTCAGTGTTTGTTTTCCTCTGTGCTTTATTTTGAATAATTTCTATTAGGGTGTCTTCAAATTCAAATAACTCTTCATACCTTCTGCAGAATCTAATTATCTGTTAATCCCATCCAATGTATTTTCCATTTAATATATTTATTTTCATCTCAAGAAGTTTCAGTTTAGTTTTTGTATTTTTATTCACTCACCTCATTATATCCATGTTGTCCTTTACATTACCTTTATGATGGTTAAAATTTTATCTTCTAATTCTATTCTTTCCACAAATTCCAAGTATATTTCTATTAATTGGATTATTTTCTTAACTTCATATGCCTAGAAATATATTTTGGATGCCAGACTCTCTGAAATTTCATTTGTCCAGTGCTAAAACTTGTATCATTTCTTTAAGAATGTTAGACTTTGTTCTGGCATGCAGTTAACTTACTAACAGATCAATTTTATCCTTTTGAGGCTCCTTTTTTAAAGATTTATTATAGAAAAGACAGTGAAACATTTATTCTGGGACTGCTG
The DNA here is from genome assembly GCF_003369695.1 of Bos indicus x Bos taurus. NCBI lineage: Eukaryota > Metazoa > Chordata > Mammalia > Artiodactyla > Bovidae > Bos > Bos indicus x Bos taurus. The sequence goes on from NC_040077.1 coordinate 49,789,892, forward strand.
CTGCTGAGTCACTTCAGTCGTCTCTGACTCTGTGCGACCCCATAGACAGCAGCCCACCAGGCTCCCTCGTCCCTGGGATTCTCAGGCAAGAACACTGGAGTGGGTTGCCATTTCCTTCTCCAATGCGTGAAAGTGAAGTTGCTCAGTCGTGTCCGACTCTTAGCGACCCCATGGACTGCAGCCTACCAGGCTCCTCCGTCCATGAGATTTTCCAGGCAAGAGTACTGGAGTGGGGTGCCATTGCCTTCTCCAATTCTGGGACTAATTTAGCCAATAGTGGAAAATTCTTCTGAAGACTCTAACCAGTGTTTGAATTTTTCAGTGAGGTTTTAACAATCCTGTCTAGTGATAACTTGAATTATTTCTAGTTTGATTTGGGGAGATTTGTTTGCTTTTTGGTGCTAAGAATCTTTAGGTCAACCTGAATCTTGTGAGCTTTTATGCCATACATGTTCACATTAATTCAGAGCCAAAGATACACAAGATCTTACATATTATATTGTATTATTCTGCTATTTCTCTTTGCTCAATATTATATTTTGAGATTCATACATGTTGTGGCATATCATTATATTTCTTTTTTCTTTCTCTATAATATTATAGTATACGAATATACCAAAAATTATTTATTATCCTGTCAGTGGTTCACCCCTCATATTTTGCTATTACAGAAATGTCTTTAAGTTTTGCAAATTGTTTTCTGAAGTAGTAGTCCCAATTTATACTTCCACTTAGAGTGTATAAAATTTGACTGGGATCATTTAAAATTTTGACAGTGTGATAATTTGAAACAGTTTATTATTGAAGTTTTAATTTGCCTAACTCTGATTACTAATGGAATTAAGCATCTTTTCATATATTTATTGATTTTTTGGTTTCTATGAAATGTAATTTTATATTTTTGCCAAGTTTTCTAGTGAGTAGAATCTCTTTTTAATATGGAAAATTAACCTGAATACTAACCATTATTGTCTGGTAGTCCAAATATCTTCTCATTTTTTTTAATATATATAAAATTTGATAAACAGATGTGTAATTTTCAGTTCAGTTCAGTTGCTCAGTCATGTCCAACTCTTTACTCCCCCATGGACTGCAGCATGCCAGGTTTCCCTGTCCATGAAAACTCCTGGATCTTATCAAACTCATGTCCATCAAGTCAGTGAAGCCATCCAACCATCTCATCCTGTGTCCCCTTCTCCTCTCGCCTTTAGTCTCTCCTAGTATCAGGGTCTTTTCCAATGAATCCTTCGCATCAGGTGGCAAAAGTATTGGAGTCTTAGCTTCAGCATCAGTTCTTCCAATGAATATTCAGGACTGATCTCCTTTAGGATGGACTGGTTGGATCTCCTGCAGTCCAAGGGACTCTTAAGAGTCTTCTCCAACACCACAGTTCAAAAGCATCAATTCTTCATTGCTCAGCTTTCTTTATAGTCCAATTCTCACATTTATTAAAGTACAATTTGTACAAATTTAGTTCTATAGTTTTGGGGTTCTTTGATCTTCCTTGAGAAATGATTCCTTAGCTCAGGACATAAATACATTATTTATCTAAATATTTGAAATAGTACTTTTACATTTTAAGTTGGTTCATCTGAACTAGCATCTTTTAAGGTAGGAGTTCATTTGTGTTTTTCCATTTTTGCATCAGTTCCAACTTTGGTCTCCAATTGCAACCTTATTACATATGTGTGCATATGAACACATGTGTGCATATGAACACATGTGTGCACATATATACAAATATTGATGTATACATTTATAGTGCACAAGTTTATAATGTAGCTCTTTTGTACAATTCTCTAAACCCATATTAATGTTGAACATTCTTAATTAATATATTTTTATAGAATTCTTGAAATCTGCTAAGTGGAGCTTCCCTTTTCAAGAGTGTCTTGGGTACTCTTGTGGTTTTCTCTTATATATTAAATTTAGAAAAACATCTATAAAGCTAAAAAAAAAAAACTCCTGAATTTTCTCTGAAATTGTACATGATCTATAGGTTAAAATAGGGAAAATTGATATTTTTTTATAATGAGCATTCCTATCCAATGCGTTCTATTTCTTAATATGTTTCATTATTATTGCTATTTACATTAAATATATATATTTCATGAAATTTGGACAAAGTATATTATAGGTTTAGTAACTGTAATGGTTGACATTAGGTTCAGCTGCATGTAACAGAAAATCCAAAGATAATATTTCTAAACAGGATATAATTGTATTTCTTTCACATGTAAAGTCTGGAGACAAATTTTTTAGAACTCAGTTCTCATTAACACAAAACTTTACCCTCATTGTCCAAAATGACTGCTAGAACTCTAGCCTTTAGGTCTATATTCCAGGCAGTAGGAAGGAGACCAAATTGAAAAAAGAGAATTTTTTTTCACTGTTAAGATCAGTGCTTAGAAGTTGCACAAACACTTCTGATTATATCTCATTAAATGAAACTTGGTCAGGGGTGACTAGGAAATATAATCTCGGTCCAAAAAGCAGCATGACCAACTAAGAATTTTGCCTTCCACTGATACTATAGACTGAATGTTTGTGACACCTCAAAATTCCTCTGTTGAAATCCCAATCATCAAGCTGTTGGTATTAGGAGATGGGGCTTAGAGATGATTAGGTCAGGGGGGTGAAGCTCCTAGGAGAAACCTTTAGATGATGCCCCAGAGAGCTCCCTTGCTCCTTCCACCGTGTGAGGTCACAGCAAGTATTCAGCTACCTATGGACCAGTATCAGGCCCTCAGCTGTCGGTGCCTTGATCTTGGACTTTCCAGCCTCCAGAACTCTGAGTAATGAATTTCTGTTGTTCCTAAGCCACTCAGTCTATAGTATTTTGTTGTAGCAGCCCAAAGGGAGGAAATAAGTTACTATAAAGGAAGAGATAGTAATATAAACCCAGCATTACCTGTTCCTTGAGTTTTATTTTAATTCAACCACCTAAGTGTTAGATAGTTATTATACATGCCCTAGGAACAGCACTCAGCCAATGACTGATGGAAATAAGTCTATAAATGCTAGGTTCCTTTGCCACATTGATGTGTGACTCTATGGTGCATATTATACAGACCCCCAGATTTCCTCAGCAGAAGTAAACAACTTGCTTGATCATTCCAACTTTAATGACTGCCTTCTCTTCCGTATGCCACTTTTACTGTCTCCTACCAGTGATTCCTGGGATCAAATCCAAAATGGACTTCTCTCTCTGAGATGGACACATATGTCTATATGTCTATAAGCATATATATATATATATATATATATATAATTTTTACAAAGTACATTAAAGGTCTTCAACTTATAAACAGTAACTGTAATGGTTCTATATGTCTGTTTGCAAATATACATAATGTACATGCTTTTTCTACTGGAAAAGTAATCTTTAAAGCTTAATTTTCAAGAAGAGAAAAACAACTTTAAGAATCATTACTTTTATAAGTGGTCTACATCCTGAATAGGTTAAAGAAATTGTTTTCAGTTCAAAAATTTTTAGATAAATTCATTATCACTTTCACATAGATCAAATATAGGCACACCTCAGTTGATTTCTAGTGGATAATTAATTTTTAGCTTAAAACAAAAGAACATTAACATTCAGAGGATTTTAGTAATCATGACCAGAGAGATGCTGACGATTTAGAGCAGAGAGAGTTCTGTTCATTAATGTACTCATAGCAGAAAACAGCCATCTTTTCACATGAGCCTGTTTTGTAGGTCCCTGGCTTCTCCTGTGGCTTTGTTAAACACAGGAATCTTAAATGGGCTTATTGACTTTTCCAATCCATATTAGCATAACTCTCTTGTGTAAATAGCTGGTAGTAGGGAGTTTGCAGCATTCCATTGTTAGCAACACTTACTGAAATCAGTAATAGAACAGTGGGAGTAAAATCACAGAGGGGTAGAAAAGCTAGCACACTAAAATATTAAAGTCTAACTGTGAAAAGCTTACTATGATACTTTTTTCCATATCAAAATGCATTTTAAACACTTTTTGAATATTATTATAATTAGCCATAGTAGCTTTGTAAGCAGTTCCTTTTGTAAGCAAAAAACCTACCATGACTTAGAGGTTACTAGTTTTTGACATGGAGCTCTTAAGTGGATAATTATATATATTGAGAGGTGATGCTCACTTGACCACTTGGTGTTTTGGTTTAGGCCAAGGGGAAACAATGCAGGTAAACTGTTTTTATTTATGATGTAACAGATATTGCTATTGTGACTCCATTTCTCAGGCATAGTTGGTTAACTAAATCTTTATTTCCAGCAACTGCAGTGTTCTTCTCTTCCTTGTTCTTGGAAAATTAAAAGCTTCTACCTTAGTGAAGTGAATGATACATTATCCACTCGCTCTAAATTGAACCCATTTGGAGCTATTTGCATCTTGTAGAACCTACAGCTGAGTGCTGTGCGCAGAGGTGTAATGAGTGGTTGTCACAACACACTGGAGGTGGCCCCATAACAAAATGATCCCCTGTCAATCCCCTCACAGGAAATGCTTTGGCAACCTGTAATTCGGCCCCAGTATTAACATCCTGCCTGGGTTTTGTTAAATGGCACTTTCTAGGAAGTAGATCTGGGGAACTTGTGTTTAATAATGTTTTAAGAGGAATATTTGATGGAAGTTTTAGAAAGCATCACATGGGGTTAACCGTGATTTATCATTTGTTTCTAATTAAAGGACCTAATCTCTTATCACTGAAGCAGTTTTTTTTATACTAAAGGCACAGATGTGAATGGAAACATATTAATGAGATGTCATACTACATAGTCATTTAGTGTTTTGTTTAACTTAAACATAGCAGAAAATGTGTGTCTAAGTAGACACATGTAATGACATCCTGATAGAATTATAATTTCCTGTATTTGCATAATCTTCAGTAAAATTCACACTAGGTTCACCTTGCATTGCTAATTTCATTTCCCAAATCTGCCTTCTCAGAAAATTAAAGGAAAGCCAGACCTAAAGTACTATAGAAGCAGAAAGGGGCTTATTGTTAGTTTCCTTCAAATTAAAATTGGAATTGTAATTTAAATATAAGAGTGCCAGGTGTTCTAAAAAAGTGACAGGAACCATTCAAATTGACAGAAAGTTTTGCATTTCCTGAAGCTATTTAAAATCTTCTGTGCTAAATCATCCCAGGAGCTTGTCAGATCTTCATTCTGAGCTACAGCTGAAATGTGACTTCTGGGTCTAAGAATCTGTGTTTGATCAAGTGCCCTGGTGTACCCAGGTCCAAGATTCCGTGAGCTGTAACTTCCAAGAATCAGGTAATTGAACAAAGAGAGAGGCATCAAGAACAAGCATATTTAACTACTCCCTGGTGTGTCCCACCTGACTCTCCATTAGCCCAGCAAGACGGCGCTGGATGTGGGTTAAAATCAGGTGAGCTCAAGATAGGTTGAGGATGTGTGAAGACACTGAAATTAGACACCTACCTCAGATGATCAGTGTGGTTGCCTGTAGGAAAGCCTAATTATTCTAAAGCCTAGTTAAAAAGTACTTCAGAAAATATCTCCCAGGTTTTGTCTACATGGTATGTTGTGCTTCAGGGATCCCATTCATTTAGTGGGGGAAAAAAAAAAAAAAAAAGTGCTCATTGAGCCTTACCAGCAACCAGACATTGCTAGGAACAAAATTATGAGTTTCTCTACTCTCATATATAACACCAAATATATTTTTACATGCACAAATTGCTTTTAGTAATGCAAATGAAATGAAAGGTGCTTTTTCACAAAGATGGGAAACAATGCAGTGGACTCTTTTTTTCTTTCTGCTAATTCTGTTGTCCCTTTAATTGTTCTTAAGCTCACCTAGGATCTACATAGTAGCATTGATGATCTCACTTGGCTACACACAAGTACTTACTCATGCCCAGTTAGATACAAAATAACCTATCAGATTAAAAGGGAATGGACTTTATAGTTTAAAAGTGCAACCCATATATGACGTGCAGACACAGTTGATTAATTCTGTAAAAGGTAACAACTAGCAAGAATATGCAAATGCTAAAACTAGTAGTTCTGAAGTTTTATTGCACAGAAATTGTATATTAAAATTTCATGTAAATGTAGATTCTTCTTCCCAATCGTAAGGGATTTCAATTCAGAAATTTTGAGCCTACTGGGATTCTGCTTTTCCACAGGCTCCAAAGAGTATTAGGACTTGGCACATGACCAGGCTTGAAATAGTCTGTTCGGTTTTCAGTTTTTCTATTAAAGTTATTTGGTGCAAACTCATTGTAAATCATAATATTATTGACAAAATGGTATTTCAACATTCAGAAAACGAAGATCATCGCATCCGGCCCCATCACTTCATGGGAAATAGATGGGGAAACAGTGGAAACAGTGTCAGACTTTATTTTTCTGGGCTCCAAAATCACTGCAGATGGTGACTGCAGCCATGAAATTAAAAGACGCTTACTCCTTGGAAGGAAAGTTATGACCAACCTAGATAGCATATTGAAAAGCAGGGACATTACTTTGCCAACAAAGGTTCGTCTAGTCAAGGCTATGGTTTTTCCTGTGGTCATGTATGGATGTGAGAGTTGGACTATGAAGAAGACTGAGCGCCGAAGAATTGATGCTTTTGTGGTGTTGGAGAAGACTCTTGAGAGTCCCTTGGACTACAAGGAGATCCAACCAGTCCATTCTGAAGGAGATCAGCCCTGGGATTTCTTTGGAAGGAATGATGCTAAAGCTGAAACTCCAGTACTTTGGCCACCTCATGCGAAGAGTTGACTCATTGGAAAAGACTCTGATGCTGGGAGGGATTGGGGGCAAGAGGAGAAGGGACAACAGAGGATGAGATGGCTGGATGGCATCACTGACTCGATGGACATGAGTCTCAGGGAACTCCGGGAGTTGGTGATGGACAGGGAGGCCTGGCATGCTGCGATTTATGGGGTCGCAAAGAGTTGGACACGACTGAGTGACTGATCTGATCTGATGTAGAATGAGAGCTAATATGTGTTCCTTTTCATTTATTTAATAAGGAATGTTCAAGTTCACATTTGTAATTCCCAGAAGACAGAAAAAATTGTTTTTCTGTGATTTTTCTATACATTTTACCATTTTGTTTTTTATAGGCAAGCCTAGCACACACTATATACATGGGCCAAGGTGCTACTCAGTATTAGAAAAAAAATCAACTTGGAAATTAAATCAAACAATTTTGTGATTGACAGTTGTGGCAGATTTTCTTCATCCTTATAAAGTTTTAAAATTCTTTGAATTTTAATGAAAGCCAATTTTATTTTAGGCATACTTGAGAAGCATCATATTTTTAATTTTTAATTATTTTTATTTTAAATTGAAATAGTTATTGATATAATTCACATGCATTTGTAAGAGACTAAATAAGAAGATCCTGAACCCAGGGCAGGCAAATTCTTTACAGTTCAAGCCACCAAGGAAGCCCAAATATTTACCTAGTTTCCCTCAATGGTAGCATCTTACAAATTCATAGTAACACACTGTAACCAGGAGATAGATATTGTACAGTTCACAGGTTTTCAGATTTCCCCACTTTATCTGTGTTTGTTTGTATATGTGCATGATATATTTTTTAGTAGTATCCCATTATTATATACTTTCCCACTTTTGACACTTTGTACTACTTTTCTTTTATAATAAAATCAGAGAATATAAACTAACTTAAAAGAACATATGAGAAATCAGCACCCAACTCTAATAATGAGGGTGAAATCCAGTTGTATAGTCATTATATGTTTCTTCTTCCTTTCCCCTCAGAGGAAAACACCACCCCATATTCAATACTTTAATTAATATTTTACATATATAGTGAAGGAAAGGAAGCCATGGTCTGCTGAAGTCCATGGAGTCACAACAAGTCGGACACGACTTAGTGACTGAACAACAACATATATTCATACATAATTAGATACAAGCAATATATGTTAAAGTTTTTGAAGTGTCAGACTCGGAACAAATGGTATCATAAAGTAACTATAGCATCTGAATGTAAGCACAACATATTGTATGTTTCTTTTGTTGAGCCTTGAAATCATTTTCATTTAACCATGATTATAGCAGAGAATGCAATGAACATTTCCGTTCATGGGTGGATGTTGAGGAGTTTCTCAGAATAGTAGTGGACTTTTCAGATACTAGGTTAAGTGAAAGTCACTCAGTTGTGTCCGAGTCTTTACCACCTCATGGACGATACAGTCCATGAATTCTCCAGGCCGGAATACTGGAGTGGGTAGCCTTTCCCTTCTCCAGGGGATCTTCCCAACCCAGGGATCAAACCCAGGTCTCCCACGTTGCAAGCAGATTCTTCACCAGCTGAGCCACAAGGGAAGCCCACTAGGGTAAGGGCATGGTCAACTTCCCTGAATATTAGTAAACAGTTCTTTTGGCTGCACATTTACAGTTAGTAGAAGTATACTGGAGTTCCTGTTTGTCTATATCGTTGCACTAACTTTTAAATTCTTTTTCTGTAAGATAGGCCCTATACTTTTGCATTCAGTCAGTTCAGTTGCTCAGTTGTGTCCGACTCTTTGTGACCCCATGGACTGCAGCACACCAGGCTTCCCTGTCAATCATCAAGTCCTGGAGCTTGCTCGAACTCATGTCCACTGAGTTGGTGATGCCATCCAACCATCTCATCTCAACCCTTGTCCTCCTGCCTTCAATGTTTCCCAGCATCAGGTTCTTTTCCAGTCAGTTTTTCGCATCAGGTGGCCAAAGTATTGGACGTTTAACTTCAACATCAGTCCTTCCAATGAATATTCAGGATTGATTTCCTTTAGGATTGATTGACTGGTTTGATCTCCTTGCAGTCCAAGGGATTCTGAAGAGTTTTTTCCAACACCACAATACCAGTTTTGCATTAGAAAACCTCAACTTCCTCACATAAAATTGTGTGAAATTTGTGTAAAATCTGTTCTTTGGTTAATCTGTATCACTTATAAATTTCCTTTTTTTTATTTTTTACAACATAGTATTTCCTTATATTCTCAGAATTGTATTAGAAGTTTCAAGCTTCATTCAAATTTCTTTAAATCACTAAGAAAATAAATTTTCTAGACTTTCAGCAGTAGTATTAGATGCCAAAATACATGGAAGTATATCAAAGTTTTCAGTAAATATAAATTAGAAATCTAGCTGTCTATTCACACTAAGTCAAACAAGTGAGATCAAAATGTCATAAATATTTTAGCTAGGAAAAATTTATAAATTTTCTAACATATATTCTACATACTATATATATATGTATATATATACACACACACAAAAGCTTTTTTGCTATGCTTCATGAAGGCTTGAGAAAGAACAACAACAACAACAACAAAAAAAAAAACAGATGGAGAAATTGGAAAACATAAACTAAGTGAAATGAATATGAAATAGAAAAAGTGAAACAAACTAGATAAAAGTAAAAGTCCATCACAAAATCCAGTTGTTTTTAAACATGGCTGCTCATTGGAAACACATCTAGAGCTTTGGAGAAGAAAGCAATACCTGGGCATTTTGAGAATTTGATATTCAAACTCCAACTAAAAATCTTAACTTATCTACTTAAAAAATAATAATTATATACTGGACCTATAAAATAGAAAACCTCAATTCTCACATTTGTAAAATAATATCTACTTCACAAGTTGTGATTAGTTCTAAATATGAAAATCCATATGAAAGCACTTTGCATAGTTTCTGGCACCCAAAAGAAATTCAAACATTTTATATCAAAATGTGAAAAAGTACTTGGAGAAGGCAATGGCACCCCACTCCAGTACTCTTGCCTGGAAAATCCCATGGACAGAGGAGCCTGATGGGCTGCAGTCCATGGGGTCACGAACAGTCGGACACGACTGAGTGACTTCACTTTCACTTTTCACTTTCATGCATTGGAGAAGGAAATGGCAACCCACTCCAGTGTTCTTGCCTGGAGAATCCCAGGGATGGGGGAGCCTGGTGGGCTGCCATCTATGGGGTTGCACAGAGTCAGACACGACTGAAGTGACTTAGCAGTAGCAGTGAAAAAGTACAAAGTGTTCTGCTTTAAACTGCATCAATCAAGATGTCTCCTTAGGTGATATTTTTTGTTGTTGTTGTTAAATCTCTCAGTCATGTCCAACTCTTTGTGACCTCATGAATTGCAGCATCCCAGGCTTCCCTGTCCTTCACTATCTCCCAGAGCTTTTTCAAACTCATATCCATTGAGTTGGTGATGCCTTCCAACCATCTCATTCTCTGTCACTCCCTTCTCCTCCTACCCTCAATCTTTCCCAGCTTCAGAGTCTGTTTCAACAAGTTGGCTCTTCTCATCAGGTGGCCAAAGTATTGGAGCTTCAACTTTAGCATCAGTCCTTTCAATGAATAATGAATCCCATGAACATGTGAAAGGGTGATATCTTTGGTGTTAATTAATTAAACCCCCTTTTATTGGTGTTTATGGTTAAACATGATAATAACAACAGGCTCATGCAATCTAGTACTGCTTCTGGCTGTTCTCAGACCCTAAGACTATTGTAAATAGTGCAGGAGGCACAAGAGACTCTGATTCAATCCCTGGGTCAAGAAGATCCCCTGGAGAAGGAAATGGCAGTTGGCTTCAGTATTCTTGCCTGGAAAATTCCACAGACAGAGGAATAAATAATAATCTTCCGATCACCTAAAAGTCTTTAACCTAGTCCTACCTTAGTAAACATGAGATTGTCAGACTGTCAGAATTATAAAAATGCAATGACCTTGTGAGCATCCAGAAGAGGTGGTCCTCTAACAGAAGACTTCAGGCAAATAGATGGAAAGGCAAGGATAATTGAATGAGTTATGAGGTTACCTTCAGATTCCAGAATCCTCTCATATCCTGAGGACATGCCAAGGACATAGTTTCTGGGGACAAATTTGGTTTGATCTATAGTCACATTTTTGGCTATCTAGAATTGCCTTTGTTGTCCTGAGCGGAGTGTACATCCACTGAAGAGAGAATAGACCTCCAGCAGAATGAATGCCTGGCTGTGAATGTGAGGTTTGTGAATAGGGTTTAATAGCTCAAACTATTAGAATGATTAGAAATCTAGTATATTTTCAAAGATGAACAATAGTATCTTTGCTCAAATATTAGCAGACTTCATCATAGCAAATTTTTCTGGAAGTAGTCAGCAGAAAAATAAGCAGAGAATAATGCTGTCGAGAGAATGGCCTCTGAAATCAGAAAGCTATGCCAGATACCAGTTGTGTGATCTTAGAAAAGTTATGTAATCCCTTTGTCAATTTTCTCATCTTTAACAGTATTTACAATGTGAGTTTATTACGAGAATCAAGTAGAATATCTTATCAAAACAAAAAATATGCATGGTAAATTTTAACTTATCCACCAGAAAGGCCTCCTGAAGGGGAATGTCTAAACTATATAGAATTTCAGTCCACAAAGAGTAATTCCATGCTGACTTGGAAGTAACAAAAGCTAGAGAGAAACCAACCAAGCCACATTAGACTTCAAAAAAACTCAGTCAAGTGTGTGAGACTAAGTGTGACAGAATCTACAAAGTGAAGTTCTATGCATTCAGAATTTTAAAACCTCAGAAAGAATGAGAGAAACTCCCAACTACCAAGACCAGTTATTTGGAGGTGATCAGCCAGGTTCCTGGAAGGAAACAAAAAGCACCCACTTCTGGGGTTTTAAAGAGACTTTTTTTTATTGGGGTTTCTTTGCTTTATAATGTTGTGTTAGTTTCTGCTGTACAACAAAGTTAATCAGTTATATGTGTCATATATCACCACTGTTTTGGATTTCATTCCATTTAGGTCACTACAGAGTACTAAGGAGAGTTCCTTGTGCTATAGAACAGGCTCTCAAGTTATATCTTTTTTATACGTATTAATGTATATATGTCAATCCCAATTTCCCAAATTATCCCAAACATCCTTTCCCCACTTAGTGTCCATGTTGTTCTCTACATCCATGTCTCTATTTCTACCTCACAAACAGGTTCATTGGTACAATTTTTTCTAGAATCTGCACATATGCATTAATATACAATATTTGTTTTTCTCTTTCTGACATATTTTATTTTATATGACACTCTCTAGGTCTATCCACGTCTACAAATGACCCAGTTTCATTCTTTAATGGTTGAGTGATACTCTGTTGTGTGTATATACGTGTGTGTGTGTGTGTGTGAGTTGTTCGGTTGTGTCACAGCCTTTTGCGACGCCATGAACTGTAGCCTGACAGGCTCCTTTGTCCATGGAATTCTCCAGGAAAGAATACTGGAGTGGGTTGCCATTTCCTTCTCCAAGGGATCTTCCTGATCCAGGGATTGAACACGGGTCTCCTCTTAGGTGGCCAGGTCAATGCCCACATAGGGGATGATGCCCAGAACCTGTTGGGCAGGTAAGCTATTGTAGAAGGCGCGGGGCCCCTCTCACTCCAGAACCGGCCACTCACAGTCCAGCAGCCTCTTTTGCTGGCCCGTCAAGCAAAGGGTCAGCCGCGTCTTCAGCACCTCCATGGGGTAGATGATGGTTTGGGATGTGGCACCAGCCAGGGAGCCGGCCACAAGGTGCTCTTGCACGTGCAGTGTCTGCTGTTGCCCCTGGATGGCTCACTTGATCTGCTCATAGGCCATGAATTTGATGTCCGACTCAGGTGCAATCTTGAGCACGTTAATCCGTTGCCACGCCACAGGGAGCGCACGGCCCTCTCTTGGATCATGCTCCTTCCGGAGGCCCCCCAGGATGTTCGGCCGGTTGCTCTTGGAGGTGTGGATCTGTGTGAAGACCTTGAGATGGTCCAGAGGGGCTGTGCCTCTACAGGGCATGGCACCTGCCTCTGCGTCCGCCACCAGCTGCTTCCACCACTCCCCAGTCAGCTTCTCCTGCTCCAATAACTCATCTGGGGTGGTCAGGCACTCGCCAATATCCAGGACCATGGAATGCTTCCAGAAATACAGCACATCTTCTACGTTCTCCAGTGAATGCAACAGGAACTAGTCACGCCACTCCTGCCAGTCAATGGGCATGGTGCTATTGCGTGTCTATGCTGTGCAGGATTTTCTCTGCTCCAGCTAGATGGAAATGCTCAGGGCTCGGAAACTCTGCTGGATCTCAGAGACATTGAAATGGCCATCCTGATTGCGGTCCAGACTGGAACAGAAGTAAAAGGCGTTGTCCCTGCTCCTGCAGGTAGAGGATAAACTCCTCTAGGTCAAGGCCATCATCTGGGTCAGCGTCACCCTCAGGGGAGATGCCCTGTTGGCCGCCGTGGTCCTGGTGGCCCCAGCCCAGGCAGGCCAGTCCCTGGAGCAACTTGCGGATGTCCACGCGATCATGCTTATTACTGTCCAGCTCCTTGAAAAGAAGACCCCAGCCCTGACGCCTCTCCCCACCCCTCCCTACATGGCGCCTGGCCACAGAGGGGAAGGGAGGCTCAGCGGTGGCCTCAGCCGCTGCTTGACGGCTTCTCCTCCCCTCCCTCTCCTGGGGCCCTGCCAGCCTCAGCGCTGCCTGCTGGGCCCTGGCACTTGTAGAAGGCAGTGACTGTACACACACACACACACACACATCTCCTTTATCCATTCATTTGATGGACATTTAGGTTGCTTCCACTGTAAATAGTGCTTTTACAGAGGTTCCTTAAAAAGTGAAAATTGAATTATCATATGACCCATCAATCTCACTTCTGGGCGTATACCCAGAGAAAACCAAAATTTTAAAGGAGACTTTATTGAAGGAGATATTTACAGTGGTATAAGTGAAGTTAAAGAAATTCACAAAGAATGGGAACAGGAAGGGAGTAATGAGAATGAGAAACCATTGCTATCCCTGAGGTGAAGAGGCAAGGGAGGACTGGTGTTTTCAGAGCTTAGGGAAAGCTAGAGCCTCCAGAAAGAAAGGCCTGATGGAAGCTATGGCTGAAAAACAGCTCCTCAGAACTCCAGTTTAAAAATCACCTTGCTGCTGCTGCTGCTAAGTCGCTTCAGTCATTTCCGACTCTGTGCAGCCCACCAGGCACCCCCGTCCCTGGGATTCTCCAGGCAAGAACACTGGAGTGGGTTGCCATTTCCTTCTCCAATACATGAAAGTGAAAAGTCAAAGTGAAGTTGCTCAATCGTGTCTGACTCTTAGCGACCCCATGGACTGCAGCCTACCAGGCTCCTCTGTCCATGGGATTTTCCAGGCAAGAGTACTGGAGTGGGGTGCCATTGCCTTCTCCAAAGATCACCTTGAGTTACTGTTAAATAGAAAGTCCTGGTTATGTCTCTCTATAATATTTAAGCCCAGATTCTTCAGTTTTAACAAGACCTCAAGTGATTCCTGTGCTATTGGGGTTCCATCCTTGGACCATGCTGTAAGAAGCAAGGACATAGAGAAACTTAATCACTGCCACATCCAAGACATATAAGCAGTGAAGCATATAGCTCCCTGGCAGCCTAGATGTTAAAGAGTCTGCCTGCAATGTGGGAGATCCAGGTGATCCAGGAGATCCTCTGGGGAAGGAAATGGCAATCCACTCCAATACTCTTGCCTGGGAAATCCTATATATGGAGGAGCCTGGCAAACTACAGTCCATGGGGTCACAGAGAGTCAGATTTAACTGAGCAACTTCACTTTACTGTCGTCACTTCACTTCTGCAGTTTTAACAAGACCTAAAGTGATTTCCTGGAGAAGGCAATGGCACCCTATTCCAGTACTCTTGCTTGGAAAATCTCACGGATGGAGGAGCCTGTTAGGCTGCAGTCCATGGGGTCGATAAGAGTCGGATACAACTGAGGGACTTCACTTTCACTTTTCACTTTCATGCATTGGAGAAAGAATTGGCAACCCACTCCAGTGTTCTTGCCTGGAGAATCCCAGGGACGGGGGAGCCTGGTGGGCTGCCGTCTATGGGGTCTCACAGAGTCGGACACGACTGAAGGGACTTAGCAGTAGCAGCAAGTGATTTCCGTGCTATTGGGGTTCCATTTTTGGGGCATGCTATAAGAAGCAAGGACACAGAGAAACTTAGTAACTGCCACATCCAGGGCATATAAGCAGAGAAGCATCTGAAAAAGAAGTGTTCCTTGTCCATGTGTTAATAGCGGATGAACCTTTTCCTCCTCTACCCTATGGAAACGGTATATAGGGTAGAGTTTCCTGATGTAAATTGGATTCAGAGTAGATGAGATAAAAAATCCCTTTTCTTATATAATACTATACTATAAAACTCATTTACCCAAAACTAAAATTAGATTTAGGGAAGTGAACAGAACATAAAGGAAAACATGATTTCAAATGCAGTTTTAAAACACACTGCCATGAAATAAGCATCCTGTCTTCAAAACTTACTACATTAGGTTTAGAGAAATAATGGAAATTATACAAACCAAAATACTGTAGCACCTATTTCTGGATAATAGAATACCAGAGATTGGTATTTTCCTCTTGTTTAGATCTTTTTTTTTTTTTTTTTAACTGTTTCTATACTCAACATGTATTATAGCAAAAACAATATAAATTTTAAAAATGAACAAATATAGATATTTGATAATATTTAAATTCAAAAGTTGCTTTCTGCATATAGTTCTAAGCGACAGATACCTCTAATAGTTTGAGAAAAATATTTAAAACATGAATCATTATATTACTTACATGTGTAAAGCTTCTAGAGTATCATAGTAAAATAAACTTTTGTACCATAAATAAATCATCAAAGTTGAGATTGAAAGCTTCTATAGAGAAAATGAGTTGCTGGAGAAACAAACACAGTGCATCACTTCTTACAGATAATTCTTTACCTGATCAGGCAAATGTGAATGTCACTATGTCCATAGAATAGAGGAGAAAAAGACCATGAGCTATCACATGTACAAAAGAAAAGCTCTTTTATTTCCACCTGTGGGATTGTCCTATGATTTAACATTTGGCTCTGTTCTTCCCAATCCCTCATCCCAAAAGACAGTACTTTTTATAGCTTTAACAGTCTTTTTTTTTTTTTTAAGGCTACCCACTCCAGTATTCTTGGGCTTCCCTTGTGGCCCAGCTGGTAAAGAATCTGCCTGCAAGGAGGGAGACTTGGGTTTGATCCCTGGATTTGGAGGATACCCTGGAGAAGGGAAAGGTTACCCACTCCAGTATTCTGGCCTGGAGAATTCCATGGATTGTATAGACTGTGGGGTCACAAAGAGTTGGACATGACTGAGCGATTTTCACTTTCATTTCCAGAACTTTTTTTTTTTTCATATATGATATTATACATGTTTCAATGCCATTCTGTTTTGACATAGCTTCCAAGTTTCTTTAACATTTCTGAGAATTTTGATATGGTTTTTCTGTTAGTATCTACCATTCAAAGTAAAGGGACGGTGGAGGAGGGCCAAGGAAGTTACAGAAAGTTTATATATATTTATATATATATATATATATATCTCTCAAAGAAAGAGTCCACTGTATCTCCTATTTTCTTATGTGGGAAATATGCATAAGTGAGATTAAATCTGAATAAATAAAGGAGAGTCAGAAAATCATTCTTAATGTCAATATCTTCAAAGTCTTGAGAGAAAATTATTTTCTCTCAAACTTAGGATCTTATATATAGTCAAACTGGCATTAAAATAACATGGCAAAGCATTTTCCAGAAAAGTGAAGATTCAGAAAATTTCTCTGCCTAAAGCTGTGCCTGAAAGAAATTCTAAAACTGGTATTCCATCAAACTAATTAAAAAAAAATTGAAAGATATGGAACTTAAGAAAGAAAGTTGAGAGAAAACTAGCAAAGAGTAAATACATAGCTAAGAATAATTTGTGTCATGAAAGTGAAAGTGTTAATCATTCAGTCGTGTCCAACTCTTTGCTACTCCATGGACTGTAGCCTGCCAGGCTCCTCTGTCCATGGAATTCTCCAGGCAAAAATACCTGAGTGGGGTGCCATTCCCTTCTCCAGGGGATCTTCCTGACCCAGGGCCTGAACCTAGTTCTCCTTAATTGCAGACAGATTCTTACCATCTGAGCCACCAGGGAAGCATACAGAATTATAAAATTATTATTTCAGTAACAATATCTCTTCTCCCAGCTGTAGATACTGGAAAGGGAGCTTTCCTTCCTTTCCAGTAGCACTTCCTTGGCCTCTACCTCAATTGCCTAATCACTGTGCTATGTTAATAAATACCATGGTAATAGTATAATTGGTGTATCTAAAACTAAATTAATCATTTCATAATAAATTTCATCACTCCTACTGAGTTCAATATTTTCTTCTGACTTACTCTCAAATCTTTAAGATAGCAGATGACTGCTGATTGCTTTCTATTTTGTAGTATTTCTAAGAATTTCTCCACAGGAAAGATGTGATTCCAATTATTGGTCAAAAGACATTACAACCTAAGATAGTGTGGTGTCAGGCACCCATGAAAATACATATATTTTTCTTTTCTGGTAAAGGAAACCTTAACATTTATACCTACCAGTGCTCTACTTGAGGTAACTGTAGAATGAGAGAGCCAACCCTCGTATTTCTCTGTCTGACCTTCCCCAAGTTCCACTCATGTGTAGGAACCCTAGAAGTTCTAACTGTCTCTAAACTGATTATTGGGATTTCCACAGGGACATCATATTAGGAACTAGCTCCTAATTGTGGAATATAAATCTTCTCCTATTTTCCTCTGGTGGCTCATTATGATGCTGCTTCCTATTAACTAAAGGGATCACACCAGTGTCTGCCTAGGTTTCCAGTGTACTGCTTAAACTCGCAGAAGCCAAGTGAAAGCTGCTGTTGCCTAAGGCCAGAATCTTGGGTACCTTTGCCAATAACTCACATTTTCTGTAGTGTTGGTCCTAGAGAGATCACTGCCATTGCCAGCCTAGCTGCTGCAGGCATCTGTACCTCAGCCATCTGCAATTGCCATACTTGCTTTAGCCATAAGACTTCCACCAGTGGTGAGACAGTGCTCTCAGAGTCCATGAGAGTGACAGAGTAATGAGATTTATTCATTTATTCTACTCTTTCCTGAAGAGTCAGGCCTGAGTGAACAGGAGATAGGCCAGTGGAGACAGGGATGAGGCCATATTATTTCTCTATGAAGCACTCTTGGTGAACACAGTCATCTTGTTTTTTGCACCAGTTCCACTCTCTTTCCCTCCATGTCCCTATACCCATGATTCAAACAGTCCATCCAAACTGACTATAAAGAGCCCATTTGACCCAGCCTTCAGATGAGTGCAGATCTCCTTGAAATCTAAAATTATGTTCAAGCTGAATCTCTACCAAAAAAAGAAAAAGAGGGGAAAAGGACATTTAGAAAATTATTTCTGTTCTATCTGCTTTGTATTTCAGAAACTGCTCTCAAAATAAGTTCAAAAGAATAAAAAAAAGGAAGAAACAGACGCAAATGCTAGTGATATGCTGAAAATATTAAAAAAAAAAACCAGAAAAACAAACGAACAAAAAAACCTGATGATCATACATACATTAACTTTATAATAGTATTTACAAAATGGTAAGATACAGCAGCTACAAGGCATGCTGCCAGCGGGCTGCACAGTGCTGATTTCTGCAGTGCCCGTGAGTCTGTGCAGCAAATCTTTGGGAAAGAGAATGGTGGGGTCTAATGTTAGCAGCGGTGGAGCAGCCCCCTAGGGAAGGCCTATATAGATAACACAATAATAACTGCAGGGTGGACACCAGAGGTTACATGGCTGTTAGCTGCATTTGAGAAATCAATTAGGTAGGCCACTGAGAAGTTTAAACTGAAAAGAGAGTTATTTGATATTTTAGTAGAGAAACTCACTAGGATATATGAAGTAGAGTTTAAGAAAAATGATATTGAGGAAAAATATTATTTTAGTATGAGTATACTCACTCATATGAGTGAGTATATACATAGACTCATATACTAGGAAACAGATTGTTAGAAATTTTAGGAGGAACTGAGGCAGATGCTAAGAGAAAGATATTTATTGCTTATGTAAAAATGGCTTAAAGAATACTTTTTTAAAATAATAAAAATGATGGATCAGGAATTAGAAGATTTAGAACTGAAATCAAATTATTTTTCTTTGAGAATATCAGTAGTTTTCAGAACTGCAATTCTTGAATAAAAACTTCTCTAAGTTGGATCTTGGGAGAGGTTGAAGAAGTAGTCGTAAGGATAATTGTCAAAGAGCAGCCTTTTTACTGAATAACTTGTGCTTCCTTTGAGGTTTTTTTTTTTTTTTTTCTTCATCTGTAAAGAAAAGAATATCTAACTTTCGGATAAGATTTTAGATTAAACAATGTACCTAAAACCACGTAGAGCTTCCCAGGTGGTGCTAGTGGTAAAGAACCCACCTGACAATGCAGGAGACTTAAAAGGTACGGGTTTGGTTCCTGGGTCGGGAAGATTCCTAGAAGGAGAGCATGGCAACCCACTCCAGTATTCTTTCCTAGAGAATCCCATGGACAGAGGAGCCTGGTGTTGCTACAGCCCATTGGGTCACAAAGAGGTTGACTGAAGCGACTTAGCATGCAAAACCAAATAAAATCACCTAACACTGATTTCTATTTGAGAACATCTATGCACTAAAATGACTTCCCTCCTAGCTCAGGTGGTTTAAAAAAAAAAAAAAAATCACTTGCAATGCAGGAGACCTGGGTTCAATCCCTGAGTTGTGAAGATCCCTTGGAGAAAGAAATGACTACCCACTCCAGTATTCTTGCCTGGAATATCCCATGGACAGAGAAGCTTGGCGGGCTACAGTCCATGGGGTCATAAGTGTTGGACACGATGCAACTTAGTGACTAAACCACAACCACCATGCACTAAAAATACAATGGGTTTTTATTTTTAAATTATTTTCCCAAGTTAGTATTTGAGAAGTTTCAAACCTACAGGAAAGTTGAAAGAATGGTACAATAAACTGTGCAAACTCTTCACCAAAATTCTTCAATTCTTAACATTTGCTCATATCCATATTCCTTTAACTCTATTGTGTTATAACTAAAATACCTTAGGATGCATCCATCTCCCAGAATAAGAATATTCTTCTACATACTCACACGTTAAAATACTCTAGAAATTTAAAATTGATCTTATTATCTAAAATGGATCCCATATTTAATTTTCCCCATCACAATAATAATATCCTTTGTAACTTTTTTTAATTGTTTCTTTGTATTTTCAGTTTTTTACTTTGTTTTTATTCCAAAAAGCAATCAAGGATCATACACAGCATTTATTGATTCCCAGCATTTTCCAATGGGATTGCTATATGGCACTAGTGGTAAAGAATCCACCTGCCAATGCAATAGACATGGGTTCGATCCCTAGTTTGGGAAGATCCCCTGGAGGAGTAAATGGCAGCCCACTCCAGGAAGCTTGCCTGGAAAATTCCACAGACAGAGGACCTTGGCAGGCTACAGTCCCTAGGGTCACAAAGAGACATGACTGAGCACAGAGTGTATAAATAATAATTTCATTTCCAAATTAATAACGCTGATTTTTTAAGTCTCTAAGCCCACTTTCTCTCAATTCGGATTATCTGAGTGTTTCCTCATGATTAGATTCTAGTTACAAATAGGAATTTTGGGTTTTGGTTGGATAATGCATTCTTAGATATTGTGTACTTCTCAGTCCTTCAACCATGGAGAGAAATATGTTTGTCCCATTATCAGGGAGACTGAATGATTTCAGGTGATGCTAGATTTCTCAATTATAAAGTTATTTTTGTTAAGGCAAGTTCATGTGCCAGATGCACAGAGAGACTAAACAAACTGAAATACTGACGTTTGGAGCAGAGAAAGTTAATTGCAGGCCATGCAAGGAAATGGGTGACTCTTGCCCTAAAAAGTCATGAACTCCCCAAAGGGTTTCAGCAAAGTCCTTTTTTTTTTTTTGGCTGCACTGGGTCTTTGTTGCTATGCAGGAGCTTTCTCTAGGTGCGGGGTGCAGGCTTCCCATCGTGGTAGTTTCTCACGTTGCCCAGCAAGGGCTCTAGGGCGTGTGGGCTTCAGTCGTTGCAGCTCCTGAACTCTGGAGCACAGAATTAGTAGCTGTGGCTGA
Organism: Bos indicus x Bos taurus; assembly: GCF_003369695.1. Classification (NCBI taxonomy): domain Eukaryota; kingdom Metazoa; phylum Chordata; class Mammalia; order Artiodactyla; family Bovidae; genus Bos; species Bos indicus x Bos taurus. Next base: position 49,810,882 of record NC_040077.1, read on the forward strand.
CAGGCTTTGTTGTTCCGCCGCATGTAGAATCTTCCTGAACCAGAGCCTGAACAGATTTCCCCTGTGTGGCACTTTTAGAAGTCAGGTGAGGGGAGGTGGGTCACAGGGTCTATGATCAGCTTGTGCACAATTCTCTGATTGGCTGGTGGTGAGGTCGCAGTGAGGTGTCACAGGGGTTAGCATTCTCAGTCTTTAGGCTCCAGGAAGACTGGGGCTATGTATTCAGGGTCATCAAGTCATTAACATCTTCCAGTGGGGGCAGGAGTTCAAGGCTGCAAAACAACTCAAGAAATTTGCATCACATACTATAATCTGGGTACTTCAGAGAGGAGCTAAAGCAGAGAATGTGGGGAAGGCCTGTCCTGGGAAGACCCCCTTAAGGTCCTTCTCGGTTACACCTTTGCCTTTTCTAAGTATTAAGCAATATATGGCTATGATAATATGTTTTTCATAAAAAGGGTATTGCAAAACTCTTTAAAAGACAATTTTTAAAAATACTCAAAACATGAAGCAAGTCAGTTTAAATATTATCTCTTACTTTCATTGCCATCCTCCCAGCTGAATAAATGTAATCTTTTCAGCCCTAATCTCTACTAGGGAACACTATAAATGCCAAGGTAGTCTCTTGCATAGAGATACTAGAAATTGGAATGAGAGTATTTTCTGTATCTAGGAGGTGAAATCTTGTTTAAAATTTATCTTTCTAAACAAATACATTTGTGAGTTCTTGAATATTTATTTTCAGAAATGATTCAAAGTGTTGGTGCTGGAGGTGAGTGAAGCTGGCAGCTGCAGCTCTATTTCAAGGTCCTTTGGGATGGGTAATGCTGTGGTCATGACTTAGAAACACAACTTTCCCAGCCCCACTTCCTTCAATTACATGAAACTGGAGCCTGTTTTATATCTCTTTGACTGACTGAAAGTCCCACTAATGTCAACACCATACCCCCAATCCACACACATGATCCTTAGAAAATAATAAGACAATCCACATCTTTCTGCTGAACCTCAATTTTTTTTTTCTGCTGGCTGATGGCAATAGCCTGTAACTCTACCTCAATCCTTTTTCTTAAAAAAAAAAAAAAAAATCCCCGCTAAATGCTGCCTGTTATTGGTAATTTACCAAATGTTTCCATCTCTCTTTTCTTCCTTTTCCTTCCTACTCTATCAATGACTCAAATGCACATCTAAAAGTAAATTAAATGTATATTCCATATATATTTTAAATTATAGAATATTCCTCACTTAGTGTGTTATATTATAAAGCTAATTTAAATATATGAATATCAAAACTGGAGAAATTAATGTCAATAGTTTTCAAAGTTTTTTTATTGAAATGTAATTGACATACAGCACTGTATTGGTTTCAAGTATGCAATATGATTTGCTATTTGTATATATAGTAAAATGATAAGCACAGTAAGACCAGTTAACATTCGTATCCAACACCCTACATAGTTACAACTTTTCCCTGTGATGAGAAATTTTAAGATCTACTTTCTTAGCAGTATTAATAACTATAGTCACCATGTTGTACATTGTTATTTGATCATCTTCACACATTTTTCCTACTCATTCTCTCCCTTTCTTTGTTGATCTCATATCACTTTAATGGATTTAAATGGATTTACCTTGTTTCTTTTGAGATAAAAATAGACATGGGTCTTAAATATGGGCTTCAGTTTCCAACAGGCTAGGATCCTACCTACTCCATCCAGCCTTATCTTTTACTGTCTGTCTCATACACCTACCCTTCTTCCAGTTTCTTGAATAGGTGTTGCTCTCTCCTACTACAGGGATTTTACACATGTTATTTTATCTTCTGGAATATATCTCATTTTCTTCTGCTTCCTATTCTCATCTGGATAAATAGACTCTAAAGTTCTTGTTATAGATGTTTTTAATAGTTAAATACCCAAGATTTTAGTTAATTAATTAACTAATGGAGACATTAGTAAGATATTGTAACTAGTTCAAAAGAGATTTCAAAGAACACAGCAAACACACATGTATATATACACATCTACGTGCTGCATGTTCTAGTTGTCTCAGTCTTCTCCTACTCTCTGAGACTCCATGAACTGTAGCCGAGGCTTCCTTGGTAGCTCAGCTGATAAAGAATCCAAGTGCAATGCAGGACACCCTGGTTTGCTTCCTGAGTGGGGAAGTTCCCTTGGAGAAGGGATAGGCTACACACTCTAGTATTCTTGGGCTTCCCTTGGTGGCTCAGATGGTAAAGAATCCGCCTGCAATGTGGGAGACCTGGGTTCGATCCCTGGGTAGAGAAGATTCCTGGAGGAGGGCACGGCAACCCACTCCAGTATTCTTGCCTGGAGAATCCCTATGGACAGAGGAGCCTGGCAGGCTGCAGTCCATGGGGTCACAAAGAGTCAGACATGACTGAGTAACTCAGCTCAGCACAACATAGTGGACTGTAACCCAGATATGGAACTTGCCTCTCTTAAGTCTCCTGCATTGGTAGGCAGTTTCTTTACCACTAGTGCTACCTGGGAAACCCATACTTACCTCTACATGTGTGTGTTTGAGTGTGTGTTGTGTTGTGAGTGTTGTGTGTTTAGCTGTTTGCACATGTGTATTTATGGAGAGAGGCAGGCAATGAAGAATGCTGAGATGAATTTATAAAATTAGGTAAAGGTGATCAGTATCCACAGGGCAACAATCAGTTGTATTCTACTGGATGAAATATGTTTGTATTTCTATGGACAAGAACCATTTGCATTATAATATGTGTTCTACAACTTATTAAACTGTGCAATGGCTCAAATATAATGAAAAGTGTAGATAATCTAGAGTGGTGCTCTGGTCATGACTTCCAGTGATCTTTTATGCCTCTTTCCAAGTCTCACCATTTTCCTCAATCAACTCCTCCATCATGATCATAAAATCTCAAAGCTTACTTCTCCTAGTAATAACATTCAGATAATTGAGATTACTGAAGTCATAAAGTAAATTCTCTTTGAAAGTTTTCATAAGGGATCTTAGATCAGATTTTTGAAAGCCTGTATAATTTACTCTCCCAAGGGAATAATACTAAGTCTAAGAAACTCCACCAGATTTCTCTAGCCATACATGTAAATTTTGATGACTGCCTTCCTTTGCTATGTCAGCAAATTTACTAATTTTCATGTCCTACATGACTTTCTTAATTCCTGTAAGGCTGGGACCTGGGAAGCCAGGTACCAGGCCAATTTTCCTAACGTCTTATTTGACATTGACTCCAGACATAAACGATTTTATTTTTCTTAAAAAGTACCTATCCTACTTGAGTTAATCAACATAATTAAAGTCCCTTGGACTGCAAGGAGATCCAATCAGTCCACCCTAAATGAAATCAGTCCTGAATATTCATTGGAAGGACTGATGCTGAAGCTGAAACTCCAATACTTTGGCTGCCTGATGTGAAGAGCTGACTCATTTGAAAAGACCCTGATGCTGGGAAAGATTGAAGGTGGGAGGAGAAGGGGATGACAGAGGATGAGATGGTTGGATGGCATCACCAACTCGATGGACATGAGTTTGAGTAAGCTCTGGGAGTTGGTGATGGACAGGGAAGCCTGGCGTGCTGCAGTCCATGGGGTCACAAGAATCAGACATGACTGAGCAACTGAACTGAACTAAATTGTCAAATACAATACTCCAGATAAGGTCTTGGTTATGCAATTGATTCCCCAAATTGTGTCATGATAAATCATGATAAATGGAAGACAGATTCTTATTGATCCCCAATAAATAACTATTTGCCAAAGTAATAAAAAGTAAGAAGATTTAGTAAGAGTTTCCAGGAATTAGAATCAGACATGATTTTTAAATATTTTATTGTAGTTTTTAAAAACATAATTATGCATTCAAGTTAAGTAGAAAGAGAAAATACAGCTTTTTAAATCCAGATAAATATGACAATGAAACCATATCAACCACATTCAGACAAATAATCATAATCAAATGTCCCTCATCAGCTCATTCAGTCCTATCTAATTGAGTCTTCACTTATTGGATCTTTGGTTAAGAGGCTGTTTTCATAAAGCCCTTTGGCTTTTGGACTAAAATGAGTTCTGAAAGTCTGTCTCAGTCCACTGGTACAGTATGGAAGTTTTATAGCTGATGTGAGTTCAGAAGCTTGTATTTGAGAGTTTAAAGTATCAAAAGTTCAAAGTACCTGGAACAGTAATTTCCCACAGGCTTTGAGACTGTCCTTGGTTGAAGATTATATTAAAGCCCTCTGGTAAACTCTAAATTAAAGTTTAGGTAAACTCTAAATTAAAATAAAATCTCATTTTAAATGATAGATTTAATGGCTGTGATTTATTTAATAATATAACCCAAAATATCAATATGGAAAAGATCACATTTCTCTTTCGAGGTAGAGAATAATTTAGAAGAATTTTGATGAGTGTTTCTGCAGGTAAAACATAGTATAGTCAGCAATAGCATTGATACATCTCCAGGGAATTCCTATGGTGGCATACAAATTCTGAAATATGTGCATTAATTTATCTACACACATTTAACAAAGGAAGATCTTGTTTCTCCTAATTGGACAGATTTTCCCATATAATAATTTACAATACTAGCATAGTAAAGAAATCTAATTCTATCTAGCATTTCTCTGGGAAATTTCAAAGTTAGTTTTACATATTAAAGTTATGCTGAGACTTTCCTTTTATTCCTTTAACATATTTGAAATTTGACATTGAGAAGACAAACTCAAAATATTTATCAGAAGAAAGAATTTGACACTTATTAAGAAAGGATCATCCATGCCTAAAGATGCCTATTTAAGCACAGTGAGAAGAAAGCATTTAACAATACACGTGGAAGGTAATGTAATTATAAAGAACCCTAGGTCTTTCATATGTAAGAAAAAATTTTTTTTCTTTTTTCTTTAATATCAAAGCATAATTAATTCAACATAAAGCATAAGAAAAGTGTTTGGTAAAACATGAAATCTCTGCTGAGGAAATCAGGTGAAGCAGGTAAAAAAATAATATTTCACAAAGTAGTCAAAGGCATTAGTCAGTAAACCTAGAAAGTAATTCTAATGAGATTAAGTGAAATTTGACAGACTTTTATTTAACACCTTTCCTCACTTTACAGACTTAGGTATTATATTCCACTGCAAATAAAATTTGCTTCCCAAGCTTTCTCTTTCATTAGTCTTTTTCATAGTGTAAAACTAACTGACTTTTTATTTGAGGACAGTGGTTCTCGCTTGGGTCTGAGAGTTCAAAAGTATTTTCAAAATAGTATCACCATGTTTTATGTTAACAGACAATGTGTTAATCATTGTTATCATAATTCAATAAATACAAATGTTAATTTTCCATTTTAACATCCAATTAGTTAAATATTGAAAATTATAATTCCCGTAAACAAAAGCTATTTGGCATCCTTAGAGAATTTTAATAATTTTGGTCCAGAGACCAAAAAGATTGACAACTGCTGCTTTAGGCCAAAACACTTCTTTTTTCTTGAAAAACAAAAGCACTCGCACATACACAGTTTGATGTCTTGGTTTTTATTGCTCTTAGTATAACTTCAACTAATTAAATTAATTATGGGTATAGGTATTTAACCATAACACCATCACAACAATAACAGAGACTTCTATCACTCCCCCCTCCCCGCCCCCACCGCCAAAGTTTTCTTCAGGCTTTTTGTAATCCATCCTGCCTTCCATTCCCATTTCCAGATGGGGGATAGCTACTGATCTGCTTTCTTTCACTATAGATTTGTTTGTATTTTCTAGAATTTTATCTGGAAAGGAAACATACAATATGTATTTTTTCCAGATTAAAGCATAATGATTTTAAGATTTATTCATGTTATTCTGTAATCAGTACTTTGTTCTTTTTGTAGCAGTATTATATTATCTGGATATACCACAGTTTGTTTGAGCTTCCCAGGTGGCTCAAGTGGTAAACAATCTGCCTGGCAATGCAGGAGACGCAGGGGATGTGGATTCCGTCCCTGGGTCAGGAAGATCTCCTGGAGGAGGAAATGGCAACCTACTCCAGTATACTTGTCTGAAAAGTCCCATGGACAGAGAAGCCAGTTGGGCTACAGCCCACAGGGTTGAAAGAGTTGGACATATAATGTGTTTACCTACTTAACTATTGATGAGCCCCATGTGTTGTTTCTAGTTTTATAAGTCAAGTTGTTATGGTAGTATACAAAAAAATTATTACCTTTAACCACAGTAAGTAACTGTTATTTCACAATCAGGGCACAGATACGTGAAAATGCCTGGCAAATGACAGCATTTTAGCAGATGAGCAGAACCCATGAGGACAGGCATCATACCTCTCAGCTGCACACATCCAGTTCTCACCTTCTAAATGTGTCAAGTATAGCACTTACATTATCCTGACCGAAAGCTCTAGTCTCTCTGTAATACATAGAAGTAATATATAAACTTAAAATTATGCTCAATGAACGATGTTTCAGTATTCTCTTACTCAGAAAATATTTAGCTATTTAGATTATTTAGTTAAAAGAATAGACTCAGGAAATTCACTTAATAGAGGGTGTATTTGCAATTCACTAAAAGTGAATCAATGAATAAGCTTCTCTGTTATCTTGATTATGTTCAAGTACCATGGAGAGTCAGAAAACCTGATGCAACTCCAAGACAATATCATTGCTTACAGCCTTTCTCTGAGTTTAGGTGCTGAAGAAAAAACTCCTTGGGACAGAGGAAATTATGCCTGCGTTTCCCAATCTATAAAACAATTGTTGAGATTATTAAATGAGTTAACTTGGTAAAATTGCTTAGAACTGTATTTGACACATGAAAGTGAAAGTGTTAGTCAATCGTGTTGGACTCTTTGTGACCCAATGACTGTAGCCCACCAGGCTTCTCTCTCCATGGATTCTCCAGGCAACAATACTGGAGTGGATAGCGAATCCCTTCTCCACGGCATCTTCCCAACTCAGGAATTGAACCAGGTCTCCTGTATTTCAGGCACATTCTTTACTGTGTGAGCCATCAGGGAAGCCCCCATTTGACCCATAGTAAATGCTCAGTAAAGCTTAATTTTCATCGTCATCTTTAGCATCATCATTGTCAGAAAAATCCTGATAATAGGTATTTAAGAAAAGGTATTTAAAAAATTAAGTTCATACTCGGTTAGAAATGAATTAGTGACTGCATGATCACACCATTTTAAAGATGAAAGTGCAGAAATTCAGAAGAATTCATAAATTTCCCATAATCACAGAACTTGTTAGGACTTTGCTACATCATATCAGTGTGGGATCATATCACAATTCTTAGAATGCCAAAGGCTACGATTTTAAACAAAATCTTTATCTTGGGATTAGTATGTGTGCCTCAGCTGGTTAAGAATCTGTCTACAAAGAGGGAGACCTAGGTTCAATCCCTGGGCTTGGAAGATCCTCTGGAGAAGGGAAAGGTTACCCACTCCTGTATTCTGTTCTGGAGAATTCCATGGACAGAGGAGCCTGGAAGGCTACAGTCCATGGGATCACAAAGAGTCAGATGCAACTGAATGACTTTCACTTTCACTTTCATGTTATGACTGGTGAATGCTTTTCTTCTAGTTATAGCGCATGGTCAGGTTAGGTGAATGGGTTAAGTTTAGAAAGGGGATTTTTCAAGGAAACTTTTTTTTTTCTTTTTTTTAAGTAAAAAGGTACCTAATCATTGGAAAATATTTGTAAAATACAAGAGTATATATAAAAAGAACATCAGATCAAATCAAATCAGTCGCTCAGTCATGTCCAACTCTTTGCGACCCCATGAATCACAGCACGCCAGGCCTTCTTGTCCATCACCAACTCCCAGAGTTCACTCAGACTCACGTCCATCGAGTCAGTGATGCCATCCAGCCATCTCATCCTCTGTCGTCCCTTCTCTTCTTGCCCCCAATCCCTCCCAGCATCAGAGTCTTTTCCAATGAGTCAACTCTTCACATGAGGTGGCCAAAGTACTGGAGTTTCAGCTTTAGCATCATTCCTTCCAAAGAAATCCCAGGGCTGATCTCCTTCAGAATGGACTGGTTGGATCTCCTTGCAGTCCAAGGGACTCTCAAGAGTCTTCTCCAACATCACAGTTCAAAAGCATCAATTCTTTGGCGCTCAGCCTTCTTCACAGTCCAACTCTCACATCCATACATGACCACAGGAAAAACCATAGCCTTGACTAGACGAACCTTTGTTGGCAAAGTAATGTCTCTGTTTTTCAATATGCTATCTAGGTTGGTCATAACTTTCCTTCCAAGGAGTAAGCGTCTTTTAATTTTCTGGCTGCAGTCACCATCTGCAGTGATTTTGGAGCCCAGAAAAATAAAGTCTGACACTGTTTCCACTGTTTCCCTATCTATTTCCCATGAAATGATGGGACTGGAGGTAATCTAATCTATAATCTTCCTTTCCATAACTACTCTAAACTGGCAGGTATTTCTTTTCTCTCAGTTTAGGTATGTATTTATTATTATTATTTTTATAAAATTGTTATGAAATTCAAAGTTCATTTATTTAATAAAGAGAATAGTTGGAAGGAAAGTAGATACCTCTCTTGGTAGCACTTATATCTGGGCCTTTTCATTTTGAGTGTCCAGTTTTTCAAGTGTAAGAAGCTGACTGCACTTTACCATTCTTTAGGGCATAAAGGCAAACCGTTTGTCTTTTGATTCTTAATTTATTACTTCACAGTTGTAATCTCCGGAGCTGTAGAGGATGTTCATCTCTTTACATTGAAATGTGCTCCCACCATACACACTTTTTATTTTCTTTCATGTGGATTTTAGAATTACCTTGTCAAGATCCACAATATTGGCCCATTAAGATTTTAATTTCTATCATATTGAGCCTATAAATCTTGAGAATTATTATTTTTATATATTTATTTTTCTAAGATTTGGAAAAATCTGGATTTTATTTTCTATTAAAATATATTTGTTGGTGATTTTACAGAAGCTTGCTTTTTAAAAATATATTGACTCTAATCAAACTTTGTTAAAATTATTCCTAGAATAATTCATTAAATTTTGCCATTTTAGCTTTTATTTTATTTTCCTTGCTATTGCCATCTAACTAGTTACTGTTACTAGTTACTAGTTACTGTTAATGTGGAGAAGTTTCTGAAAAAAATAAAATAAAACACAACACATCATTTTCTCTAGTATTTCTGCTTCTTTATATTTTATGGTTTGTTTCTGTAATTAGAATTTCCAGAACAGTTTTCAAAACAGTTTTTATATAATAAATCAGATCAATTGTTGTTGGATTTAGAGTTCTACCAGTCAGCATGGCATAGACTGTAGGTTTTAGACAAAAAATTAACCCTGGCATTTCATAGTGTTTCTTTTTTCAAGAACTAGCATTTTATCATATTTTATTTTGCATGCTTTCTTTTTATGTCTGATGTTGCATATACATGTGTTTAGTGACCAGTTTCTTCTTTTTAAAACTCTGTTGTTCTTGGAATGCACTCACTTTGATTTTGATGGTTGATGAGAAATGAGGGATAGAAAGGAGGATTAAGAGAGTTCTCCTTGATTGAGAACTCTAAGACTTAACACATTCTTATTTTTGAAAGAGAAGCACATCTTCCTAAACTAATTGCACAAAGCATTATATAACAAGGAATTATGTTTTCTGGTGGCCAGATTCTCTGATTCTTGAGACACAGCCAGATGTGGAAGCCTAACTGCTATAACCACAAAACCCACAGAAATAGATTTTGGGCTGATGGTGAAGGCTTTGGTGTGTGAAGTCAGCACCAAGCATTTATCACTGAATTTTTCACAAAGTGCTTTGGAAGCCAAAAATACTGGTAGTTGTGATTCAGGAACAATACATGTATAATTCGTTATGTGAAGAAGAAGTAGTCTAAAACATCTTTTAAACTTTTGCTTTTTCCCTGAGTGTTCATTTGTGCATAATTTTGCAGAAAGTAGGCTATTAAAATGAAGCATTTAAAAATAAATGAACATAATTTGTATTAATCTTTCATTTGCCTTTTTAGCCATACCTACATTTATCTATTTGATCTAACACTCTTTAATGCATATTATTTCTCAGTCACTGCCAACAGTGGTAAAGGATTATATAGTAGCTTAGGCAAAAATACGGTGAGGACATTCTCATTTTATTTGGTGGTGGTGGGTATGTGTGAGAGTGTTCTAATCTTTATAAATAGAGTTCCGGACATGAGAGTCATATTACTTTTATTCTCTGTTCCCCTACTTTGTTCTCCCCAAAGCAAGCACAATCTTTCTGTTTTACACCTACATGTATTTTTAAGGCATGCATTTATAAGTGCATACTTCTGTGTTTTAATAAAACATTAAATTTTATAGCAAGAATTGTCTATACAGCTTAAAGCAAATGCTATTCTTAACATATATCTCTAAAAGTCAGTTTTTAAAAGATAGGCATACTTCTATTTAAGCAATATTTTATAATTTATGAAATATCTTTGTTGGATTTAGAGCTAAGAAACACTTTAAAGATCATCTAGCCCAAATTTACCTGTGCTCCCAGAGCAGAAAGACAACCAAAACCGAGATGTCCTGCTGGGTATAGGCCTTTTAATCATCTCATTCGTATTTACTCTGTCTTTTGCCATGTTCTGATGCAGCCCCACTACAAACCAATAAGGTGATAGATTTGTGTACATTGACAGAGTCCGGCACATTATGTCTAAAGGTTAGTAATTTCTAATGATGATCCCCATCATCTAAAATTATGCATGCTTGTCTCTTTTCAATGTTTGAGAAAGAGCTCTTAACTTTATCAGTATTAAGATGTGCTACTGGCTTTTGGCAGTTGCTATAGAGATTTTAGGAGTGGAGACACTGACACATTAAGTATATACATCAATTTGATTATGTATTTTATTTTCTGAAAGTTTAAATGTGGGGGAAAAAACAATATATTGTAGTTTTTTGTGGTTTAAGGATTCCCTATATCTAATCAGGTCATGACATGCATTATACTACTTTAAATCTTATTTAGATGCATATTTTGCTGTTAATCTCATTTTAAGAAATTGCATTATATGACCTAACATGTGTAAAATGTTAGTTCAAAGAAGACATTCACAAAATAGAATTCCAGTTGTTCCCTTTTATTATTATCATTAGTATTATCGTTATTACTTTTCACACTATGTGCTAAGCTTTTAGTAAGATTTCCTCCTTTTTCACCTGGAAAAAGGAACTAGAAAATAATGTAGGTTCTCCTTTTACAAGAAACATAACTTCAAGATAGGTTCTGCACTTTTTTCCAGAAAACTGAATGGCTTAAAATCTCAAAGAGCTGTGTTTGGGATGCTCAGTTAAAGCATTGGAGATGCTGTGCTCATCTAGAGACATGAGGAAATTAATTTCATACTAGAGCTTTGAATGCCCTGCTATAGAAATTGGTTTCTATTATTTGGTAAGTCTAATAAAATGTGCCACTGGGGGCAAAAGTAATCTTTGGTTAAGTTGAGTGTGCTAGTTCTTCAATTCAGATTTTTACTCAGCCTCTCACCAGCTGTGAGACCTTAGAGAAGGAACATCTTTCTCTCTTCAGCTACTTTTTATAACATCCAGAGTGAAAGGGAGCATGTTAGTTTCTGAGAATTGTTACAGAGGTAGAACTATGCTGATTGCATTGGAGATGACTGCTAGTATTTCATGGAAGTTTTCAACTTTCTGAAATAAACTGTGTATTTGCATCTTTCAGACAGATACCATTTATATTAATTTTCCTCCTATTATTATCTAGTGTGAAGTCATTTTGGTTTTAAGTTTATGGTATGTTTTTATTCATTATAAAGATAGGGAAAAAAGAAGAACCTTGACATACTGTGATTGTTCTTATCTTTCTGTCTAAAACACATGAATTTAGGTGCCTCACAATTACTTTCTGAGGTCTATGATTAAAATCATCTACATTTCAATCTTTTCACATCAGTAAGCATTTATTTATACAGTATTTTTCAAATTTCTTGTCACTTTCTTCCTCTTAAAATTAAAATAAAAATTGCTAGTAACTGGAAATAAGACACAGATATTCAGGAAATGTAATTTGGCAATAAATGCTGTTTTAAAGTACACTGCATGGTTTGTGGATAAATATTTCTTTAATGTGTGTAATTACTGGATCAGCAGAATAAATGTGGTCATGTCCTTGTAATTAATACATTGTCAAAAGTTCATTTAAGTATAATAATTTTACTGGGAAAATGCTGTCTATGTGTTTCCTGCAATAATTTGTTAAATTAAGTGCAATAAATATAAAATTACTCTTAGGAATATATTTATTTTTTTCAAGTTCTTTTTTACTAGGTGTCACATAATGCTTTTAGGAAGCCCTTCCATATCTTCCCTTTACACTAGCCCTTACCTCTTCAATTAAAAGCCCTCAAGCAAGAGTAAGGATAGATACTAAATATTACAATTAACTTTTCTATAAATTTCACTTTATCTTTAGAATTATTATAATATAGTGTATATTGCAGCTTAGGTTGAAAATATTTAGCCAGAAATCATGCATGCAGACTGCCAGGTGGTCTTGGCCTTAATACAGAATACCGGTAAAGCATGCTGTCCCCTTCTGCACTCAACTGAATATTTCTCTGTGGAGGTTGGAGTCACAGCAGTACAGAATTCTAGAGCTGGAAGGGATCTCAGAGATCACCCTGTGCAACCCCTTCATTTTATAATCTTGCCACCTTGCTCCAAGCCCTCCATACAAGGATTTAGGCCTCTACAAAGTGAAATAGCTGTGGGCACTCAAGGAAGACATGATAAATTAAAGGTGCTTTCTTTTTAATGTTACAGCCAAAGGGCTGCAGAGAGATATGTTTTCCATTGTCTGACATTTTACTTGTGGTGGGCATGTAGCTGGAAGTTCTATAAATAAAGGGCAGTGAGGAAACCGAAGATACTGAGCAGGGTTGGGAGAAGAATGTACTGTGTGGAAGACATGGCTGGAAGTCATATGCAGCTAGCAAATACCTTGTTATTTTTGCTCTACTCAAGTTATTGATGGATGAGGGATAAAGGACAAGATAAAGGCTGGAGCAGGTAGGAAGGAGAATGGACAGTTGCTAAGTCCAGCCTAGACTGATAGCTGCTGTTCTTAGATCCAGTAAACTGAGGTGGGTTGACCACTTGAAAATGTCTTCATGACCTCTTTGCACCCAGTTTTCTTTTTAAAAAATATTCAAAAACTTTGACTCCAGATCAACGTTTCAAATATTATACATTTCAATCATTATGAGTCCAAAATCTAGCCTGCTTCAGAGAATATACCAACTTTACAATTAAATCAGGTTTTTCTTATTTTGCTAACTTGCCCTATAATAGACTACCCACCCTCTATATACTGTTGCTGCTGCTGCTGCTAAGTCGCTTCAGTCGTGTCCGACTCTGTGCGACCCCATAGACAACAGCCGACCAGGCTCCCCCGTCCCTGGGATTCTCCAGGCAAGAACACTGGAGTGGGTTGCCATTTCCTTCTCCAATGCAGGAAAATGAAAAGTAAAAGTGAAGTGGCTCAGTTGTGCCAGACTCTTAGCGACCCCATGGACTGCATGCAGCCTACCAGGTTCTTCCTTCCATGGGATTTTCCAGGCAAGAGTACTGGAGTGGGGTGCCATTGCCTTCCCCACTCTCTCTCTCTATATATACTAATGTACCACTAACTTAAATTTACTGTTTGTACTTGATGTTGACTGAAGAATGTTAAATAGGAAAGAGTTACTATAATTGAGTGAGGTAAAACAAATTCTTAAAATTCAATATTAAGCATTGTGACACCTAAACATATATTACCATTTCCCATCTTGGAAATCATTGCACTGATTGTTTCTCTCTTACATTGACCTCTTCATGTAAAAACTCAGACTCTCCATTCATACCTGGTTCTTGTGTATATCTTCTTTCATCATCACACTCTTTCTGTCTTGGGCTGATTTTTCCTACGCTAATGTAGAATCATTCTATTCTGTCTTTATATTGCCTCTCGCCAAGATCACACACTGATGGGCTCATCACCTACACAGATATCTAACACTATTCCTAAACAAGAAGCCATGGCCTTTTATTATACTACTCCCTAATTATACAAAAACTGCACAATGTATTCTTATACTAATTTCTTTTCCTTTCTGATCATTTAAGTCTTATTTGAGCAACCATAGAAAGCATATGGGGTTTCCATGGTGGCTCAGATGGTAAATAATCTGCCTGCAATACAGAAGACCCAGGTTCAGTCCCTGGGTCAGAAAGATCCCCTGAAAAAGGTAAGGGCTACCCACTTCAATATTCTTGCCTGGAGAATGGAGAGAGAAGAGAGGAGCCTGGAGGGCTATAGTCCATGGAGAGAGGAGCCTGGAGGGCTATAGTCCATGGGGTCACATGACTGAGCGACTAACCCTTTCACTAACTTTTTCAGAAAACATGTAAGAAGAGGGAAGAAGGGGAGCCTTCACAATACATTGCATGAACATAAAATCTAGTTGTGAAAATATGTAGCAGATAGAATAGACAGAGAGAGAAAGAGAGAGAGATAATGCTGATAACTAGCTGGGAAACAGAAAATAACCAAGCCGTTGGTTATAATCAATTAAGCACGAGGTACTGTACAATGATATGAATATATGAATGTTCAGAGTGTAAAGAATTCAGAATTCAGAGGCTGAGTTGGTAGAATTTTCTGGGTAGTTTCAGTGCATAGTCATGGAACATGGACATGGATAACAGTTGTTTTTAGATCCAATGAACTGAGACAGGTTGACTTTGAAATTAATTAACCTAAGCTTTTGGGCTCTTCACTTGCATGGATCCTTGGTACTGGTACGGGCTCTGACAACATGCTTATATGGTCCTATATTTGCATTTATGATCAAAAGTTATAAAAGTAGTTTAGTTGATTTAACCACACTTGGTAAAACTCCTGCCTATTTTCCTTCCAATTTCCTCTGTATGACCCTCCCTCTTTATCAAGTGGTATTACAGCAGTCATATCCTGTTTGGGGCTCTTACTCAGGGGAAGTTAAGTTGGTGATACGTTAATTTCAGTTTAATGGGTTAGGTTTGTGTGTTTCACGACCACTTTTTCAGAATTTCCAGATAGAATTCAATACATTAGGTAAATTTTAATTTCAGATAATGAATAGATAATTCAGTTGTAAGTATGTCCAAAAAATTATCTATGCATATGAATTACAAGCTTCACTGGCCACCCCCTATTTTCCTTTGCTAAATCTTACTATAGCACACTCGTGTGTTTGGTTTCTGCTATTCGTCCTGGTGGGGAATGGCCACCAGGTGTGCGTCTCATCCACTGTGCCTACTCCCCACTCATCAAGTCCCAAAGGTGTGGGTTCAGAGGTCATATAGCAAAATGGTCATGGTCAGTGCTGCCCTGGCACTGGAAGGATACCTGTCTGTGGTGGAAGAGAAACAAGGTTCAGAATCTCCTACATTAGAAGCTATATTGTGAAAAATTTTTCTCAAATTTACAGCTCATAAATAAAAAGAAGAATCTCACAGAAGTTTCCCCAAATTTGACAACAGTGCTAATAGTTCACATGCTTTTATCAACAATGACCTGTGATCCTGAAAATAACTCTTCTAAACTACCAATATAGAAAAAAAAATCAGATATACTATAAGGGAGATTTTATTATCTTTTCATTGTATAATAAATGATAATATTAAGATATTATAGTTCTATGAAGAGCCAAAGAATACACGAACAAAAATTGGAGGGGAAAAAGATTTTAGAGATGGACCAGGTAGCCAATTGATACAATTATTATTTTTCAAGTATTTGTGATGATTACTCTATTTAACTGCTTTAAAAATGATATTTTGGTGTGTTTTCTCATTCTAAGCAAATATATGTGCATTCTTAATTTTGCTTCCTTCCTTCTTAAAGAGGATTCTCAAAATTGTAAAAGCTTTAGACTTGGTGTAATGGCTTGAGCGTCATCCAAAGATTCATAGAGTTATTTTCATACTGTGTTTGGTGTGTTTTGTAAATCTTGATTCTTTTCCATTAAAAAAAAAAAAAGAAAAAAAAAAAAAAAAAAACTATGATTTTGAGTTAGTTATAACCTACATTGGGCTTCCCTGGTAGCTCAGCTGGTAAAGAATCCTCCTGCAATGCAGGAGACTTCAGTTAGATTCCTGGGTTGGGATGATCCCCTGGAGAAGGGATGGACTACCCACTCCAGTATTCATGGGCTTCCCTGGTGGCTCAGAAGGTAAAGAATTTTCCTGGAATGTGGGAGACCTGGGTTTGATACCTGGGTTGGGTAGATCTCCTGGGTTGGGTAGATCTCTTGGAGGAGAGCATGGCAACCCACTCTAGTATTCCTGCCTGGAAAATCCCCGTGGACAGAGAAGCCTGGCAGGCTACAATCTGTTGGGTCACAAAGAGTCAGACATGACTGAGTAACTAAGTACATCACCTACTGTGGCTCAATAGTTGGGAATTAACTGTGATATCAGATTGCCTGTGTCCAATTCAAACTTTTTCCTCTTTTTACATCTATGACCTTAGGTGAATTGCTTGGCTCACCTGTGCCTCAGTAGAATAAATAAGATTATTGTTAGAACTAAGTGAGATAATTGTGATAAAAAAAACTTAGAAAAATAACTGACACATGAAGCCTTAATAAATTGTGAACAATATTAGTACCATTATTATCAGTGTTATGATTAGACCAAAAATTCACCCCATGTAATTTATTAAAAAGCAGTAGGTACAAATGGGAGTATATTAGGCTCACAGTCTCATGGATCACTTAAGTTATTTCATGAGCGTGTCTACATAAAGATACACAGGTTTTAACAATGAAACTCAAAGAAAGATGGGTGACCACAAGTGTCCCTTACTGTGCAGCCCCAAATGCGAACCATCTACAAACTCATAGGGTTATCTTCTTATTGTATTTGGTTTGTCTTCTAGATTTGAGGTTCTCTTCAATTATAGAAAAATGAGCATCTGTGATTTTTGAATCAGTTATCAACTACTTATTCTTACAAGGCAGAAAAGGAGATTTTCTTCTCAGTGTAAAAGAAGAAAAAATATCATAATATATGAGTCTCTCCTTTAGACTGTCAAAGTGATTCAGAATAAAATTATACCACTTAAAGTCACATTTGCTCAAGTCCCACTCACACCACATAATAATCAATGTGCTTTCACCAGGATAAAGCAGAAACTGGCCATCAGTCTGGATGGTCTTGGGGCACTTATGTCTGCCTCAGTGGGAATCTCAAATACTTGCTGACCCTGAACAACTGCTCATGAAGTTCTATGACATCCATTAATTCAGTGTAATAATTTCATGGTGGACATTCAAAATAGATTCAAGTGCATGTTTGAAGCAAAGGAAAAGTAGTCATTTTACATATACAGAAATAATCATACATTAATATAAACAAGATAGGTTTGTGTGAGATGACACAAACTGAATGTTAAGAACTGAATGGTTTCATCTCCCTAAAATGTGCATGTTGAAGCCCTAGCCCCCAATATGATACAGATGGCACTGCTGCTGCTGCTGCTAAGTCGCTTCAGTCATGTCTGACTCTGTGTAACCCCATAGACGGCAGCCCACCAGGTTCCCCCGTCCCTGGGATTCTCCAGGCAAGAACACTGGAGTGGGTTGCCATTTCCTTCTCCAATGCATGAAAGTGAAAAGTGAAAGTGAAGTCGCTCAGTTGTGTCCAACTCTTAGTGACCCCATGGACTACAGCCTACCAGGCTCTTCCGTCCATGAGATTTTCCAGGCAAGAGTACTGGAGTGGGGTGCCATTGCCTTCTCCCACACTAGATGAAATCATAAGAGAAGGGCCTCCCTCAATGGAATTAGTATCCTCAGAAGTGGACAGAGAAAGACCAGAGCTAGCTTTTACTCTCTCTCTCTCTCTCTACTGTGTGAAGAAACAGTGAAAAATTATCCATCTGTAAGTCAGGAATAGGGAACCAAATTATCCATTACCTTGATCTTGAACTTTCCAGCCTCTAGTACTGTGAGAAATAGTAATCTGGCAAAAAGTTTGCTTGGGGGTCTCCATAATGTCTTTTGGGAAACCCCAAACAGAGTTTTTGGTCAACTCAATAAATTCTGTTATTTAAAACATCCAGTTTTGTTACGGCAGCTTGGGCTGACTATGACAGTATGTATTGAAGTATATCCTCTTTTACTCTATGGAATCTTGTTGTTAATTCACTAAGTTATGTCAGTCTCTGTGACCCCATGGATTGCAGCATGCCAGGCTTCCCTGTCCTTCACTATCTCCTGGAGTTTGCTCAAGCTCCTGTCCATTGTACCAATGATGCCATACAACCATCTCATCCTCTATCACTTCCTTCTGTTCCTGCCCTCAGTCTTTCCCAGTATAAGCATGTTTTCCAATAAATTGGCTGTTTGCATCAGGTGGCCAAATCATTGGAGCTCCAGCTTCAGCATCAGTCCTTCCAATGAATATTCAGGACTGATTTCTTTTAGGTTTGACTGGTTTAATCTCCTTGCTGTCCAAGGGACTCTCAAGAGTCTTCTCCAGACTCACAGTTTGAAAGCATTAATTCTTTGGCACTCAGCCTTGTTTATGGTCCAACTCTCGCATCTATTCATGATTGCTGTAAAAACCATGGCTTTGACTATACAGATCTTTGTTGGCAAAGTGATGGCTCTGCTTTTTAATATGCTGTCTAGGTTGGTCATGGCTTTTCTTTCAAGGAGCAAGCATCTTTTAATTTCATGGCTGTTGTCACTGTCTGCAATGATTTTGGAGCCCCCAAAAATAAAGTCTGTAACTGCTTCTACTTTTTCCCCATCTATTTGCCATGAAGTGATGGGACCAGATGCCATGATCTCAGTTTTTTGAATGCTGAGTTTTAAGCCAGCTTTTTCACTCTTCTCTTTCACCTTCATCAAGAGGCTCTTTAGTTACTCTTCACTTTCTGCCATTAGAGTGGTATCATCTGCACATCTGAGGTACTTGACATTTCTCCCTACAATCTTGATTCCAGCCTGAGCTTCGTCCAGCCTGGCATTTTGTTCAGTGTACTCTGTATATAAGTTAAATGAGCAGGGTGACAATATACAGCCTCAACCTACTCCTTTCCCAATTTTGAACCAGTCTGTTCTTCTATGTTCAGTTCTAACTGTTGCTTCTTGACCTGTATACAGGTTTCTCAGGAGACAGGTAAGGTGGTCTGGTATTCCCATCTCTAAGAATTTTCTGCAGTTTGTTGTGATCCACATAGTCAAAGGCTTTAGCTTAGTCGTTGAAGCAGAAGTAGATGTTTTTCTGGAATTTCCTTGCTTTTTCTATGATCCAACAGATGTTGGCAATTTAATCTCTGGTTCCTCTGCCTTTTGTAAATCCAGCTTATACATCTGGAAGTTCTTGGCTCACGTACTGTTGTAACCTAGCAAGAACTTTTTTTATAATACTTCATGTGACACGATGGCATTCTTTGTCAAGGTAACTTATGCTAGATTTCCCTGCAGTGTGCTCCCTTCATCATGGTGCTCCCACTATGCTCTTTTCCATGGTGAAGCATTTATCCGAGTCAACTGAAATGACAGATTCTGTCTCCCCCCTGGTTTCTGAGGTCTGTTAGGTCCCCATTTTTCTGAATCCCTAGTACCTACTATGATGTCTGGCACGAAGTTATGCTT
This sequence comes from Bos indicus x Bos taurus, assembly GCF_003369695.1. Classification (NCBI taxonomy): domain Eukaryota; kingdom Metazoa; phylum Chordata; class Mammalia; order Artiodactyla; family Bovidae; genus Bos; species Bos indicus x Bos taurus. Next base: position 49,830,566 of record NC_040077.1, read on the forward strand.
TCGATAATGTTTTTTATGTGAAAGAATGAGATGGGGTACATATATTTTACTTGCTTAACATTTCACTTGACTACTGTCATATCTGCTGTCTGCCAATAAATGAAAGTGAAAAAGTGAAAGTGAAGTCGCTTATCCGTGTTCGACTCTTTGCGACCCCATGGACTGTAACCTATCAGACTCCTCCAACCATGAGATTTTTCAGGCAAGAATGCTGGAGCAGGTTGACATTTCCTTTTCCAGGGGATCTTCCCAACCCAAGGATTGAACCCGGGTCTCCTGCATTTTAGGCAGATGCTTTACCATCTGAGGCACCAGCCAATAAATAGTTACATTATTTTTTTTTATTTTATTTAAATTTTAAACTGTACATAATTGTATTAGTTTTGCCAAATATCAAAATGAATCCACCACAGGTATACATGTGTTCCCCATCCAATTCACTTTGGACCTTACTACTGTTATTTAAAATTCTTGATCTTATCTTGTTATTTATGTATTTGGCTATGCTGGGTCTTCATTGCTGCATAGGCTTTTTCTCCAGTTGTGAAGAGTGAAGGCTACTCTCTTTTGCGATGCACAGGCTTTCCATTGTGAGGACTTCTCTTGTTGCAGAGCATGGACTCCAGCATACAAAGGCTTCATAAGTTGCTGCACAAGGGCTCAGTAGTTGTAGCTTCTGAGCACAGACTCAATATTTGTGGCAGATGGGCTCAATTGCTCCATAGCATGTGGGATCTACCCAGATCAGGGATTGAACCCTTGTCTCTTGCATTGGCAGGTGAATTCTTCACAACTAAGCCAAGGGAAGCCCCTTGATCCCATTTTGAAAAAGAACCTCATGCTATGGATTTTGTAGAATGTGTATCTAATACGTACATATATCAAATAAAGACACAATACATAAGAGGCACAACTAAGCATTGAGCTTGGAAAAACACTAGACAATCTTGATCTTCACATCTCAGAATATGATTCTAAATTCCCAGCAAAGTTGTAGAGGGTAGAGAGTTATCATGAAAACATATATCCTCCTGAAGTCTGTATTCTTATAAGTGTTTGCTGCCCTGGACCACTGTGATTATAGAACACATATTGAAGAAGCACAGAGTTCTTTACTGAATTCCAAACATCATCAGTTCAGGGACAAATGCTTAGCTAAGGCTCACATCTATCATTCTGGTTGGTACATATGGTAATTTTCTCTAAATTGGCTGGTTTTCTCAGGCTACTGTATCATCCTGAGATATTAAGTTTTTAAATTGGCTCTTCCCACCTCTTTTAAAGTTAGATGGCTGATTGCTGTCACATAATTTAATGATCTAGTCCAATCTATACAATGACTGTGTAACATGGGCAAGATAATTGTAGATGAATTGCATGCCATTAATCAGTTGGCTTTTTGTTCTTACATGTTCCATTGCTTATCATTCAAGGAAGAAAATTGTCTTTTGACAGGGGTCCCGTTGCAGCCTTTTTACTATCCAATAACATCAAGGCTGAGATTTCAAAAGATAAATGAGAATGATATAAGTGTTAGGGGGCGAGACTTAGTTAAAAGGCCTGTTTATCTGGGAATAGTTTATACAGAAATTAAAAATTTGCCTCTATCGCTAGAGAATAAGCTGTAGAAGTTTGTTACATGAAAAAAAAATATGAAGTCTAAATATAAAATAGATTTTTTCATTAGAGATCCCCCAGTTTATACAAAAGACTACACTTGGATATGAAAAGGATAGCACCAAAGCTCTAACTCTTGGTAAGCTCCCTTACTATTTCACCCCCTAATAAACAGTGGCTATTTTGGCAGTAGGATAAGGCAATGGCACCCCACTCCAGTAATCTTGCCTGGAAAATCCCATGGACAGAGGAGCCTGGTGGGCTGCAGTCCATGGGGTCAGGAAGAGTCTGACATGACTGAGTGACTTCATTTCACTTTTCACTTTCCTGCATTGGAGAAGGAAATGGCAGCCCACTCCAGTGTACTTGCCTGGAGAATCCCAGGGGCGGTGGAGCCTGGTGGGCTGCCATCTATGGGGTCGCACAGAGTAGGATACGACTGAAGCCACTTAGCAGTAACATTTTGGCAGTGGAACTTTATCTTAAGTGATGGCCTAGGCAGTCTATTCATTGTTACACATTACTGTCTCAGAAGTGGGAAGCCTGCCTTTTTAATCATGTGTTCCCACAGCCTAGGTCAATTTATTAGATGCTCAGTTAGTATTTCCTCAACTAGACCAGTTTGTTTTTGATTTAGTAAAGCTAACTCTGCAAATAAAAAGTGATTACTAGGGAAATAAATCAATATGAGCCTTCTGGATGGGGAGTCAACACAGTGAGTAAAATAGTGACATTTCCAACTGTATTAGATGATGTAATTAATAGCTTGAATGCAAAGTCAGAAGCCCCCTTTTATACTCAACATGTGTCATAGAGTTTTTATTTCATGTTGTTTTATTTAATCTCTAAGGATGACAACGAACTCAAATGAGATTGTAGAATAATCTCTTGTTAAACATATCCATATAGTCATATTTTATACACATATGCATATATGAGCAAGTATATGTGTTTCTTTCTTTCTTTTTTTCCTGTTAACTGTAGGCTTTATGAGTTAAATTTCTGATTGAACCACTTGTCATAAATTACTCCTCTAATGCATCTCAGTGCAGGGATGAGGGAAGGAGATGGACTTTGCTTGTCTTGTAGACAGATTTTCTCAATGTTATACCAGATGTTCTTAAATGTACTCTTTGTTCCTCTTTTTTGACTGTTCCCTCTTGTATCCTCTGGGGTAAAGCTGTTTCTGTGGGAACGACTGTCAATCAGGAATGTATGTTTCTTGATAATAACTTGAAGGCAAAGTCAACTATTGTAAAGAGACTGATGGAGTCTAATAGTCATGGAAGCAAAGTTAAAAATCTAGGGGGAAACATGAAGTTATTTCAGCATTAACATAAAACATTATTTACCTCCATTAAGCAGAAAATATTTGAACAATAATGTCTGACAACTGGCACTTATTTTATTAAAGTGAAATAGTTTTTTAGGAGAAAGAATGACATATATATATATATATATATAATTTCTCCAAGTGTTTTCTAGCTGCATCTTTACCTCAGAAATCTTTGCATATTCATAACTTCTATTTCTTTATCTTAAAACCTTCATTTTAGTCTAAGCTATAAGATGGCGCCCCTTGATGAAAAGCAGATGGTTTTTTGTTGTTTCTTTTTCTTTTTAAGAGCATTTGGATTTTTTCAGTACAGTGCAGAATGCTAACTCTTTTTAATAAGCAAAAACAGCCACGGCACTTCCATGAAAACGGGGCAGAGGGGCTGGCAGCCATAGACGGAGGGCTTCATCAAACACCAGGACGTGCGGACGTGCAAGAATGAATGATCAGAAGTGGGTTTTAAATCAATTTTATCTTCACCATTTTAACATTGAGAAGAGTTGTTAGTTGTAAACCAATTGTTATGCAACTTAATGAACTAATTAGGAAAATCAGTTGCAATAATAGTATTGGTACAAACTGATCTGAATATAAAAAGTAGAATTAGAATTCTAATACAAAACTTTTCCAGCTAGAAAGACTACATAATACTGTTGACAGGATCTGCTCTTTGTAAAATTAATCATAGATAGTTCTTCGTTTACTGCATTTGACTTTTATAGTCCATTCCTCTGTTATAGTGCTGTATCACACTTATGATTTTTCTGTTTGTATATATGTCTTGCAGTCTGCCAGTATGGTTTAGTTCATTTCTTAACAGTGTTGTGTAAGCTGGCTTTATTATTATGTTTTCTGTTCCTTTGCTTCATTTAGTGAATGAATGCCTGTCATTCAGAGGTATAAAATATCAAGACCTCTGACCAAAGACCACACTTGGGTTGACAAGAATGCCGCATCTGCCTGGTTAAATCCTAAACAGAGCTGGAGAATACTGGAACAGAGTCACAAATAACAGAGAAAAGCCATGTGAATATTGCTTAGCCCATTTTTCACATGAAATTTTCCAAAGATGGAATCATAAACTCCAGAAGACATATGCCAGTTGTCACTCCTATCTTTTGTTCCCTAGGTTGTGCATTTTAATATGAATGAAATATTTTCCTCAGAGGTAACTGGGTAATTCTTTTGATAGTTACATAATTTTATATCTCAGTGATGAAATATTTATGTATGCAATTCAAGTTATCTGTTATAAAGGGAAACTATTTAACCATAGTGAACTAATGGTACGTGGGGAAAATGGGTGTCAAAAGGAAATTTATTCTATCTTCCAAATACTGCTTTCTGTGGTAAAATACAATTGTGTGATTGTGAAGTAGCGCTGTTTATTTTTCCAGTCAAAAAGTCACTGTCAAAAGTATGTTTGGGGAGGGAAAAAATGGCCTTAAAACAAATGTATCACAGGGAATATCTAAGTTGTTTAAAAAAAAAAAAAAAAACCTAGGGCAGCATGTTAAAAATGAACATTTCCAATACAATTTGTCACCCATGCATAAATCTTGCTGACATTTTCAGTCACTTTAATAGCTTGCCCATTTTATAAATCAGTATGAACTTGCACAGTTGCAAAAAGTGTGTATTTTGAACATCTCATTTGCATACTTTACCAAAAGCCAATGAGGCAGTGGGAGCAGCACTGGTGATCTCAATACGTGTTTGGGAGAGGCAGAGGAATCAGTAATGGCTTTGCCTTTAGGGATTGCTGTACTCCATAGGGGACGAAAATGAGAAATATTTTTCAAACAGCAGGGGTAAAGGTTTTAAAACTAGAAACACATGGAGTGATAAAGATGTTAGTGCCACAGGGCGCATAGCAGGAAAAATTTACAATGTAAAAACTGTAATTTCAGCATTAGGAAGTAATAATCGTGTTTCATCATTGTTATTAAAGCATGACCCTTAAAGTCACATAAATTAGATATAAGTTTCAAGAGAAGTTTATTAATCTTTAGCAGGAAAATATTAGGAAAGTTTATTATCAGATAAGATTTTCAGGGGGAGACACGTTCTTTTGATTGTGTGTGTGTGTGCGTGCGTGTGTGCACGTGTGTGACTTCTCAAGGAAGTCTGTATAATTTCAAAGGGTAAATAAAACTTTGCTCCCTATTAGTGGGTATAAATAATGACTTCTGACAGTTAGCTTTTATTCTTTTAAATTAGCAATTGGAGTTAACATGATACACAAAGAAGGGGGATTAACCCATCTGTAATATTCTACTTGTCCAGAATAAAATGGGAGCTAAAGCTTTTAATACAGAATGTTGCTTAGATGACACTGATGGTGAACTCATGTTGCTAGCATAATTATTAAATTGTTAAAAGATTTAGGCTTCTTAGAATATTGAACAATTTGTAACTAAATAATCAGGTTTTATCACTAGATCTGTGACAAAATAAGTGAAAAATTATACTCTAGAGAAAAGCAAGAGTTGATAATTATCAACAGGCATTATAGAACTATTTACGTAAATAAGGTAAATTATTGATGGTGGATATATTAATCTGGAATGGAGTATCTAGATTATGGATGAAATATTATTTTTACCAGTTAAGACTTACCTCAAAAGTCCGGTTTTAGAAGTTGTGAATGAAACCTCTTTGTTTGCATAATTATTTAGGTAGAACTCAAATCTTGCCAAGTTAAGGGGAAAAAAACTTTCTTTCATTTTTTTTTCTAATAATCTGTTTTAACATTTAGGGAATACGATGAGGACTTGTAAAACATAAACTGTTGTAAAACACAAATTTTATAAAACATAGCTGTAGGACAGCAACACTCCTCAAATGTTATAAACTGAGATAAAACAAACTTGTGTTAGTGCAATATCAGAAGCACATTTTTGCATACAAGGAAAAGTTGTTATAGAATATATTGGAAAATATAAACAAGCATAAAATATAACTTTTCTACAAACACAGCCACTTTTTAACGTTCTCATATGTACTATTCCAAAATTCTTTTAAGAATATGTATTTAGCCATATAATTTTATTTCGTATACATTATTATAGAAATATATTTTTAAATGTATAAGTCTTATTATTTTGGCAAAAACAATGAATATGTTATCACTTAGCAAAGTGTGCCTAAGTAGAAAGCATATAGACTTTGATAGAATGATAATTGAAGATCATTAAAATGAGATTAATTAAGTGCTGCTGCTGCTGCTGCTGCTGCTGCTGCTGCTAAGTCGCTTCAGTCGTGTCCGACTCTGTGTGACCCCATAGACGGCAGCCCACCAGGCTCCCCCGTCCCTGGGATTCTCCAGGCAAGAACACTGGAGTGGGTTGCCATTTCCTTCTCCGATGCATGAAAGGGAAAAGTGAAAGTGAAGTCGCTCAGTCGTGTCCGACTCTTAGCCACCCCATGGACTGCAGCCTACCAGGCTCCGCCGTCCATGGGATTTTCCAGGCAAGAGTACTGGAATGGGGTCCCATTCCCTTCTCCGTAATTAACTGCAAAGGACTTCCAATAAGATAATAAGCTTGTGTACTATGCCCCATCTGAAAAATATCTGCTACTGATTTATTTAATAGCACCTTCTCATTCATAGATATTGCTTATATTGTTCTGAGTATTTTAGATGTTTTGTGATATTTTCAAACGCTTTCAGATAAAGTGATATTTATCCTCTTTCAAAAGAAGTAGTCATCCATAACAGTAAGTTGACTGATAGTCTGTATTCCTTTGCAGAATCATGAAGTAAATAATTTTCATTGCATTTGTTAATTTGCTGCAGGAAAACCAAAAAGAGTCAGTGATAGGAAATTAATGAGAAACAAGATGAAGAAACTACAAGGATCACGAAAATAACCATTCCTGAGTGGGACTGAGTTGCAAACTATTTGCAGAGGGAAAAGATTTGGTAGAGTCTGTGTTATACTTAACACAGGGTGAGATACGAAAAATAGGGAGAAAAAAAGTCAGTGAATGGAACTAACGATGATGCTGCAATGCTAAGTCACTGGGAAAAATAAACCACAATCAAACCAGCATATGAAGAGCCCTGGCAGGCTGTAAATGACAAGGGTACAGTAAATTCAGACTTTGGTTCATCTTTAAGGCTGGTAGAATTTGAAAAAGAATAGAAATAATGAGGAATGCTTTCTGTGCTTCAAGAATGAGATTGCTTTCCTTTGAGAAATCTTTTATGTTTTTCTGTCATCAACTATCTCTGTTCTATTTAATATGTATCATAGTAATGTTATGTCAATGAGATGTTTATTCAGCAAAAGAGTGATATCTTAAGTTTGGGTTATTTCCATGAGGAGATTCACATTGCAAAATTTACATGTCAATATGAAAAAAAGAAAGTGAAAGTCACTCAGTCCTGTCCAAATCTTTGTGACCCCACGGACTATAACAGTCCATGGAATTCTCTGGCCAAAAGAGTGGGTAGCCTTTTCCTTCTCCAGGGGATCTTCCTAACTCAGGGATCACACCCAAGTCTCCCTCATTGCAGGTGGATTCTTTACCAGTAGAGCCATAAGGGAAGCCCAGGAATACTAAAGTGGGTAGTTTATTTCTTCTCCAGTGGATCTTCCCAACCCCGGAATAGAACTGGAGTCTCCTGCATTGCAGGCAGATTCTTTACCAACTGAGCTATCAGAGAAGCCCCTCATATCAATATACTCACTCTATAAAATGAGAGCTGTTCTAATAAGTTAGTCAGCATTTGCTAGGTTATGTGCATTAAAAAATCACTATCAACTTTATACTAACATTTATTTTTTACCATATTAAGTAAGTAAGTGTTAGTTGCTCAGTCGTGCCCAGCTCTTTGTGACTCCATGGACTACAGCCCACCAGGCTCCTCTGTCCATGAGATTTTCCAGGCAAGGATACTGGAGTGGGTTGCCATTTCCTTCTCCAGGGGATCTTCCCAACCCAGGGATCGAACCCAGGACTCCTTAATAGGACTCTTAAATCCTTCTGTCTAATCACCTCATATTTTATTAATCAGAGAAAGTCACAGAGTAAGCCTGATATCCATGCCATATCCATGTGGCAAACCACAAGAATATTCTACAAACAGCTAGAATGGGTTGCAATGTATAACCCTTTTAGGGGAATACAGGATAATTTTGCACAATAATAAAATTTGTTATATTTGTAAATACAATAATATAATTTAAGCTTTGAAATGAGTGTCTAATTGCAAAGTTTTTCTCTTCAATTAGATATTACAAATACAGTTTTTAATTTTTCCACACTGGCTTTTTAGATTTTTTATCATTTTGATTGTTTTTGTTCTTGTTGGCTATGCTTCTAGTGTCATATCCAAAAAAATCATTGCCAGTATAGTTTTATTCTAACCATGAGATTGGGTGGAATGTGGAGGGTACAGGAGAGTTGAGATTGAAAGCAGTGTTGATAATTTTATTGACAAAACGATTGGATAAGAGAAATCAAAAGAAATCACCAAAGAGGTGGGAAGCCCCTTTTTGCTCACTTTACTGTAAAAAACAGAGTTGTTAGTATTAACAGCTAGATACTAGTATTACATTATCTGTAATGCCACCTGTTGGTTGTTCAGGATAATCTGCGCTCTTTTTCTTCCATGGTTTGCCCCAGGGATGGAACTGCCCAGCCACACAACTGAATTTTCAGCCTCCTCTTTAGTTAAACAGGCCACATGATGATGTGACTCTAGGATGGAATACTTGTAGGTGCAATGCCTGCCGCTATCATATCTGTTTCCATATAAATTCCTTTGCATTCTGATTCTTGCTTTCCCTTCCCCCTTCCCTGGAGATGGAAAGAGATGATTATTCTGTCTTTGAAAGACACCTGTTGAAGATGGAAGAGCCACTATAGGCTGTGTCTGTGAATGTGGCAGAGCCTCTCCCATTCCTCAGCTCTATCAGGAATGCCTGCCCTGTGCTGTTACAGGAAAAAGAAAGAAAATGTTACTGTGTTTGAGCCAGTATTATGGGATCTATTTATTATAGGAGTTTACTTTTCCACTCACTTGAAAAGACCCTGATCCTGGGAAAGATTGAGGACAGGAGGAGAAGGGAACAACAGAGGATGAGATGGTTGGGTGGCATCACTGACTCAATGGACATGAGTTTGAGTAAACTCTGGGAGTTGGTGATAGACAGGGAGGCCTGGCATGCTGTGGTTCATGGGGTCGCAAAGAGTCGGACATGACTGTGTGACTGAACTGAACTGAATATACTCTTCTAATAAATTTTCTTCTTAGTGATATTTTCTGTGAACTTGCCTTTTGTTTCTTCTCTGCTCAAAAATCTTCAAATGACTTCCTATTGCCTAGAAAATAACGTTAAAATTCTTTAGTGAACCTTTGAAAGTCCTTACCAAATGTTCTACATTTCTGCCACTTTACTATTACACATTCTGTAAATAACAAATGCTTGTTGAGTTTCTCTAATACTACACATTTTTTAGCTTCTATGACTTTGATTATTGTATTTTCCTTTCCAGTAAAGCATCTCACTTTTTTGAAAAACTATTGACTCTTTAACTCTGCCATCTCCTGCATATGTTATTCTCTCAAAACAAATATTAAAATTTATTTGCTGCCACCATTAAAAAATTAATACGTTTATTAGCACATGCCCTATATCATAGAGATTGCTTTAATTTTTCTGCATAAAGTCATCTACTCCTAAAAAACAGAGACTGTTTCCTCTTCAACTGTATATTCTTAACACTGTATATGGTTTTAAAGTGCTCGTTTCTTCTAATGTGAAAGACTATCAAGAAAGTCGACCCAGAAATTAATAAAAATTGATTGGTGGATTCTATACAATTCATTGGTGATACTTTGTCCCAGAGATTCAGTTGAAGTTCTAAGGGGTATAATCAGAAAAAAATTGACTCATATTGCTGATAAACAATGAAAATGATCATCAATTATAATATGACGAATTCGAATATTTTCTTAAATTTTGAAAGACTAGGTGCTGCTAAAGAGAAGTTGCTTTTATAGAATTAAATGTCTTCTGTTTTTAAGAACTTCATCCAACTTTCAAGCAATGGATACCATGTTTTCATACAAAAGGGAACATATCAATACTGAAGGTGGAGGTCTCCATCAATGAAAGGCAAAATTTATGTATTAAATATTGGTCTGTCTATTGACACATAAAATTTCAATTTTTGCAGCTCAAGTCAATTATCTCAGTGATTTTTTCAGTTCATATGTGGTCATGAAATATTTTCACATAGAATTTATCTAAAATTTTTATCTGTGATCCAAGTCATCTTATGATTAGTTAAGGATATCACTTCTTTTAAAAAATAACTTAAGTAATTATTTTATAATTTATTTGGGTTTTTAATATCTCACTTTGACTTTAAGGTTTTTTAGGACAAAATTTTTCCATGTAATGACTTATAAAATAGATAATGAAATATATTAGAAAAAGGGATCATCTTACTGACTTTTCTATAATGCATTTGCAGTTACAGAATGACAAAAAAAGAATGAGCTATAAGTCTTGTGAAAAATTTGGATTACTTTTAACAGAAGAGTTTTTATTATACATAAATTTTAAAAACTAAAGTTCCAATACTAAAAACTGAAAACTGAAGTTCCAATACTCAACTCTCAGTTTTCTTTATTTTTCAATTTACTTACTTATTTTTTTCAAGTAGTTGATTTATAATGTTTTGGTTTTACATGTACAGCAAAGTGATATGTATGTATATATATATATATATATATATATATATATATTCTTTTTCAGATTCTGTTCCCTATAGATTATTGCAAAATAACAAGTATAGTTATCTGTGCTATACAGTAAGTCCTTGTTGGTTATCTATTTTATATATATTAATCCAAAATTCCTAATTTATTTCTCTAACCCCTTCCTGCTTTAGTAGCCATAAGTTTGTTATCTATGTCTATGATCTGTTTCTGTTTTGTAAATAAGTTCATCTGTATCATTCTTTTTAAGATTCCATATATAAGTGATATCATATGATATTTATCTTCTTCTGTCTGGCTTACTTCACTTAGTCAATTTTTTGATAGTAAGCTAACATAGCATCTACTATAGGATATTAAGATAAGATAGAAATCATGTAATGACTCTGGTTATACAGGGAAACAACAGAGTAGAAACAAATTTGTAATTTTTTGAAATTGAGAAAAGGTTTTCAAACTAGAAGTTAAATATGGCAATGACAAAGTTCTCTGACTCTTAAGTTAAAACTGGGATAAAATATCACAGATCTCAAAGTTTATGAGAATCAGTCACAGGTTGTCCATATGAACTTGAACTTTCAATACTGATGTTGATAATGTTCTATTACTTTTGGTAAGTTTTCTAAATAAAGGCAGAATACTCTCTAGTAAATTTTGCACAAGTAATTCTGGACTATTTTATTAAACAGAGATGACAAAGACCTTGGACTTTATGGCTCATCTAAGAATCTATAGATAATCTTCTTGATGTGAAGCATGTATTGGCTACATGCAGATGATTAATTTTTTAGGAGGAAAATCTGTGTTCTTTGGATCCATCATTAGCATATATATTTTACTGGTATTTCTGAAACCAAACTATGTTATCCAATCTTGGTTTAATTGATTAATTAACTGATTCATTAAAAATTAATCAATGTATGTCAATAATTGTCCTAGGTATTAAGGATAAAACATATACAAATATTTAGTATCTTTAAAAGATCTCAGGAGGAATGTAATGCTCTATCAGCATCTTCAAAGGAAACATGCCACATTTAAATTAAAATTATTCAATTAATTAACACAGAGATTAATTCAAAGGGTCAGGCAGAATTTAGGTAATCCAAACTCTGTAAGGGCATGGGTGGCTCTGCCATCCTTAGTCTTTAGAGAGGAGAGAAAAGTGAAAGTGGCTCAGTAGTGTCCAACGCTTTGTGACCCCATGGACTGTAGCTTGCCAGGCTCCTCTGTCCATGGAATTCTCCAGGCCAGAATACTGGAGTAGATAGCCTTTCCCTTCTCTAGGGGATTTTCACAACCCAGGGATTGAATCCAGGTCTCCCTTATTGCAGGCAGATTCTTTACAGTCTGAGCCACCAGGGAAGCCCATGAGAGGAGAGAGTGGTTGCCAAATTTAAAGACAGAGCAAGGGCTGTTGTGGAGGTACACACCTTTCAGGTGCCAAAATATACCAGGCCTCTTGACCCTGTGAAGCACTCCTCGTGCGCTTCCCTCTGCCACTCAACCTCTAAGACCCAGTGGTGAAAGGTAACCAGAAGCCAGAGGGAAAGGACCGCATTCAAGTCTTTAATTATCAGCCCCAGAGGGCAAAGACAGGTGGAGTAAGAATGGGAAAAAAGACATCCAACACAATGATTGTATCCGATTCACAGAGGAGGAAACTAGAAAAGTCATAACTGGTAAATGGAAGAGCCAAAATGCAAAGCCAAGTTTGCCTGATTCCAAAGTTTTTTCTGTCTTGCAGCAATGTTGGAAAAATGCCTTTAGCTCTCAAGGCACTTGCAGTTTTGTAAAGAAGAGGCTAATCTGCAGAGAAAAGAACAATGCATGTATCATCAGTATCAATATGTCAGGTGGGTTTCGCAGCCCTTGGCCATGGCTTTCCTTTGTACCCTATTAAAGATGAAGGAGGAACCATCAATTCCTTTAATCTGTGAATGAGTTTAGAATTGGGCCTCTGTCCAGGTGAGAATTTTGACATCCTTGAGGAGCATCACTTAAATGTTGCAGCTATTTATTTCATTGGTTGGTTGAAAGAGCAAATCAGACTTCGTGGTCCCATACCTTCTCTTTCTGCTACCTTTGTCCTGAAATGTAGTTTTTTGTTTGGCATTTGGGGAAAATTGGTGGAGGTTACCAATACTTTAACTTTGGGATCTTTAGAGTGTTATTGTTGTTATTGTCTTTGAAGATGCAGGTGGTGTGAATTTCATCTCCATTGATGCTTCTATTCCTCTAAATCTAAAATTGTCCTAAGAATACAAACTTTGTCAGACGGCAACATTTTAAATTATCAGAAAGGACTCTAGAAAAGATGAAGCCTATTCTTTCCTCGCAGGCCTGCATATGTGGAAATATTCTGTAAAAATCCAGCGTCAGCATCCAAACATTATAAAGGATGCCACTGTGCATTCATAAAACCCCTTACGTTATACTGTGGGATCATTTTCAATCGTTGTCACTGTGCTACAAAGGACAGCTTAATAACTCTGGTCTAAACTCTGTGATTACATATACTCAGATGCTAATTTGATATAATTGAGTGTGCTCTTTTGTTGCATTCTACATTCAGTTTATGTTAAATATGTAAAGACTATATTTAGTGGTGGTTATCAAGAGTGGAGTAAACCCCACAGGTGCTCCGCCCATGCTCAGGCATCTAAGTCACCTTTTCCATTAGCTGCTAATACTGTTAACGGCTGAGGCAGCTGGTACAGGAACGAGAGTTCTGCAGTTCCTTTACTTAGGACAAGATTCATTTAATCCAGATCTGAATGCTCTGTCTATGGCACATCTGTTTGGGAGACACAATATATGCATTTTTTTTAAACATCTGGAACATTTTGAATTTTTTAAGGTTTTCTGTAGGAAAAATATGTTTTTTTATTTATCAATTCTTAGTCTTCTATATGTATCATTTAATTACTAAATCCCCAAATGCAAGATCCACACATACTTTGTCACCAAAGGTGCAGTTTTTAAATTTGTTCATTCTGAATGAGTCTGTCTTTTTTTTGAAAGAGAGTTGTACAGTTTCAACTGTATATATGTCTGCATATTTACATGATAATGATAAAACTTAATCTATTGCAAGTGAGATGATGACTGATTCCCTTTCAAGAATATCACCTAGCACTCAGGTTTTGTATTTGATTTCACAATTTGTTGGGTTTTTTTAACTATTGATTTTTCCTCACAAACATAAGACTATGTTTTTATTAAGCTTTTAACTTGATTGTAAATATTTTTAAAGGGTTGATAATTGTTTATTATATAAATACACATACTCACCCTGCCTGGAAATTTAGGATCCAGTGTCAACACTGTTTCACATAATTTTGAAACAATGAGCTGTGATAGATTGTACTACTATTTGAAATTAGTTGCTTATATCTAAACAAAAAGGACCGTTTGGGGGATTTGGTCATGTGACTTATTAATAGTTTAGCCAATTGAATGTGACCAGAATTGGCATGCATTGTGTCTGAGCTGAAGCTTTAAGAACTATTAGGTTATCTCATTTTCTTTCTGCCATGAGAGGGGCAAAGCCTATAACGGTGACAGTTCCTTCTGCCTCTGTGACTCCTTCACATGGCTCCTTTCATCCTAGACTTTTCTTAAGAAAGACAAAGGAAGCAGAGATGATTTCTGAATTCGATGCAATGCAAGCACACAATCTTTCCATTGTTAACCATGTTTGGTTTGGTTTTCTCTTACTAGAAAGAGATAACTGATATAAAAATTGGTACCTATAGACAGGATGTAGCCATGGCAAGATTCCTAAAATACGTGGCTTTGGCTTCAGGGCTATAGGGTTAGAAGTGCAGAAACTCTTAAAAGAGACTGGAAAAAGAAGGAACTTTGTGGAGTGGTGGTATATTTGGTAAATCTGTCTCATGCAATAACTTGAAAGACAGATAATATATTAACAAATTTGCAATTTTATTTTTTTATTTTGTATTCAGGTATAGCCAAATAACAATGTTGCAATAGTTTCAGGTAAACAGTGGACTCAGCCATATATATACATGTATTCATTCTCCCCCAGACTCCCTTCCCATCTAGCCTGCCATATAAGGTTGAGTAGAGTTTCACGTGCTAAACAAGAGGTCCTTGTTGGTTATTCCTTTTAAGTACAGCAGTGTGTACATGTCCATCCCAAACTCCCTAACTATCCCTTATCCCTATCTTTACCCCCAATAATCATAACAATTAACTTGCAATTTTAGATGAAGAGGTTGATAAACAAAGTGTGACGAAGTTACTTGGTTGCTTTTAGCAGCATTAAAAAAAGTTATTAAAAGAAAGAGCTTAGACAACTAAGATATAAGGATAATGAAAGAGATTTGCAGGTTCTGAAGATGCTACAGTTTTATTTTCTTCAACTAGTAAATATAAAGTTGAAAAATGCTTTGAATAACAACGATAGGTTTGGCCTAGGGCAAAGATCAAATTAAGAAAGTTGGTGACTTGCTGTAGTTAAACTCCATGTTGTTGTTCAGACACTAAGTCCTCTCCAACTCTTTGCTATCCCATAAACTGCAGCATGCTGGCTGTATCCCTGTCCTCCACAATCTCCCTAAGTTTGCTCAAACTCATGTCCATTGAGTCAGTGACGCCACCCAGCCATCTCATCCTCTGTTGCCCCCTTCTCCTCCTGCCCTCAATCTTTCCCAGCATCAAGGTCTTTTCCAATGTGTTGGCTCCAATCATGTGGCCAAAGTATTGGAGCTCCAGCTTCAGCATCAGTCCTTCCAATGAGTATTCAGGGTTGATTTCCTTTAGGATTGACTGGTTTGATCTCCTTGCTGTCCAAGGGACTCTCAAGAGTCTTCTCCAGCACCACAATTCAAAAATATCAATTCTTCGGCACTTGATCTTCTTTATGATCCAGCTCCATAAAGGGATTAAATTGGCTTTCATAAAATCTATCTATTTGGACAAGGTGGCTTACAGAAAAGACAAAAAACAGCAAATCAACAGGTTCTCTGCTGAAGCTTAATAGTCTCAAGGTATTGACAGTAAAGTCTAGGGAGAAAAAGGTGCATCTCATAAGGAATCATACACATCTTTAGTGGAACATGGAGCTTATTAAGATCATATAAATAAATATTCTAGAGGCTGAAAGAACTCCTTGACTGGACCATAATCCAAAATATGGCAAAACATACCAAAACAAAAATATAAGAATTAAAGAACTTGATCTCCCAACCTCCTATGGGCAAGATACACCTGTTAATGCTAGTTAGCCTCCAGAGAGGGTATGCAATTTAATACTTTCTTTAGATGTGTCAAAGGAGGTTGAAAAAGAAAGGATCTTTTTCTACCTTTTTGAGGTGGAACTGTAACCAAGAGAACTTGGTGATATCATCATGCAGGAGAACTGAGGGCTGATCCTGGAAGGTTCCCTATCCCCAGAGTAGGTGAGCTCTCAAAATGTTTCTGAAATAATTTCAGGCTTCTTATGTACCAATTATTTTATGCTTCCTATTCTCCTTTTCTAGCAGAATGTTTATTAAGATCAATACACTCCTGTTCTGCTACTAAATAGTTGGTGTGCATGGAGGAAATAACTTGTCTTTATGGTTCACACAGCTCTAATTTAAGAGAAGTTGCACTTATGATGTAGAGATAAGCATGGATCCTGGACTGGAGTCTAATTTCATGGTTGGTTGAGATTTTTTGAGATGTCTTCTTTGGGGTAGAATGTGTTTATTTTGTGTGGAGATAGAAAGGAGTGAATGTTATATAATTAAAAGGGTGAGATATGATAGGTTGTATTATTGTTCCTAATTATTGGCTTCCCATCATAAGAGACTGAGATATCTTCCTATCGCCATATGAGTGAAGGTGAATGTCCTTGGGTGGATTTCCATCTTTCACCCATTGATATGAGACACAGCCATCTGATTTAATCTGGTCAATGGGATAAAGGTTGAAATGCTGACTCCATATCTGAGTGGAGCCATTAAGTGAGTCAGACTCTCTCATTTTCTTCTGCTATGGGAGCAGTATGTCTCAGGGTGCAGCTGCTTCTGCAGCCTCAATCCTATAACATAGACATGAAAAACAAAGTAGGGCCTCATCTTGCACATAACCAATATGTAACTGGAGTTAAGCAGTAGATTTTGGTTACTTTAAAGGTGCTAAGCTTCAAAGGGATCACCTTGGAAAAGCTGAGTGGTACGTGAATATTTTAAAATCTTTTTTTCTTCTTTTCCCACTTTTGTTTGACAAGGGTGTAAAAGGATAGCAAAGGCATTTGCCACTGAGATATTAAGGAAAACAGCTAGGCATTACCAGCAGTAGTTTGGATGCATGATAAGGCAAAGTAATAAAAAAGAGGTCAAAATCAAGATATAGCCAATGGTTTCTTAATTCCACAATATAAGACACATGGGAGAATGTTTAAGTGTAGTCTCAAAGCAAAGCTTTCATTCTTGCAACTTTTATACAACACTCACTGCCATCAATATTAATGAACACATTAATATTTATTTAAAAACACATTTATTATTGTATTAAAGCGCAACCATTTTCTTGACCAGGGGATGGATTCTTTCACTATCATCTGTTTTCTCCAAAACAGTCTCAGCTAATGTTAAGATACCCTTGCTTTATGAGTTATCCACACAATTCATCTTTGGCATTTCAAAAGCTCATGGATTTTGTGAAGCAGCCTTCTATTTTCACCTTTTGATAATGCAGCATATAATGAGGTTAGCTCATCTACCATACTGAACTTGACACAAAGAAAACTAGGATAAAATATTGGTCATCAAATCTAAAGATTCAGATTGTACTATTGCAACATTACACAAGAATGCACATTAGGAAAAATTGTCAGAGGCTTTTAAGGTGTCAGAAAGGGCAAGATCTGCATGGATAAATTATGAGAATTTTTTCCCTTTATTCTATTATGCCAAAAAATACTACCACCAGTCTGGTCTTCTCTATTGTTGAGCCTGATCTTTTGAAATAATAAACCCTAAACTTTCTAAAGCATTTTCCTATTTATATTGGTTTTATGTTCATATATTTATGTTTCTGAGCAGTCTTAATTCATTCACACTTCCATCTCAGGTTTCTGTACATTGTGATACCAGTCCTGTGCTAGACTATTCAGCAAGTATAATTATGAAGTTTTTACAGAAATTCAACTTTAATGTAAATAATATAATTTCATTGTGCTATTATTTGCTTAGAGAAACAGTATTTTAATATTATTTAGGAGTGTTAGTAGTTTTTAATGTTAATAGGAAAATAATTCATAAGAGATTACCAAAAAGGGGGATTGTGGGAAAAAGAATTCTATAGTAATGTTGGTACTCATTATTTCTACTAAATAATTGCAATGATAAATATCAAATATTTTTATAGCCCTTGTTTTATGCCATGTATAATTCTAAGCCCTTTAAGTATGTTAATTCATTTAACTTTAAAACAATACCAATAAGTGGCTATTTTATAGATATATCTATTTTACAGATGAGGAAATTTAGGTGCAGATAAGTTAAGAAACTTAACTGTGGATACACAGCTAATAAGTGGTGGATTTATCAAATCCAGGCAATCTGAACTAGAACCTCTCTTTTAAACTACAATAGGTTCACAAATACCAGTGTTAAAATTTTGATTACCGTGCAAATATTCTCCGTTTTATGCTAATGTGCCATAAACCACAAGGCTTTTGAGTTTTGTAGGGAAAAGTTCACTAGTGGGATTTGTTGTTCAGTTCCTAATCTAAACCTTTTATTTTGCATAGAGATGTTTGCCAAAGTTTGTGTTTACTTTCCATACAATATAGTTTTGCTGCCCTAAGTTATCTTAAGTTACTGAGTATTTTTTTATGGGTCTTACTCACTAAATTAGGTACTTCTAAAAGATAGGGAGGATGATTTATTTATCTTGCTGACTCTCTATCATCAATGCCTGTCTTTGGAGCCTCTTGTAAGTAAAAGACACCTTCTTATTGCTTATGTAGGTTCATTTATCTTCAGTTTAAGTCAGTCCTAACATTTGACTTATTGAAATGGTGTGGTCTTCCTGTTATTGTTCCCCAAATATGGACCAATATATGGCACTATATGCAATCATCCAGTATCTTAGGGCAGGCCCTCTGATCACACGTTTGCCCAAATTATTCTGAAATAGAAACAAAACATTCTACTTTTGGAGTGTATACAGTGTGTTTCTTTTTCTTACAGGTAAGGAATAAACACTTGCAGAAAACTAGAAGAATGGGATTCACTAGAGAAACTATTTTAAAAAATATTATAAAGTGTTTTATTCATTGATGATTAGGGAAGAATGATTGATTTTCATGATTAGGCATTGGATTCCAAACCAATAATAGCAATGGCACTTTTGCTGGAGAGATTAAGGCATGTATAGTAAGAAACAATATGACTGATAAATAACCTATACTGAGCAATTTAAGATAGTAAAAGAAAACAAAAACACGGAAGAGGAAAAGTAAAACCATTTTCTAGTACATGGAATAAATATCTGAGCTAGGTGCTGAAGGATAGGCAGGAGATTTGGTCTGCTGCTGCTGCTGCTAAGTCGCTTCAGTAGTGTCTGACTCTGTGCAACCCCATAGACAGCAGCTCACCAGGCTCCCTCATCCCTGATATCTTCCAGGCAAGAACACTGGAGTGGGTTGCCATTTCCTTCTCCAATGCATGAAAGTGAAAAGTGAAAGTGAAGTCGCTCAGTCGTGTCCGACTCCTAGCGACCCCATGGACTGCAGTCTACTAGGCTCCTCTGTCCATGGGATTTTCCAGGCAAGAGAACTGGAGTCGGGTGCCATTGCCTTCTCCTTTTTCCTTTATAGATAGTGAGAAAAAGTCCATGGTGTAGGTAGTGACCGGAAGTATATAATTATATTCCAGAATAGCAGTTAATTTCAAGGATGTGCGATAATTTATTTTTGGATGGACCAAAAAAATAGATCAAAGGTGAGCCCCAGGGAACTTACTATTTGAAGTTCAAACAGGCAGTTGGTATCTGGGCTGTCCATAAAGTAAGAAGGCCTAATCTTCACTGTGACTCAGATGCAGAAATCTATTGTCTAGAGAGAAATGTGCATGAACATAGCTGGGTTCTCTAACTAGTGGGTTGTAAACATTGATTCACAACTCTTCTAACCATTAGAATCATCTGGCAGAAATTTAAAATATCTAGATGGCCAGAATCCAATGCTAGATAAGTGAACCTGTAGTTTAATTAACATTCATTAACTAATGACTTGATCATTAGTTAGGTGTTTTGTTGTTGTTTTCTGTCTCCTGTTGTTTGTTTATATTTTGGTTTTAGTTCGTTTGGTTTTGTGGTTTAGATTCCTGGTGGTTCTAACCTACAATCAGGATTGTGAGCTTCTGCTTCAAAGTGTGCATAGCTACTAGGGATTTTGTAGAAACATATTTTGATTCACGAGTCTGCCTGGGAGCCTGCATTCCTACCAAGTGCCCAGGTGCTACAGGTTCACACACTACACACAAGCCCATGAGGCTCTTCCCCATGATAACAACACTTAGACATAGGGTAAAAAAGGTTTTTCTTATTAGAACCAGATAAGTACTTTTGATGAGCTCACATTTCAGAATTAAAGTCTAAAAGTAAAAAAGGACATAGTTTAGCTTTAGGTTATCCATCTGATCAGTGCTAGGGAAAGTTTTAAAATTAAGCTTCAAGTTTATTACTGGTGTTTCTCATTCTTTTAAAGAATTCTGATCTCTATATGGCTTCAACTTACTTTTTATAATTTCTACAAACAGCAGTATTTTGCCAAGCTTTACTTTTTGGAGTGTGTATCATGAATTGATAATTTGTGTATAAAATAATTTATGTAGAAAATATACATATTTTTGAAAGGCTAATATTCTGACTCTTGCCACCCTTACTAATAGTTTGTACCACAAGAATACAAACTTTGTTTCCTATTTCTTTAAAAAACCTTTGAACATTTTATGACAAGATTTTACTTACTGGAAGTGTGAATTTTTAGGTGACTTTAATAATAGCAGCTACCAGACTCATTTCAGAAGAATCATTCCATTCACTTAATCTTTTTTGAAATTGCATTTAAGGAATAGTTAATCACTATAAATTTGATATCATGAATTATTTATAGAAAAATGCATTAATAAAAATTAGAGAACAAATTGTTAACAAAAGTAAAGTTTGCTTTTTTGAATGTTGTTGCAATGTTTTAGGGAATCTACTAGGGTCATGAAGTGCTGATATAAAGTACATAGTTATCACTATTTGTTGTTGCTGTTTGTTTGGTTAGTCATTAGAATAAGCAATGGCTTTCTTCTGAATCCTGATATTTGAATGAATGTTCATTGTACTATTTAAGTTAAGCTATTATGTTAGGCAGGGTGGAAAGCCATGTCAACACTTTAAGTCCACTTGCTGCTGCTGCTGCTGCTAAGTCGCTTCAGTCGTGTCCGACTCTGTGCGACCCCATAGACAGCAGCCCACCAGGCTCTCCCATCCCTGGGATTCTCCAGGCAAGAACACTGGAGTGGGTTGCCATTTCCTTCTCCAATGCATGAAAGTGAAGAGTCAAAGTGAAGTTGCTCAGTCATGTCCAACTCTTAGCGACCCCATGGACTGCAGCCCACCAGGCTCCTCTGTCCATGGGATTTTCCAGGCAAGAGTACTGGAGTGGAGTGCCATTGTCTTCTCCATTAAGTCCACCTACTTACTCTTAATGGAATAAATAATGCATTTTAAAATTTATGTGTTGCAAGTCTGTTTTCATGAATTTATATATATATATATATATATATATTTGTACATAACAGTATTGGGATTTTAGAAAATATGCATGCATCTTATAACAGATTTCATCTCTTTATTAATAAGATATGTGGAAAGTCATTTGTATTTGTTTGCTATTGCTGTGCCCCAAATTATTACACCTTTTGGAGCCTAAAGGAACACAAATTACAATCTGCTAAATTAGAACAAAATTTCCATGGTCAGGATTCCTGCTGTTGGTGAACTGGGTCCTTTCCTCAGGTTTTCACCGGGATGCAATTTTGGTGTCATTTAAGGCTGTGATCTCCTCTGAGGCTTGGAGTCCTCTTCCAAGCTCAAGCCCAATCTTGTTGTCAAGATTCAATTATTGCAGTTATAGGACTGAAGCTCTCAGCTCTGCACAGGTGCTCTAGCATGCTCTAGCATGTGACTCTCATCAAAATGTGACTGTTTTCTTCATTAAGGCCAACAGGAGAGCACATCTGACATGTGAAATCTCTCTGACTTCTTCCTGACTCTGACCACTAGATCTTTACAAGGGCTCATCTAATTGGATCTTGCTCAGACTGGAGACCTGCGTTCGATCCCTGGGTTGGGAAGATTCCCTGGAGAAGGGAAAGGCTACCCACTCCAGTATTCTGGCCTGCAGAATTCCATGGACTGTATAGTCCATGGGGTCACAAAGATTCGGACATGAATGAGCACCTTTCACTTTCAGACTTAATATTCTAACTTTTTATTAACTTGAAGTAAACTGATGAGAGGACTTTCTTCACTGGAAAATTTCTTCATCTGTGTTATATAACATAATCTTATCACATGAGTGATATCTTATCCATAGAGCCATGAGGGCTTGACCCCCATCTTCCTGTTGAGGTGGGGCATGGAAGGTGGGGGCATCCAACCAAAGGGGATTATTCTGGAGCCTTAAGATCTGATGGAATTGCCTTGCTAGGTTTTAGACCTACTGATACTTAGGGTCCATTTTCCTCACAACTTCTCCCCTTTAGAATGAGACTGTCTATGCCTTTTTGTCAGAGAAGGCAATGGCACCCCACTCCAGTACTCTTGCCTGAAGAATCCCTTGGACAGAGGAGCCTGGTGGGCTGCAGTCTATGGGGTGACTAAGAGTTGGGCACGACTGAGCGACTTCACTTTGACTCTTCACTTTCATGCATTGGAGAAGGAAATGGCAACCCACTCCAGTGTTCTTGCCTGGAGAATCCCAGGGACGGGGGAGCCTGGTGGGCTGCCTTCTATGGGGTCGCACAGAGTCGGACATGACTGAAGTGACTTAGCAGCAGCAGCAGCAGCATGCCTTTTGCATTATTGCATTTTGGAAGTACATAACTTGCCTGGTTTGACAAAGTCACAACTACAGTAGGATTTTGCCTCAAGATGAATTGGATCTCAAGTCTAATCCATGATGTCATCTTAAGTGAGACTCTAGAGTTGATGCTGCAATGAGTCAAGAATTTCCGAGCAATTGTTATGAAATTAATATAACTCACATGTGAAGAAGATATGAATCTGGGGAGCAGAATGTTAGAGGCCAAAAATTTGTATGGTGTGGTGTGTGCATACTCAGTCGTGTCTGACTCTTTGCGACTCCCATGGACTGCAGCCCTCCAAGCTTCTCTGTTCATGGAATTTTCTAGGCAAGAAATACTGGAGTGAGTTGCCATTTCCTTCTCTAGGAGATCTTCCAGACCCAGGGATCAAACCTGTGTCTCTGGCATCTCCTGCTTTGGCAGGGGGATTCCTTACCACTTGTGCCACCTGGGTATCTCCCCCTCAAATTTATATGCTGAAGCCCTACCCTAACCCCCAGTGAGACTGTATTTGGGGACGGGGCCTCTAAGAGTTATTAAGGTTAAGTGAGGTCGTAAGGTGAGGCCTTGATCCAAAAGGATTAATATCCTTATATGAGTCACCAGAGAATGCTATTCCTTTACATCTTTCTCTGTCTCCACATGCAAAGAAAGGCCATGTGAGCACAAAGCGAGAAGGCAGGTCTCTGCAGTCCAGAAGGAAACTTTCACCAGACACCTATTAGCAACTTGACCTTGGACTGTTAGTCTCCAGAACCGTGAGGAAAACAGTTTCTATTGTTTCAAGCCATCCGGACTGTTTCATGACGACAGCGCAAGTGGACTGATAAACTAAATCCTACAGTATGTTTGGTTAGCTAAAGTAGATGATGTCACCGTTATGCAGCCTCTGCTAATGTGTTTCCCACAGCAGTTTATCAGAATTTTCAGTTGATCCACATTTTTGGTAACACACAGCATTTTCTATCTTTTTAATTTCAGCCATCCTGGTGGGTAGATAGTGATACATTAGTTTTATTTAACATTTCAACAGTAATGAAATTTAATACTTTTTCTTACTTTTACTGGATATGGAAGTATTTCTTTCATTAAGTGTTGAAGCCATTAGCTCGTTTTTTTTTAAAAAAGATGAGCTTTATTTTCTTATAAATTTTTAGTCTTTTATATCTTTTGCACATGATTTAACACCTCTCTAGTAAGATATACATTTTGCAGATACATTCTTCAAATCCATGTATCTCTTTAATGCTTTTGATTAACATAAATTCTTAAATATATTTCAATTAATATTTTATGGTTAGCATTTTGGAGTTTGGCTAAAAATTCTCTGTTTACCCCAAAGTCATGAAGATGTTCTTCTGTGTTTTTGATTAAAATCTAATTGCTTTATATTCCCATTAAGAAATATTCAATACAATCTATATGGAATATCTATGTGTATTTGCTGTAAGAAAGGGTCTAAATTCATTTTTTCCCATATGGATAAATAATTAGTTTCATTTACTGAGAAAATACCATCTTATCTCCACTAAATTGCATGCCACCTTTGTCATAAATCAAGTGACTGGATATATATTCATATGTTTCTGGCCTTCTTATTCTATTTCACTAGCTGTTTTTTTTTTCCTTTTGCTAAAACCCTGCTATATTAATTAATATTAGTTACTAAAGTTTTCATTAATGCTTGATAGCTGGTAGTGAAAAATTTCTGGCTTTATTCATCTTCTATAACATTGCCTTTCTATTCTTGGCCTTTTGTATTTTCATATGGATTTATGGGTCAGTTTTAATTTCCATGAAAATGCTCAATTATATTTGAGAAAAATTGGATTGAAATCATAGATTAATCTGACACAAAATGACATTTTTACGCATTGGGTCTTCCATTCCAATCTATACTCATTATATGGGGCTTCATTTTTACAATTTTTCTTTAAAAATTTGATCTAAATAATGTTTTGTATCTTTAGTATACAGGAATAAAACACAACTTTTGGTAGGTTGCAATGGTTTTGATTCTAATATAGTTGTTATTATTTTAAAGAATTTTATTTAATTTGCTTGTTCGTGTATAGAGGTACATTTTTTTAAATTAATCATGTATATAGGAAAACTATGAGATTCACAGATTTATTCTATAGGTTTTTCTGTAAGATTTTTTAAAAATGTCCTAGGTACAAAATCATTTCATTCCTAAGCTGGAAATTTTAATTTCTTCCCTTCCAATTGTTATAGTATTTCTTTTTTTTTTTTTTTCCCTTTTCATGTGTGTATTTGTCCACTAGCTAAAACCTCATAATGTGCTTGGCATAATGTTAAACAAATAGGGTGACAACAGACAGCCCTGTAGTACTCCTTTCTCAATCCTGAACCAATCAATTGCTCCATATAGGGTTCTAACTGTTCCTTCTTGACCCATTTACAGGTTTCTTAGGAGACAGGTAAGATGTCTGGTATTCCCATCTCTTTAAGAGCTTTCCATAGTTTGTTATGATCCACACTGTCAAAGGCTTTAGCATAGTCAATGAAACAGAGGTAGATGTATCTTTCTGGAATTGCCTTGCTATCTCCATGATCCAGTGAATGTTGCAAGTTGATCTCTGGTTCCTCTACCTTTTCTAAATCCAGTTTAGACATCTGGATGCTCTTGGTTCATGTAATCCTGAAGCCTAACATGCAAGATTTTAAGTATAACTTTACTAGCAAGGGAGATGAGTGCAATTGTCTGAGGTTTAGAACCTTCTTGGGAATTGGGATGAGGATTGACCTTTTCCAGTCCTGTGGCCACTGTTGGGTCTTCCAGATTTGCTGACATATTGAGTGCAACACTTTGCTGGCATCATCCTTTAGGGTTTTCAATAGCTCTATTGGAATTCCATTGCATCCACTAGCTTTATTGACAGCAGTGCTTCCTAAGGCCCAGTTGACTTCACATTCCAGAAAGTCTGGCTCTGGGTGACTGACTGCACTATCATGGTTATCAGGTTCATTGAGTTCTTTTTTGGACAGTTCCTCTGTGTATTCTTTCCATCTCTGCTTGATCTCTTCAGAATCTATCAGTTGCTACTGTTTCTGTCCTTTATTGAGTCCATTTTGAGGGGGAATGTTCCTTTGATATTCAATTTTCCTGAAGCAATCTCTAGTCTTTCCCCTTCTGTTGTTTTCTTTTAGTTTTATGCACTGTTCATTGAAGAAGTCCTTCTTGTCTCTCCTTTCTATTTGGCTGCTCATTTTAGTTTAAGTATGAATGTTGCTAACAGAAGCTAATGATCTGAGTCACAATCAGCTCCAGGTCTTGTTTTTGCTGACTATATACAGCTTCTCCATCTTTGGCCACAAAGGATGTAATCAATTTGATTTCTGTTATTAGTTCAGTTCAGTCACTCAGTCATGTCCGACTCTTTACAACCCCATGGAACTGTAGGACACCAGGCTTCCCTGTCCATCACCAACTCTTGGAGCTCGCTTATACTCATGTCCATTGAGTCAGTGATGCCATCCAACTATCTCATCCTCTGTCGTCCCTTTCTCCTCCTGCCTTCAATCTTTTCCAGCAGCAGGGGCTTTTCTAATGAATCAGTTTTTGCATCAGGTGGCCAAAGTATTGGAGCTTCAGCATCAGTCCTTCCAATGAATATTCAGGGTTGATTTCCTTTACAATTGACAGCGTTGTTCTCCTTGCAGTCCAAGGGACTCAAAAGTCTTCTCCAACACCACGCTTCAAAAGCATCAATTCTTCAGCGCTCAGCTTTCTTTATAGTCCAGCTCTCACATCCATACATGACTACAGGAAAAACCATAGCTTTGAATATATGGAGTTTGTTGGCAAAGTGATGTTTCTGCTTTTTAATACACTGTATGGGTTGGTCATAGCTTTTCTTCCAAGGAGCAAGGGTCTTTTAATTTCATGGCTGCAGACACTGTCAGCAATGATTTTGGAGCCCAAGAAAATAAAGTTTGTCACTGTTTCCATTGTTTCCCCATTTATTTGCCATGAAGTGATAGGACTGGATGTCATGATCTTTGTTTCCTGAATGTTATTTTAAGCCAGCTTTTTCACTCTCCTCTCTCTTTCATTTTCATCAAGGTTTCTTAGTTCCTTTTCTCTTTCTCCCATAATGGTAGTGTCATCTGCGTATCTTAGGTTATTGATATTTTTCCCAGCAATCTTGATTCCAGCTTGCACTTCAATCAGCCTGGCATTTTGAATGATGTACTCTGCATATGAGTTAAATAAGCAGGGCAATAATATACATCCCTGACGTACTCCTTTCCCAAATTGGAACCTGTTCATTTTTCCATGTCCAGTTCTAACTGTTGCTTCTTGACCTACATTCAGATTTCTCAAGAGACAGGTAAGGTGGTTTGGTATTCCCATCTCTTTAAGAATTTTCCACAGTTTGTTGTGATCCACACAATCAAAGGCTTTAGTGTAGTCAATGAAACAGAAGTTTTTCTGGAATTCTCTTGCTTTTTGATCTCTGGTTCCTTTGCCCTTTCTAAATCCAGCTTGACATCTGGAAGTTCTCGGTTCATGTATTGTTGAAGCCTAACTTGGAGAATTTTGAGCATCACTTTGCTAGCATGTGAGATGAGGGCAATTGTGTGGTAGTTTGAGCATTCTTTGTCATTGCTTTTCTTTGGGATTGGAATGAAAACTGAACTTTTCCAGTCCTGTGGCCACTGCTGAGTTTTCCAAATTTGCTGGCATACTGAGTGCAGCACTTTCACAGGATCACCTTTTAGGATTTGAAATAGCTCAGCTGGAATTCCATCATGTCCACTAGCTTTGTTCATAGTAATGATTCCTAAGGCCGATTTGACTTTGCACTTCAGGATGTCTGGCTCTAGGTAAGTGATCTAGGTAAGTGATCCCACCGTTGTGGTCATTAAGATCTTTTTTATGTAGTTCTTCTGTGTATTTTTGCCAACTCTTCTTAAAATCTTCTGCTTCTGTTAGGTCCATACCATTTATGTCCTTTATTCTGCCCATCTTTGCATGAACTGTTCTCTTGGTATCTCTAATTTTCTTAAAGAGATCTCTAGTCTTCCCATTCTGTTGTTTCCCTCCATTTCTTTGCATTGATCACTTAGGAAGGCTTTCTTATCTCTTGTTGCTATTCTTTGGAACTCTGCATTCAGATGTGTGTATCTTTCCTTTTCTCCTTTGCCTTTTGTGTCTCTTCTTTCCTCAGCTATTTGTAAGGGCTCCTCTGCTACTGCTACTGCTACGGCTGCTAAGTCGCTTCAGTTGTGTCCGACTCTGTGTGATCCCAGAGACAGCAGCCTATCAGGCTCCCCAATCCCTGGGATTCTCCAGGCAAGAACACTGGAGTGGGTTGCCATTTCCTTCTCCAATGCATGAAAGTGAAGTCGCTCAGTCGCGTCCGACTCCTAGCGACTCCGTGGACTGCAGCCTACCAGGCTCCTCCGTCCATGGGATTTTCCAGGCAAGAGTACTGGAGTGGGGTGCCATTGCCTTCTCCGAAGGGCTCCTCGGACAACCATTTTGCCTTTTGGGATTTTTTTTCTTGGATATGGTTTTGATCACCGCCTCCTATATAATGTTATGAACCTGCATCCATAGTTCTCCAAGCACTCTGTCAGATCTAATCCCTTGAATCTATTTGTCACCTCCATTGTATAATCATAAGGGATTAGATTTAGGTCATACCTGAATGGTCTAGTGTTTCCCTATGTTCTTCAGTTTAAGTCTGAATTTTGCAATAAGGAGTACATGATCTGAGCCACCATCAACTCTCAGTCTTGTTTTAGCTAGTTGTATAGAGCCTCTCCATCTTCCACTGCAAAGTATGTAATCTATCTGATTTTGGTATTGACTATCTGGTGATGTCCATGTGTCAAGTTGTCTCTTGTGTTGTTGGAAGACTGTGTTTGCTATGACAATGCATTCTCTTGGCAACACTGTTAGCCTTTGAACTGCTTCATTTTGTACTCTAAGGCTAAACTTGCCTGTTATTCCAGGGAGCTCTTGACTTCCTACTTTTGCATCCCAGTCCCCTGTCATGAAACGGACATCTTTTTTGGTGTTAGAAGTTTTGGTACTAGAAGATCTTGTAGGTCATCATATAACTGCTCAACTGACATTAGTAGAACTGTACAAAGTTTCCTTTGGTTAATATATGTATGCTCTTTGTCCTTTCACTTTCAAACTTCCTCTTGCCCTAAGCAAATTAAATGTATATTCATATTTTTAAGTAGATTTAAAAATCCAAGAATTTTACTTAAAGTGATTAGCCTATTTATATTTAAGTTGTTATTAATATATGTATCCACAATCATACTAGTCATTTTGTGACTCATTTAATTTTCACTTTGGGATTGTTCACCTTCTTCCTGATTCACCAACATTTTTTTCTTATTTTTTCTTTAATTATATCATTCTAATTATTTAATTATTCTCTTAGTGGTTACTATTGGTAACAACATTTAGTATTTATTTTCATTATCAAAATAGTTTCTTTATCTATAAAATACTGCTAGAATATCAAAATATTATCTTCCTCAAATTCCCAATATGCTACATTGTGGCCATGCATTTGAGTTTTAGTTATAATTAAAATCACGTATAGCATTACAGTTATTTTTTTGTATAATCTCTAATTATATTTAAATCCATTTTTACTTCTTAAAAAATCCTTCTTTTCTTCCCCCATTTTTATGTTTCTGTTTAGGACCTTTGCCTTTTTGAAGAAATTAATTTAGTCTTTCTTTTAGTAAAACACTGATGGTGGTAAATTATCTATTTGTCAGGAATTGACTCTGTTTACCTTCTCTTTCACAAGAATATCTTGATGGGTATCTAAGTTAGCATTTTTTCTTGGTGAGCTGTAAAATGTCATTCCATTGTTTTACTTTGCATAATTTATGTTGATTAGTCACCTCTCTGTCTTGTTGCACCTATTAAGATGAGTATTTCTCTGGAGAAGGCAATGGCACCCCACTCCAGTACTCTTGCCTGGAAAATCCCATGAACAGAGGAGCCTGGTAGGCTGCAGTCCATGGGATTGCGAAGCGACTTCGCGATCTGAGAGACTTCCCTTTCACTTTTCACTTTCAGGCATTGGAGAAGGAAATGGCAACCCCCTCCAGTGTTCTTGCCTGGAGAATCCCAGGGACGGGGGAGCCTGGTGGGCTGCCGTCTCTGGGGTCTCACAGAGTCGGACACGACTGAAGCGACTTAGCAGCAGCAGCAGCAGTATTTCTCTAGTTGTTTTTAAGATTTTTTTAAAAAAATATTTTTCTGTCATTTTCTTGGTATGGCTTTCTTGGTATTTATCCATAGATTTTGCTAATCTTCACAAAATCTCTAAATGGGCATCTGCCAGGAGATTTGAAATTCTTTGCTATTGTCTCTGCAAATATTTTGCCCCATTCTCTTTCTCATCTTCTTCTATGATTCTCATTACAGGTATATTAAAATTTTTAAACATTTTTTGAAACATGACTTACATGCTCTGTTTTTTCTTTTTCATACTTTCTTCTTTCTCTGCATAATATTTTGTATTTCCTATTGATTTCTCTTTCAGGTTACAAAACTTGTGTTTTTCTACTTGCAGTCTGCTATTCAAGCCATCCATTTAATTCTAAATTCCAGGATCTTATTTTTCAATTATGGAAAGTTTTTGTGTTCTTATGTTTCAATATTCTGTTGAAATTTCTTTCTCTTTACTTATTTTTTTTTTTGTATTTACTCTGTATTTTCTTAAACAATAGTCGAATATTTAAAATATTTGCTTGCAAATTCTGTTATCTATGTATTCTGTTAAATGTCTTCTGACAGTTTTTTTCTTTATTTTTTTGCTTAAGTCTTTTCCTCTTCTCAGATCTAGTATATAATATTTTCATTGCATGCCAGATATTATGCATAAAGGAAACACAGAAGTTCAATATGTTGTTATTCCATCTGAGGATGTTCTTCCTTATGCTAGACAGATAGGAAAGGGCTGAAACCTCAATGAAATCATGACTGATTTGTTGGAGAACTTGGTTGTAGTTTTACTGACTCATTCTATCTTTGCTTTGTTTCTTGGCCCTGCCAGCCTTGAGATTTGATTGAAAGCCATTGTTTTTGTTTCTTTGTTTCTCTTTTCCTTTATCCTAATGGGATTACAGCAAACTGAGATTTACCCTCTAGAATTTCTCAATTCAATACAGTCTATAAGACTCTAAAATGTCTTTTTGCTGCTTTTTAGAAACTTTTAAATAGCTCCCAATCTTTCTGCAGTTTTGAAATTCTGCAGTGTGCTTTAGAAAACACTAGCTTAGTGATAAGACCTCTCAAATTTTAAAATTGTTACTCATATGGTGCTTGATACCTGTGACTGGTTCATGTTGATGTATGGCGGAAATCAACACAATATTATAAAGCAATTATCCTCCAATAAAGAAAAGAAAAAAAAGAGAGATTTTAACTGATTTCTCTTTATCCCAACAAAGTATGTAAGATGAAGGTAAGCTATGCCATCAAACTTGACTAGAAAATGCCCACAATTTAGTAAATGCTTCAAGTGAAAAAATATCTGATGAACATGAAGTCCCCTGAAGACTTTCTCTATTTTCTGGTACTTTTGTTTCTTTATAAGTTCATGTCTTTAAAAATATTTTTTTGAAATGCATTCAGCTTTTAAAAAGTCTTTAAGGGAGAGCATTCCCATCACAATCTATTGTATCCTTCTCATAGTGGGAGCTCTCAGTGAGATATCTTTTCCTTTTTTTAAGTCAAATATATTGGAAGTACAATTTAAATATATAATCACCACCAAAACCATAATATAGTATGTAGAATATTCCCAGCACCTCCAAAAGTTTCCCTGTGGATTTTTCTGTCAATGACTTCCTTCTACTATCAGACCCTGGCAGACATTAAGTCCCTTTCCTATATTTGTGCCTATTCCACAATGGAAATACAGGATAATTGGGATCATAGAGCATGCAGTCTTTTGTGCATGCCTTCTTTCACTCAGCTTAAGTCTTTGTAGATTCATCCATATTGTTACATATATCCATAGTTCATTAATGTTTCTGAAAAACATTTTATTTATTTTACATGAGTTGACAGACGTTTGTCATTTTTGTAGATTTGGTAATTATGAATGAAGTCACTGTATCAGGACACACATTTCCAGACCTTGAGGAGAGGGTTAAGGGCATGTAGGCTGTTTCCAGCTGTTATTGACATACAGATATTTGGGTAGGCCAGTTTTTATTTCATTTGCCTAGATATATAGGGGTGAAATTACTCTGTTGTGTGTAAGTATATGTTTGCTTCATAAGAAATTGACAAACGGTTTTCCAGCAGAGCTGTATTATTTGACAGGACCCACTAGCACTGCAAGCAAGTTCTACTTGCTCAACATCTTCACTAACGCTTGATATTTTCCATTTAATTATAGCCAGTTAGTATGTAGTGGTTTTAATTTGCATTTCCCTAATGTCTATTAATGTTTTTAAGTGAAATATCAAATTTTTTGCCTTTCTTATTGGACTCTATTACTTGAGTTGTAAAAATTCTTTGAATATTCTGCATACCATGTCTTTCATCAGATATATACGTTATAAAAATTTATCTCCCTGTCTATAGCTTGGATTTACCTTTTTGTAACAGTATCTTTGTGAGTATGAAGTTTCTTACTTTGATAAAATTTAATCTGTATTCATATATATATATATGTATAAAGTTATATGCATGTCTTTATATGTATTTGCATCAGATCAGATCAGTCGCTCACTTGTGTCCGACTCTTTGCGACCCCATGAATCGCAGCACGCCAGGCCTCCCTGTCCATCACCAACTCCCGGAGTTCACTGAGACTCACATCCATCGAGTCAGTGATGCCATTCAGTCATCTCATCCTCTGTCGTCCTTTTCTCCTCCTTCCCCCAATCCCTCCCAGCATGAGTCTTTTCCAATGAGTCAACTCTTTGCATGAGGTGGCCAAAGTACTGGAGTTTCAGCTTTAGCATCATTCCTTCCAAAGAAATCCCAGGGTTGTTACCATCTTTCTAAATTCCATATATATGCTTTAGTATACTGTATTGGTGTTTTTCTTTCTGGCTTACTTCACTCTGTATAATAGGTTCCAGTTAGTCTTATGGACTCTGGGAGAGGGAGAGGGTGGGGAGATTTGGGAGAATGGCATTGAAATATGTATAATATCATGTATGAAACGAGTCGCCAGTCCAGGTTCAATGCACGATACTGGATGCTTGGGGCTGGTGCACTGGGACGACCCAGAGGGAGGGTATGGGGAGGGAGGAGGGAGGAGGGAGGAGGGTTCAGGATGGGGAACACAGGTATACCTGTGGCGGATTCATTTCGATATTTGGCAAAACTAATACAATATTGTAAAGTTTAAAAATAAAATAAAATTAAAAATAAAAATAAAGTAAAAAAAAAAAAAGAAATCCCAGGGTTGATCTCCCTCAGAATGGACTGGTTGGTTCTCCTTGCAGTCCAAGGGACTCAAGAGTCTTCTCCAACACCACAGTTCAAAAGCATCAATTCTTCGGTGCTCAGCCTCCTTCACAGTCCAACTCTCACATCCATACATGACCACAGGAAAAACCATATATATATATATAGCTTTCCTGATAGCTCAGTTAGTAAAGAATACACATATATATTTACATATATATCCATGTCTATATATATATTTGAATATATATATATATGTGGCTTTCCTGATAGCTCAGTTGGTAAAGAATCCGCCTGCAATGCAGGAGATCCTGGTTCAAATCCTGGGTGGGGAAGATCTGCTGGAGAAGGGATTAAGCTACTCACTCCAGTATTCTGGCCTGGAGAATTCCACAGACTATATGCTTCCCTTTTGGCTCAGCTGGTAAAGAGTCCTCCTTCAATGCAATGTGGGAGACCTGGGTTTGATTCCTGTGTTGGGAAGATCCCCTGGAGAAGGGAACAGCTACCCACTCCAGTATTCTGGCCTGGAGAATTCCACAGACTATATAGTTCATGGGGTTATAAAGAGTCGGACATGCCTAAGCAACTTTCACTTGCAAATATAAGAAATGTAAATGTATGTACCTAAACAATCTTTCCATAGCAGAATAATATTAGGATTTTCTACTTTGTTTCCTTCTGGAATTTCTGTATTTTGCCAATTGCATTTATGTCTGTGATCTGTTTTGAACTAATTGTTACATATGGTACCAAGAAGAAAGCTGTTCCTTTATTTTTTCCTGTATTAATGCTCTTTTCCAGCAGTTATTCTATCCATGTCCCACTATTGTATGGTGAAAGACAGTGAAGCAGATAGCCTTTATCATTAATTTCATAGATCTGATTAAGTGGTATTATCCTGTAGGAGTTATACTTCAGGATCTATTCTTGAGGTGCCTCATCCACACTGGGACCTAATATAAGTGATTAAACTTCAAGATGCTACTGCAAGGAATAAAACTTTTACAAATTTGAGGAGGAAGGAGGAAATGTAGTTTGCATACAAAAGATACAAATGCATAGAATGTGGTATAAATGATAGGATGTTATTCAATGATTAGGATACAAGACTGTATGTTTTTCCTTTCTGTCCCCTCTCTGTCTATCTCTCTTACTCTCTCTTTCTCTCTCTCTCATTCCCCATTTCAGCCTGATATATTGTGACCCTTCACTAATGGAGAAGTCTCATATAGCAACAAGCTGAAGCTAGCCTCTGGCCAATAGCATATAAGGAACTGAAGCTCTCCATCCAACAGGCTGTGGAAACTAAATTCCGCAAACAACCATGTAAGAGAGTTTGAAGCAGTGCCTGTCTTAGTCTGTTCAAGCTATTATAACAAAATACCACAGACCAGATAGCTGATAAGGAGCACCAAAAAAGTATTGCCTACAATACCAGTTCTAGAAGCTGGAAACTCAAGATGGGAGAGATCGTCTTCTGGGTCTCAGACTTCTTCTATCCCCACATGACAGAAGGTGCTGGGAAACTCTGTGAAGTCTCTTAAAAGAGCAATCATCCCATTCATGTGAGCTTCATTCTCATGACCTAATCATCTCTCAAAGCCCCCAGCATACTAATAACTATCTCACTTGGGGGAGTAGGACTTCAACATGTGAATTTGGGGGGACACAGACCTTCAGACCATAGCAGATCCTTTCCCAGTTCAGCCTTGAGACTGCTATGACCATAGCTGGCACTTAGCTTGCAGCCTATGAGGGACCTTGGGTAGGAGGCATTCCGCTAAATTTTACCCAAATTATTGATCTACAGAAACTCTGAGATAATAAATATTGTTTACTGTTTCAGTTCAGTCGCTCAGTCCAGTTTGGCTGTTTGCGACCCCATGGACTGCAGCACGTCAGGCTTCCCAGTCCATCATCAATTCCTGAAGCTTGCTCAAACTCATGGCCATGAGGCACATGATGCCATTCAACCACTTCCTCCCGTGTTGCCCCCTTTTCTTCCCACCTTCAATCTTTCCTAGCATCAGGGTATTTTCTAATCAGTCAGTTCTTTGTATCAGTGGACAAAGTATTGGAGTTTCAGCTTCAGCATCAGTCCTTCCAATGAATATTCAGGGTTGATTTCCTTTATGATTGACTGGGTTGATTTGCAGTCCAAGGGACTCTCAAAAGTCTTCTCCAACACCACAGTTCAAAAGCATCATTTCTTTGGCACTCAGCTTTCTTTATAGTCCAACTGTCACATCCATACATGACTACTGGGAAAGCCATAGCTTTGACTAGACAGACCTTTGTTGGCAAAGTAATGTCTCTGCTTTTCAATATGCTGTCTAGGTTGGTCATAAGCTTTTCTTCCAAGGAGCAAGTGTCTTTTAATTTTATGGTGGCAGTCACCATCTGCAGTGATTTTGGTGCCCAAGAAAATAAAGTTTGTCACTGTTTTCCATTGTTTCTTCATTTATTTGCCATGAAGTGATGGTACCAGATGCCATGATCTGAGTTTTTTGAATGTTGAGTTTTAATCCAGCATTTTCACTCTTGTCTTTCACTTTCATCAAGAGACTCTTTAGTTCTTCTTCACTTTCTGCCACAAGGGTGGTATCATCTGCATATCTGAGGTTATTGATATTTCTCCTGGCAATCTTGATTCCAGCTTGTGCTTCTTCCAGCCTGGCATTTGACATGATATACTCTGCATATAAGTTAAATAAGCAGGGTGACAATATACAACCTTGACATACTCCTTTCCAATTTTGAAGCAGTCTATTGTTCCATGTTCAACTCTAACTATTGCTTCTTGACCTACATACAGATTTCTCAGGAGGCAGGTCAGGTGGTCTGGTATTCCCATCTCTTTACGAATTTTCCACAGTTTGTTGTGATCCACACAGTCAAAGGCTTTGGTGTAGTTAATAAAGCAGAAGTAGATGTTTTTTTCTGGAACCTCCTTGCTTTTTCAGTGATCCAAAGGATGTTGGCAATTTGATCTCTGGTTCCTCTGCCTTTTCTAAATCCAGCTTGAACATCTGAAAGTTCACATACTGTTGAAGGCTGGAATACTGGAGTGGGTAGCCATTTCCTTCTCCAGGGGATATTCCCTGACACAGGTATCGAATTTGCGTCTCCTGTGACTATTGCATTGGCAGGTGGATTCTTTACCACTGAGCCATAGGGCTTCCCATAGGAATTTATATGGGCAACAAATACCTGAGATACCCTTACTAAAATATGAAACAATTATCTGGAAAGCCTTATCACCGTGTGCATGTCAAGGCTTAACTTTATCAGAAATGATATCCTCTCCCCTATTCCCTCCTATACATTGCTTTCCTCTCTTCCTTACAAGTTTTTTCTGATGAACATTCCCCCAAAGCATATGTGTGCTGAATCCCTGTCTTTTATGAAATACAACTGAAGACACTAAGAATTGTACCCATGCTTATTTATATTCATCCTTAGGGTAATTTTGTCCAAATGGTGGAGGAAGAATTGTGGATACCCAAAACTTCTGTGGCGCAAAAGACACAGAATGCTGAGCACTGAACCGACCTTTTTGTGCTTTATAGCAGGTTCCCACTAGCTGTCTATTTTACACATGGTAGTATATATATGTCAATTATACTCCAGTAAATACAATACCAGAATAGTATCTTCAGGTTCTATCCAGAAGGTCCATTTTACTGCAAGTTTTGTCTCCAGGTAAAATATTTGAGGAACTGGTGATTCTAATGAAGAAATAGAAAAGAACATTTTGCCAGAGTGACTCCCTAAGATCCAGTTAACTAGACAGATTAAAGGAAGTGGTGTAGGTTTCAAAATATGGTCTAGCATGAGAGGACATAACATCATCCTCAAGCCAAAGATTTTTCTAGTAAAAACTAGACCACCAAAGATCAATGTTTAGACTATTCATTACTGCATTTGTTGTGTGTGTGTGTGTGTATTTTTCATTTTCAATCTATATGAGATGATGGTTTCTTACTAAACTTACTGTGGTAATTATTTTGTGGTGTATATAAGTCAAATAATTATGCTTTACACCTTTAACTATACAGTGCTATTTGTCAATTTTTTCTCAACAAAGCTAGAAGAAAAAAAATAAAGGATTTTCCTAAAATACAAAAGATACATTAACATCTGTATATTGTAAATAAAATCCTTTATTATTATATGGTGGAAGTGACAAATAGATTGAAGGCATTAGATCTGATAGACAGAGTGCATGAAAAACTATGAACAGAGGTTTGTAGCATTGTACAGGCGGTGGTGATCCAAACCATCTGAAGAAAAAGAAATGCAAAAAGGCAAAATGGTTGTCTGAGGAGGCCTTCAAATAGCTGAGGAAAGAACAAAAGTGAAAGGAAAAGGAGAAAAGGAAAGATATTCCCATTTGAACAGAGCCCAATGAATAGCAAGGAGAGATAAGAAAGGCTTCCTCAGTGATCAGTGCAAAGAAATAGAGAAAAATAATAGCATGGGAAAGACTAGAGATCTCTTCAAGACAATTAGAGATACCAAGGGAACATTTCATGCAAAGTTGGGCACAATAAAGAACAGAAATGATATGGACCTAACAGAAGCTAGATATTAAGAGGTGGCAAGAATGCAGAAAAACTATACAAAAAATATTTTCATGACCCAGATAACCATGATGGTGTGATCACTCACCTAGAGCCAGACATCCTGGAGTGTGAAGTCAAGTGGGCTGTAGGAAACATCACTACAAACAAAGCTAGTGGAGGTGATGGAATTCCAACTGAGCTACTTCAAATCCAAAAAGATGATGCTGTGCTACATTCAGTATGCCAGCGAATTTGGAAAACTCAGCAGTGGCCACAGGACTATAAAATGTCAGTTTTCATTCCAATCTGAAAGGAAGGCAATGCCAAAGAATGCTCAAACTACTACACAATTGCACTCATCTCACACGCTAGCAAAGTAATGCTCAAAATTCTCCCAGCTAGGCTTCAACAATACATGAACTGAGAACTTCCAGATTTTCAAGCTGGATTTAGAAAAGACAGAGGAACCAGTGATCAAATTGTCAACATCCATCGGATCACTGAAAAAGCAAGAGAATTCCAGAAAAATATCTACTTCTGCTTCATTGACTATGCTAAAATCTTTGAATGGGTGGATCATAGCAAACTGTGGAAAATTCTGAAAGAGATGGGAATACCAGACCACCTTACCTGCCTCCCAAGATATCTGTATGCAGGTAAAGAAGTAACAATTAGAACCAGACATGGAACAATGGACAGGTTTGAAATTGGGAAAGGAGTATGCAAGGGTGTATATTGTCACCTTGCTTATTTAACTTACATGCAGATACTAAATGCCAGGTTGGATAAAGCTAAAGCTGGAATCAAGAATTCCAGGAGAAATATCAATAACCTCAGATATGGAGATGACACCACCCTTACGGCACAAAGGGAATAGGAACTAAAGAGCTCTTGATGAAAGTGAAAGAGGAGAGTGACTTAAAACTCAACATTCAAAAAATGAAGATCATGGCATCCAGTCCCATCACTTCATTACAAAGAGATGGGGAAACAATGGAAAGAGTGACAAACTTGATTTTCTTGGGCTCCAAAATCACTTCAGATGGTGACTGAAACTGTGAAATTAAAAAACACTCCTTCGAAGAAAAGTTATGACAAACATACCCAGCTTATTAAAATGCAGAAACATTAATTTGCTAACAAAGGTCTGTCTAGTCAAAGCTATGGCTTTTCTAGTAGTCAGGTATGAACATGAGAGTTGGACTATAAAGAAAGCGGAATGCCAAAGAATTGACGCTTTTCAAGTGTGGTGTTGGAGAAAATGCTTGAGAGTCCCTTAGACTGCAAGGAGATCCAACCAGTCTATCCTAAAGGAAATCAGTCCTGAATATTCATTGGAAGGACTGATGCTGAAACTCCAATACTTTGTCCACTGATGCAAAGAACTGACTGATTAGAAAATACCCTGATGCTAGGAAAGACTGAAGGCAAGAGGAGAAGGGGATGACAGGAGATGAGATGTTTGGATGGCATCACTTACTCAATGACCACAAGTTTGAGCAAGCTCCAGGAGTTGGTGATGGACAGTGAAGCCTGGCATGCTGCAATGCATGAGACCACAAAGAGTTGAACACAAGTGAGCAACTGAACTGATTGACTGAAATTAACATAATTTCCAAGTCCTAATTAGTCTTTCTCTTAAAGATGGCTTGTCTAGTAGTTTAATAGATAAAGGATTTTGAAGGGATAATAGAGAAATTTTTACTCTAGAATTAAAAGTGCTGAAGGTATCACAGAGTCTCATAATAAAGAGAAACTTACATCTCAATTAAATTTAGGCATCATTATGCACAAAATATCAGTGAGTACCAAGAGAGTAAAAAAGAAAAGTCCTATTGATGTTAATAGGTAAAAGGTAAGAGAGAATATTGATTGGATCAAGTATTGCAGAAGTTAGAAGTAATGTGAATAATATCAGAAAACTGGAAGTCAGTCCTCTCTCTAGTAACCTGATGAATATATTCTTGACATGGAAGACTATCCAGTGTTTCAAATACATTAATTCAAGTTTAAAAGAAACACTCTGAATATTTTTTTTTATTTTGAGTGGATTGGAGATATTGGGATATAAAATATAATATGTATACAGAAATTATTTGGAAAAAGGAAAACAAGTAACACAACTGATAAAGATTTTCACCTGATTCACTCTTATAAAACATTTTTAAGAGACTGAGGTGAATTATTTCAAAGGAGGGCTATTTTAACTTTCAGGAATCATGACATAGAAAAAAATTTAAGAAACACAACAGGTTAAGTAGCTTCTTTGAAAAAAGTCGTGGGTTATAACATAATTAGAAACTTTTCATTAGAAAAACTAATATTACTATATTTAAAAGAACTTTATAATAGATCCTGTATAAACAGGTAAATTGGAGTAGGTAATGGCAATTCACTCCAGTATTTTTTCCTAGAAAATCCCACGGACAGAGGAGCTTGGAGGGCTACAGTCCATGGGGCTGCAAAGAGTTGGATATGACTGAGTGACTGGGCACACACACATATAGGTAAATAGATAGTTAGATAGATAAAGCTACAATATAGATATGTTAATATAGTTGTAGATGTGATATTTGTAACTACATTCCCATCTATATCGATGTCTTCCCTTTATATCTTTCTCATCTTATATATCTGTTTACAAATACAATCTATACCAGTGGTGAAGAAATTTCTAGTTAAGAAAGTTTAATTTCACTGGATCTTGGTTTCCTCATATGTAA
The DNA here is from genome assembly GCF_003369695.1 of Bos indicus x Bos taurus. Lineage (NCBI taxonomy): Eukaryota > Metazoa > Chordata > Mammalia > Artiodactyla > Bovidae > Bos > Bos indicus x Bos taurus. The sequence goes on from NC_040077.1 coordinate 49,871,090, forward strand.
AATATTGAAGATGGGCCCTGTGATTTTCAAAACCCTTTTTCACTTTAAGTCTTTGAACTCTGTTATTATCTAAGACTTTCTACTACAACAAACTTTCATAAATATTTAGATCTTACAAGTGAATTTTATGTGATGATAAAAAAGAAATTCTATTGCTCAGAGTATTTTTGGACATTGCCAATCAGTGCTAATTTTACTGAGTTGTTTTACCTACTGCCTAACACTTGGTTTTTAGCATAAACACATTGTTGGAATTTTATCAGTGCTGAATGTCTAGTTTTTGTCTGGTTTTTTAATCTGGATAGAATTCATGTAATTCGTGGTAATTTTAAGATATACAGTGGTTTCTACATTTGTACCGAAGGATTTTCTTCAGTACTTTTCTTATCTTGGAAAGTTTGTGTGTATATGACGTGCTACCTAATGTTTCTAGCTGTCCCATAATAGTATTGATGCAACAGTAACCACCCTGGCTTTCAATAAATTAAAGTCACAATCACTTCAGCCTCTCCCTTTGCTCTGCCTATATAAGGGAATCTTTTTTCCCCTCCCCTCCATTCCTCCTGTTGACTCTCTGTCCCTCTTCAAAAAGACAGATGTCTTCAGTTTTTTTTTGGAGAGCCTCCTTCTGTTACTGGTGTCTGTGCTAATTTACTGCTATAAAAATTGAGAGAGGTTATAGAAAGAATATGGTAAGGTAAACAGTTTGCAAATTTGATTTAGAGAAAGATGTTAGTTGAATATCATCAGAATTATCATCCTATAAAGACAAGTGTTAACATTCTGAGTCATATGTAACAAAAGAGTTTACCTGACCAACCAATCAACATATAACAAAAGTACAGCAACGCTAAATTTTGTTTCGTTTTCTGCTTCATCTCTCTTATCAGTTTTTCTCTTTTCTTTTGCTCCCTTCTTATATGTCTCCTTCAGTCCCAACCTCACTATCTCTTCTTTAATTTTCTATGGACCTGACTTGAATTCAAATAATTAATGTCATACTTGGACAGAAGAAAAAAAAATCATTGCCTCACCACAAGTGCACAAATTTAACTATATTTTTCATTATGTTTGTATTATCTTCATGATGTGTGGGTAAAAAAAAATCATTTTTTTGTGTTTTAACCAGAGTAAACTTTTAGTTTTATATTTAGGTTAACTCCTAAATTTTAAATTCTTATCCAAGTTTATTCGATAGAAAATGTGGCTTTCTAAACTGGTAAATGTATGCTGTTGGAGCCTTGTTTGCATCTCATGACTAAAGTTACATCTTGGTCAGTTTTGACTCCAGTCTCATGTTTTGCTTTGACTAAGTAAACTAGAAAATAGCACTATTTTTAGAGAAGGAAATTTCTTTACACTAACACCAAAAGAATGAGCATATTGCTTGGTTTCAAGCATGGCATGGTTTAGATTTGTATTCTTGCTGTTATTCCTAATGATTTGAAAGGACATCCAAGGGTTGGGACTTTAAAATCATGCTAACTTTTACACCTTACTCTTGCAGATTTCCTCATGAGTTTGCTTTATTTTTCATCTTAAAATATCTCAAAATATTTTATTGAGGTGTAATGGAGAGTAAAAATGACCAAAATCATGAAAATAAAACAATTAACAAAAAGTATTTCAAAAGATCAGGTTGAGGTTGAAGGGCACCAGAGTGCTCTAAAGTGTCTGAAAATAGAGGGAAGGGACAGAAGGCCATGACTATTTTATCGTTAGGATCACAGTTAAAATATCCAGAGCACAGTTCTCACATATTTACAACAAACACTAAGATTGTTCTATGCTCAAATCTTTCAGATTTTTCTGAAGACAAACACCAACATTTCAAAATATGTTGAGAGTATGTTAAGACTCTATTGTTTTGTTCTATATTCATTAGAAATACATATTACATATAAACATTATTTTTCCATATAAATTTCATGAATAGTTAAAAGGAACACCTATGTGCCTTAAAGTTAAGTTGATTATAAATAAATCATACACTAAATAAGTATTATAGATACAATCTGTAAAATATTTTAAATTGTTATTATACTGAGGGAGAAGCACTGTATTTGAACATGTAATCAAAGCAGCATAAAAATTACAGTTTCATGTTTAAAATCTTTAGATAAAAATTTTTCATATAAATATTCATATTCTTAACTTTAAATTGGAAATATTTAAATTACCTAAAGTTTGGAAAGGTCCACTTATATTAATTTTCAAAACAGCTTGCCCCCAATATAGAACTCTTTGAAGATTGTTTTCATTTTCAGAAGGAAGTTAATACTTCTTCATTTTTAATATCATTTAAATGATGGGTAGAGTGAGAGTTCACATATGCCGTATCTGTAGTAAGAATCATCTTTTAGATATTTCATAAAACTTTTTGTTGTTAGTCTGATTTTTCTAATATCTAGCTTGCCCTTTCTTTTTTTCTTGTTAATGCCTGAAACATGAATGAGTTAAATTTAGATATCTTACTAAAGGTTTTTTGCACTGATTTATATGAGGTTATTAATAAATCTATTTGGATGATCAATATAATCCCCTCTCTCCTCCTTTTTTTAAACTCCTCTCCACCTGACAATTAAATTTTATCAATATTAAAACATCATTTATTTTATTTATATAAGAGAAATGTGTCAGGGAAAACATCCATAGCAACATAAAACAGTCTGTGAGAGATGAATTATTTTCATAATGCTATGCTGTACCTTACACACTTAATCTGTTTGATGTTTTTGAATAAATTGACTCGGCATTTCAAATACAGATAAGTAGTGATTTTAATTTTTAAAATCAAAGAAATCAGACAAATTATTTATTTTAATAAAGTGTTGATCAATTTGATTACATTACCAATCTATTATACACGTGGCATAATAATTTTTATTGCTATTAAATTCTTACCTGATCCCTAAAAATACTTGTGATACAGGAAAATTAGAGCACTGTTCTTCCCATTTCAATTGTCCTACTAATTTCACAGCTGTATAGTGGGAAACATGTTGAGAGAAAGTATTAAAATATTTTAAAGCCGCATGGGATTATTAAAAACTGAAATGAATCCTCTAAATCTTTGAGACAACTGTTCATCAGATATATTTTCTTAAAAAGAAAAAAAAAAAAAAAAAACCTCCATACTTTACTGGAAACCTAGAATTCATAGCTGTTAGTTCAAGCAATGTTCCTGGAGAATGGTCAGAGGAATATACTGGAACATTGGAAGAGGAAGAAATTAGCCAAATTCATCATTTGCTTTTAATTTTGCATTTTCTTTCAATTAATTCCCCTTACTTGTCTAGCAAGACCAAACTCATCTTAAAAGTCTTTTGGCTTAATGTAGATTTTGATGCCTGAGAGTCTTGGACTATGAATATTGTGGCCTATTTTGGGGGGCTGCCGTCTAACTGCAGCATTTTTTTGGATGGGAAAAGGAAAAGCATTTCACATACTCCAAGAAAAAGTAGTGAGTGTTGAAAGTAATCAATGACTTGCTTTTTATTTCTTCTAAATGACAAGCTTAACAATTGTCACAGAAATCACCAGTGCATTCTGGAAATCTCATTCTGTCATCATAAAACCCTGACTGTAGCAACATCTGTCTAGAGCTGGACAGAACCCCAGTGACCCTGTGCTAACACTGGATCCCTAGTGGTCAGAAAGCAAGCAAGAAAGGTAAAAGTAAAGAAACATGTAAACGGCTTAAATGACAGAAAAATACTCTCAGAAGAAAACCTGTTCTTTCTTTTTGTTCAAAGCTGTCAGAGATAATTCTTTGGATGTTTGTCTACTTTCATTGAACAAGAATCAAAACATAAGTTACAATTTATACATATTAAAATTAGTGATAGACTCAACATTTTAACAGTGAATGCATTTTTTTTTTTGCTTTTTCTCTCTAATACCTTAACAACTGCAAAATGTATCGATTTATTTTTGTTTTACATTATATATTAGATTTTACAGTATTATACATTAGATTTTATAATATTTTAATATAAGGTAAATATTAATAGATCATTAAGGATAACAAGAAAGAATAGACCTTCATCTTGCTTTCTTTAAAGCCAATGCCAAGAGATTTTATGTTTCCTCTTGTTGTCACCTGGGGTTGGTGTAGCTATGTCACTAAGATCTTTCATTTCATTGAATGTGTCATTTTATCCAGCCTAGAGTTCTTGCGACCAGGCAATCTTTTCAGTAATGATTGAAAGAAATGAAATGTACAGATTTACTAGATCTGTCTGATTCATTTGCCATAAAACATTGTCATTTATTAAATGGATTATTTTCTATGTCACATATATACACATTTGGATATATATGCATATTGAATATATATATTTCTTTCTTGGACATTGGAAGTCTAGTATCACTGTAAAACTATTTAGATAAAACATGTTTTAATGAAATGACATGCACAGCAAAGCTTAGACATCTTTTCCTCTCATTTTTCTCTGCATGGATGAATATACCTTTGCCAGGGGGTGGATGATTGAATAATAAAGCAAATTGTAAAGCTCAATACACTTCCCTTAGCACTAAAGCAAATCAATCACTCTGGAGAACACACACACACACAAAAAAAGACTGATCATTAAGGTTTTCAGAGAGGGTTTGAGTGCCTTAGACTATTTAAAAAAGTGTGTGTGTGTGTGTCTGTGTGTGTTTTATCAATTTATGAGAAATGTAATTTACAAGTAAAAATTAATTTATATAACATATTTACAGCCTCTGAGACATGTAATTTCTGAGCCTCACAAATATTAGGATGAGCAGAAATCTGTGTTAAGCATTTACCATCGTAGAATTTTTTTTTTTTAATTTGCCTGTCTGCATTTAGGAAAGTTCGGGAAACTCACATATCAACACAAGTTTTCAGTTCCACCACTTCTGCCTCAAGTGCACAAAGACAAAGCAGTAATCTATCTAGTTTATTTCTTTGAAAATGGTGTTCTTAAAGTACATCTTGCAGATAGATTATCTATCCCTCACAGCAAAGCTTCACAATGGGAGTCTAATAATTGCTCCTTTTCTAATTTCACTAAATGAGTTATAATTATTTTATGTCTGTTTTATGGTTACTGAGTAGTATTAACCTAAACTCTAATTATAATATAGCTTTCAAAGAAATGTATGGACACCAAATTGATGAACAGCCAGCTTATGTAGGAACATCCCATAAAGCAGATACACAGCTAATAGTTTTAGGAATAGCATGTTAAAATTCAGGAGCAAAATTGATTTGTGAAGGAAACAGGATATAAATTCATTAAGTTTATATCTTCCAAGTCTGGATAGATGGAAACATGCAATTGTGATTATTACAAAAAAATTTACAGTTAAGCACAAAATCACTATTTTCCATTAGCTTTGAAACCAATGATAAGATCCTTGAGTCCTGTATAATACTCACAATGTGAGTATCAAATGCCAGAGTCACTGGATTTATAGCAATCTTTGCAAAGTAAATAGGGGCTTCCCAGGTGGTGCCGTGATAAAGAATCCACCTGCTAATATAATATAATCCACCTGCTAATAAGGAGATGCAGGAGTTGCTGGTTCTATCCCTGAGTTGGGGAAATCCCCCGGAGTAAGCCACGTCAACCCACTCTAGTATTATTGCCTGTAAAATTCCATGGACAGAGAAGCCTGGCAGGTTACAGTCCATGGAATCTCAAAGAATCGGACACAACTGAGAGATTGTGCACACAAAGTAAATACTATGAACTATGACTAAAACAGATTTTATTATTGAAGAAAGTAATTCCTCTAGGGTATTTTAACAGCAACATTTTATTTAAAAATTTTCCATGTTGATATTATAACATTCTTTTAAAAAGAAAATTGATTAATCTATGGATTTTTCTAAAGAGAGGGGTAGATAAAACATGTTTTTACAACTAAAAAAATCCTTTACGTCTAACTACTGAAAAATAACTAGTTTTAGAGAGATATACCTTTATGTTTGGTAGCCATATTTTGAAATGTTTCTATAAATTGTAAATTAGAAAATATTCACATATAGATTAAATTGATTCCTTATGCAATTAAAGTGCATTTTTATTTGAAAAATTTGGTTTTATCAAAATAAAAGGTAGTCCAAAGCAACAGTAACTGTGTGATCATTGGTGCTGAATATGAATCCTCTAATGCTGTCCATCTTGTCAACAATGAAAATGTTTCCAATCAAGCAAGTACAAATTCACATTAGCCTCTTAGAAATGTCTTTCTGATTCATCTAAGCTTTCCTATAGGGTTTTTTCTTTCCCCAAAGACTATACTGAACTTTAATTCAGCCCACTAAATATTTATCAAAGCCTTTTAATATGCCAAATACTGGTACCTAGGAGTACAAAGATAATAAGGCACGGTTCCTGACCCTTAAGATATTGCCATGATATTTCTAAAAACTGATATAAATGATTAATTTTCATATAATGGGATAGCACTGGAAATATCTGGAGTGGGAATGTGCAGCAGAATCTGTGGAGTCCAGAAAATACTTTCTCTAAGATGATAGCTGGTTAAGAAAGTAAGAGAGTTGTTACAGGCAGAGAGAGCCTTAGGGCGAGGGCTCAGAATGTCTGTCCAATCAAAGGTGAATAGAGATATAGAATGGTTGTGTCTTTTTATTGGCCTCTGTTTGTCTTCATTGATTGGGCAAGGAAAAATGGGAGTAGCCGGAGAAGGCTAAGACTGTTAGACAGGCAACCATCTGATTTACTCCGAGCAACTTTGAAAATGGGCCCTGAATTTCCAGGCTATCCTCATTTCCAGATTCCTTGCTGTTCTCAATTAGTTTTGTTTTTATAATTCTAATGTCTGAAATAACTGCTATAACATAAATACAGATATGGAAGCTGGCAACTTCGACTCTAGAAGTCTAGGAAGAAGTGCTTGGCATTATTGCTGATATATAAGTTGAATTTTGACTCATTTTCTCATTTTACCTTGTCCCATTTCCTTCAGTTCAGTTCAGTTCAGTCCCTCAGTTATGTCCGACTCTTTGAGACCCCATGGACTGCAGCACGCCAGGCCTCCTTGGCCATTACCACCTCCCAGAGCTTACTCAAACTCATGTCCATCGAGTCAGTGATGACATCCAACCATCTCACCTCTGTCGTCCCCTTCTCCTCCAGCCTTCAATCTTTCCCAGCATCAGGGTCTTTTCAAATGAGTCAGTTCTTTACATCAGGTGGCCAAAATATTGGAGTTTCAGCTTCAGCATCAGTCCTTCCAGTGAATATTCAAGACTGATCTCTTTTAGGCTGGACTGGTTGGATCTCTTTGAAGTCCAAGGGACTCTCAAAAGTCTTCTCCAACACCACAGTTCAAAATCATCAACTTTTTGGCACTCAGCTTCCTTTATAGTCCATCTCTCAAATCCGTACATGACTACTGGAAAAACCACAGCTTTGACTAGTTGGACCTTTGTTGGCAAAGTAATGTCTCTGCTTTTTAATATGCTGTGTAGGTTGGTCATAACTTTTCTTCCAAGGAGCAACCCATTTCCTTAAGGCTGGACAAATTGATTTAAAGTCTGCGGCCTGCAGGCCTCTTTTGTTAATTTTAATAAGTGGAAAAAAGAGCTGTTAAGCAGCGCTGTAAATGTTTGAGATTGGTTTTAAGACATAATTTGTATTTGGTATAACCTTTTGACCTTTTTTCTAGTTCACCAGACTTCTCAAACTGAGTGTATTTGAAGGGCTAATAATTTGCTTAGCTAACAGATTCCTGTGTATCCTATTATATCTCCTGGCACTAAACAACCTTTTTATACACTAGAGAAATAATTTGATAAAGACTTATATAATATTATCAGTTCCCCCTCCCTGCCTTTTTTTCCCCTAGTTATAAAGTAAGCTGGGTTATTTTCCCTTCACTAGATTGGCTATAAAACAACATCTGGGTCTCTCGAGTTTATCATTTTTGCTTCCTTTATACCAGTTGGGCATCCTTATAAATTTAAAATGGGTTTCCATCTGCTAAAAGCTTTCAACATGTTTATTTTATATTCTTTACCCTGAATTCCAATCCATAATGCAGAATTGCTTTTTGTTGTTATTGTTATTTTAACAAACCTGGATATACAGTATGAGAAACCATACTGTAGTTAAACATTTGCTTAGCTATGTTGCAAAAGATGAGCATATTTGTCATGTGCCATGACCTCTTCTGAGGAGAGGAGAGGAGAGGAGACTTATTTTTTATCCATTTGGGTCTGCATTTCCACTACCATAATACATTGAGGCAAATTTACTCTTTACTTCTATATTTTAAAATTTAACAGGGCAGAAGTATTATTTGACTATTGACTATTAAGCAATCACTTGAATCTGAGATACTGATGTAGGAATGCCATTAGCTCATTCTAACATATTCCCCTATGGCCTTCTCTTCATCCCTTAAGTATGATTTTTTTGTTTTGGCATTATTATGGGGAGAATCAGTTACTTAGTACAATGCTGCCTTCTATAAATGGCAAGCACTAAACCAGAAACATTCTCTCAAATTCATATTTACATAGACAATAAAATTATAAAGGGCAGATTCAACCAGGAGGCAGCCATTATCTCAGTGGGCATTTTATCCCATTCCCACCCAGGACAACTGTGTAGTATTGGAGCTTCAGCTCCAGCATCAGTCCTTCCAGTGAGTATTCAGGATTGATTTCCTTTAGAATTGACTGGTCCTAAAGGATTTCAGACTCAGGAATCTGAAATCTGCCTTACTTAAGCCAGTGGATATTTAATCATTATAAATCAGTTATGAATATTTTTCAGTATGAGATAAAAGTAGATCTTTCTCATTTTCTTTGTATAATAAGATATATAAGGAAGTTTGAAGGTTGTAATTATTAAACATTTGAATTAATATTAATTCACTCTCGAAATCACAGGACTATTTCTATAAACTGCTCATATTCTGTGTGTTCATGCACTTACTAAGATGGACAATAACCTTTCTGTCATTTTACATAAACCCAATAATTTTTCTTAAAGGATTTGGTATTTTTGTTTGTTGACTTTCTATCCTTTAAATATTCCATTTTCTTTCTATTGCTGAGTATAGAATAATTTGTTCCATAGATTTAAGTGTAGTGATGGTTAGAATAGGCTTCCCCGGTGGCTCAGTGGTTAAGAATCTGCCTGCCAATGCAGGAGAAACAAGAGATATGGGCTCAGGCATGAAGGATACCCTGGAGGAGGAAATGGCAACCCATTCCAGTATTTTTTCTTGGAAAATCCCAAGGACAGAGGAGCCTGGCAGGCTACAGTCCATGGCATTGCAAAGAACTGAATATGACTGAGCAACGAGGACACAAAAACCAATGGTTAGGTTGAGGAAGAGGTTAAGCCAGAAGAGCTGTAAAGCCAATCCCACCTCCAAATTGACTATGTATAACTGTGGAGAAATGAAATTGCAACTTTCCCACTGGTAGAGATATGCTCTTCCATAGCATGTTTGATGGTAATGAGCATTAAATAGGGTATAATATGTATAGTCTGGATCACTGTACTTGACATACAGTTGTTGTTGTTGTTCAATCACTCAGGCCTATCCAACTCTTTGTAACCCTATGGATTGCAGCATGTCAGGCTTCCCTCTCCTTCACTATTTCCCAGAGTTTGTTTCAACTCATGTCTATTGAGTCAATGATGGTATCCAACCACCTTATCCTCTGTTGCCCCATGCTCTTTTGCCTTCAATCTTTCCCAGCATCAGGGTCTTTTCCAGTGAGTCATCTCTTTGCATCATTTTGCCAAAGTATTGGAGCTTCAGCTTCAGCACCAGTCCTTCCAATGAGTAATCAGGGTTGATTTCCTTTGGGATTGACTGGTTTGATCTCCTTGCTGTCCAAGGGACTCTCAAAAGTCTTCTCCAGCACCCCAATTAAAAAGCATCAATTCTTTGATGCTCAGCCTATTTTATGGTCTGACCCTCACATCTATACTGGAAAAACTATAGTTTTGACTATATGGACCTTTGTCGGTAAAGTGATATCTCAGCTTTTGAATACACTGTCTAGGTTTGTCACAGCTATTCTTCCAAGGAGCAAGTGTCTTTTGATTTCATGGCTGCAGTCACTGTTGGCAGTGATTTTGGAACCCAAGAATATAAAGTCTGTCACTGTTTCCATTTTTTCCTTATATGCCACGGAATGATGTGACCAGATGACATGATTTTGTTTTTTTGAATGTTGAATTTTAAGCCAGCTTTTTCACTCTCTTCTTTCACCTTCATCAAGAGGCTCTTTAATTCCTTTTCATTTACTGCCTTTAGGATGGTGTCATCTGCATATCTGAGGTTCTTCATATTTCTCCCTGCAATCTTGATTCCAGCATGAGCTTCATCCAGCCCAGCATTTTGTGTGATGTACTCTGCATATACGTTAAGCAAGCAGGGTGACAATATATAGTCTTGACGTACTCCTTCCCAAGTTTGAACCAATCTGTTGTTCCATGTCTTGTTCTTACTACTGCTTCTTGACCTGCATAGATATTTCTCAGGAGGCAGATAAGATGGTCTGATATTCCCATCTCTTTAAGAATTTTTCACAGTTTGTTGTGACCAGACAGTCAAAGGCTTTGGCATAGTCAGTGAAGCAGACGTTTTTCTAGAACTCTTGCTTTTTCTATGATCCAATGGATGTTGGCAATTTGATCTCTGGTTCCTCTGCATTTTCTAAATCTTACTTGTACATCTGGAAGTCCTCAGTTCATGTACTGTTGAAGACTAGCTTGGAGGATTTTGAGCATGACCTTGCTGGCATGTGAAATGAGTGCAATTATGCATTAGTTTGAACATTCTTTGGCATTGCCCTTCTTTGGGAACGGAATGAAAACTAACCTTTTCCAGTCCTGTGGCCACTGCTGAGTTTTCCAAATTTGCTGGCATATTGAGTGCAACACTTTCACAGCATCATCTTTTAGGATTTGAAATAGCTCAGCTGGAATTCCATCACCTCCACTAGCTTTGTTTGTCTTGATGTTTCCTATGGCCCAACTTCACACTCCAGGATGTCTGGCTCTAGGTGAGTGATCACACCATCATGGTTATCTGGATCATTAAGGTGTTTTTTTTTTTTCTAGTTCTCTGTGTATTCTTGCCACCTCTTAATCTTTTTGCTTCTGTTAGGTCCGTACCATTTCTGTCATTTATTGTGTCCATCTTTCCATGAAATATTCCCTTGGTATCTCTAATTTTCTTGAAGAGATCTCTACTCTCCCGTTCTATTATGTTCCACTCTGTCTTTGCACTGTTGCTTTCTTGGGGCGCAAAAACTAAACCTGTGTGCCCAAGAACCCAGGAGAAAGGAGCAGTGACCCTACAAGAGACTGAACCAGACCTGCCTGTGAGTGTTTGGGAGTCTCCAGTGGAGGTGTGGGTCAGCTGTGGCCTACCACCAGGTTAGAGGCACTGACAGCAGCAGTCTGTTAGGTACGGCATGCTGGCATAAGTTCTTTTGGAAGAGGTCACCATTACTGCCATTACCCCTACCATATTTTGGCATTAGGCCAAACTACAAGGTGGGAACACAGGCCCATCCATCAGCAGAAAATTGAATTAAAGATTTACTGAGCATGGCCCTGCCCACCAGAGCAAGCCCCAGTTTTCCCCACAGCCAGTCCCTCCAATCAGGATGCTTGCACAAACCTCTTACCATCATCCATCAGAGGGAAGAGAATGAAAACCACAATCACAGAAAAATAACCAAAATGATTTCATGGACCACAGCTTGTGTAACTTAATTAAACTATGAGCCATGCTGTATAGGACCACCCAAGACAGGCAGGTCATGGTGGAGTGTTCTGACAATACATGGTCCACTGGAGAAGGGAATGGTGAACCACTTCAGCATTCTCGCCTTGAGAACCCCATGAACTGTATGAAAAGGCAAAAAGGTATGACATACAGTAGTTATTCAATAAATATTAAGATAATTATCATCATTTCCCAGGGCTTCTCAAGTACCTTTTAATTTAAAACAAAACAAAGCTTCAATTCTTATGTGTAGAAATACTTTTGAGTGCCAAAACAGAATTTATATTTTGTCCTGTTTTCAAGAGGTTGTGCCTCTCTCCTATGGCCCATTATTCATTTAATTCATATGTAATTGAGGAAGTGATCTTGACCTATTACTGTCAGTCTAACAGTGACTAGAAGCAAATAATTTTAGTTTAGTTCTGAATTATTCTTCCTTGTAGTCCTTTATTTAACTTAATATTTGAGTTTCTAAATGACTTAATTCTCACCACTTTTATCCAGTATCACTTCTATGACTTTTTTTTTTAATCTATCTATTCTCACTGATATTAGGACAGTGAATTAACATTCATAATCTTAGGGCTATACCTTTTTAGGTGCTAAGAATTAGCTCAGAATTCATTGTATTTTCCTGTACCTTAGGTTTAAAATCCATGGTAGAAGAGACCTTCATTTATTTTGTTCACTGACATAGTTCAAGCTCGTAGTTTAGTACCTGGTCACAGTAGCCACTGAAAAAATATTTATTGAGTATTAAATAAATATAATTACATATATATTGAGACAATTCAGCAACCTCTAAAGCCCATACAATTTTAAAATTCTGAAGGTTTTTGTGCTGTTTGAACTCCCACTGATTTCTGTATTTCTAAGTTTAACAACTCATATGTGGAACTGTTATTTGGTTTGTCTATTATGTTAACATCATTATTTGTTTCTACTGTCAGACTGATCTTTTGATCGTTGATTTACCTTCCAAAATTCAGGTTCCTTACATCCTGTTTCTTGGTTAATGATGATATTCCTGATTTGTTGTTGTTTTTTAATAGATCTAACACTTTGTGATTTAGCTTAACTTAGAATCCATTGTTTAATTCAAGTTATCTTAAATCAGTCCAGTGATTTAAGTCTCTGAGTTCCAGAGCTGGTTAACCATTGGTGAAGTATAATTAGCTACATTTTACAATTTTCTTGTCTTCTTAGAAATGAATCTTTTTTAACTCACTTTTTCTTTTCCTTTACATATCTTATAGATGTTTGAATCTAGCTCTTTCATCTTCAACTTTTTCCCCAATTCCATAGTACTTAAAATTGAATACTTTGATTATATCATTCGTTATCTACTGGGACACTGATTTAAATATGCAGATTGGCAGACTCTTTCTGAAACCTGTCAAATCTAGAGTTTTCTCACAAACCAAGTTGGTATTTGAGGCAGGAAACATTGTTTTACACTGATCACATTGTCATTACCTCCTCCTGGATTGTAACTTCCCATGCTAATTTCTTGCCTGACTTTCTATGTGTTTTATTTAAAACAACAACAACAAAAACCAAATTATTCCACCAGACTAAGCAAAGTGTGGGAAAGTTCAGATCTAAGTATGTTGTTAAAAATAATAGAGAATATGATAAGCAATTAAGAGAGGACTCTTAGCTTTTATTAGAGCAACAAACTAAACCAGGAATCAGTGAGAAGCTTACCACAAGTTACCAGAGAAAAAGATAGCCAATAATAGCCATACTCAGTGTACATCTTGAAAGGATCCCAAATTTGATGGATCTGACCATGAAGCAATTCTGTATCAGGGCATTATCAAAAACAGTGGAACAATCAGTCAGCCATTAGTGGACATTAGGCTCTGGGTACGATGCCAATAACAGACACAAACCTTTAAGAAGAGGTGGGGACAGGGGCAAGAGAGTCCTGCTAAAACCATTGTCATGCTTAGATGACTAAACAGATTCTCAGTTTTCCTTCTGAGGTGAAATGTTAGAGATTACACACTGATGTGGAATAGTGGATCACTAGCCACAGTTGGTTTAGGTTACATAATTGCCCAAAATAGAAATTAAAAAAAAAAAACAAAAATGTAAACAAACAGGAAAGTGTGATACATATAGAGGAAAATCTTGATCAATAGAAAATACCCTTGAAAATATGCAAATTAGATAATAATTTCAAAGCAAATGTTATAAATATGTTGGCAAAATGCAGGAAAACATGCTTAAAGAATTAAAAAAGGATATGATCCCCATATCTCATCAAATAAAAACTATTAAAAAGAGAAAGAAATTTAAAAATAAGAGAGTTCTGAAATTTGAGAAGCAATAACAACAGCAAAAATAAAGAAACATGAAGCATATTAAAAAGGAAAAGTTAATTTGCAAATGTAAATATCTATAATAACATTAAATGTAAACATCCAATAAAAGATTATGAACTGTAAGTCAAGCATCCAACTCTCAACTGTGTATAGCAGACATACTAAGATTCAGAGATACAAATAAATGGAAAGAAAACAAATGGAAAAAAAATTTTCAAATAGTAAACCTAAGAAAGTTGGAGAGGCTATACTCCAACGTCAGACAAAATAGATTTTATATATATTCTAGAGATAATGAGGGACTTATAATGAAAGTTGTCAATCCATAAGAGATATATAACAATTGCAAACTTATACAAAGCTAACAACAGACCCTCAAAATACTTGAAACAAAAATTGACAAAACTGAAATTAGAAAAAATAATTCAGCAATACTAGTTGGACATTTTAATGTTACATTTTTAGAAATGGATAGAACAACTAGGCAGCAGATTAACAAGAGAATGGACATCTGGGGAACACTCTTCACCAAAACAGCAGAATACAACTTTTTCTCAAGGGCATATCTTCTCCAGAACAGAATATATGCTAGGCTACACAACAAGCCTTAATGGGTTTAAAATTATTTCAATTATATAGCATATGTCCTCTGACCATAATGGAATGAATTAGGGTTCAATAACAGAAAAAATTCGGGGAAATTCACATATATGTAATGCTTAAAAAATGTGCTCTAAATAACTAGTTGAAGAAGAGATCACAAAGAGCATTAGAAACTACTTTGAAATGAACATAAAGGAAGACACAATGTATAAAAACTTTTGGGACTCAGGTAAAGCATAATTTATAGGGAAATTTATGCTGTAAATATTCATATAAAACAATAAATAGACAATGAAAGAAATAAAATCAAGAATGTTTCCTTTTAATATAATAAATAAAGAAGATAAAACCAAATCTATATAAAGGAAAATAATGAAAACTAGATCAGAAAATTAACAAAATAAAGAATAAAAAAATCCAAAATTTGGTTCCTTAAGAATATTCATAAAACTAGTAAATCTT